>NC_092752.1:61217992-61545492 GCF_047496795.1 Chiloscyllium punctatum
ACCAGCCAAACAGCCAACAGTGCTAATCCGATTCCTGGGTAAGCAAATGAAGAGCCTTAAGAAGCACATGCTGACCAAGTGGGATTATTCATGAGTATTTCAAACGAAAATACGACGCAGACTTCTGATCAATATTTCAAACATTCCTTATTAACCTGGTGGCAAGACAGAAGTTTGATGAAAGACGTGAACACAATGGGCCCAGGGAAACTTTCTTTGCTGAACGTTTCTGATTACAGAACCGGAGTGGGGAACTGTGTCACAAGAGAAAACGCGTTGGACCTCTCAGGAGTTGCAAATGCAATGGTTGTAGGCTCGAGTCGACGTTCATTTCCGGTTTCCACGAATCAATTATGTCCTTTGGAACAGCTTCGTCATCAATTCCCGTCTTCTGGAATTTCAGTTGGTGCTGCTGACAAGAAGGGGTTCCTCACCATGTAATCCACGTTTTCGGAGAAGAATTAGACCAGAAACAACTGACGATTGGACAAATATGCATTACTGATGGGGTAATTCAATATTATTCTCCATTTAATTAAAACTTATTTTACGTTGAATATATTTGTCTTTGCATTTGAAATTCCAATGCTGTTCATCTATAGTGAGATTGGGGTGCGGTGGACTCACTGATGTTTTAAACGAGCCATGACACTGTGGAACGGTGAGCAGCTAACACTGATTGAATGGCCACGTATTCTTCGCAAAGTCCTTTCGGTCAGTGTTGTTTCAACCAAGCAGTTTTCAACATAGACGTGGAACATTGAAAGGTCCCGTTCCAAACTAAACCCATTTGCCCACTCATGTATCCTTATCGTATTATTTTCAGCCTTTTCATGCGTCTGCATAAATGTACGTTAAACTTTGGGAATCAGTTTAGTTTTTTTTGGCTGATTGTTGGTTTACAGAGGAGTGTGATGTCAACAGTTTGCACTCAGTTCTAATCATTGGCTGGAGGTTACAATGTAGTGTTCTCCTTCTCAATCTATTCCCTCGCCTGGGGTCTGGTAGCCTCTGTTCAAACCGCCATCAGTCACTTCTCTCTGTAATGAGAGAGCACGGATTTGCTTGTAAGATTTTGATGATACATACATATACTAAATGTTAATACCATGATGAAGACAAAGGTAAATATACACTAGAAAATTCCAAAGTCGATCATTCTTACTCCATGGCTGTCACTTCTGGAATGCCCAGCTCCAGTTTCAGCATAATGTCAAAGAGTGGACGGTTACTAGAGTCGATATGTCGGATTGCATGCTCCTTCACGCAGGCTTCTTAGTGGATCCATCGAACAAGTGACCGTCTGGATGTTGTGAATTCACAGGGAAGAATGAGGGATTTGATTTCTGACTTGCATGGCTGGAGCATGATCTTCTGACATTGCAAAGCCGGTTCTGACATATTTTCAACTTATAGTTTTAACTGTGAATTTTAATTTATCTTTGGATTACACTCTTATGTATTCAATCAGCATAAACATTGTGCAATGTGTTCTGGATTGAAGTAATTGTGGAAGTTGATGATGTCGTGTGTACTGTGCATGGTGTTGCCCCTACGAAGTTTCCAAAGTTGAAGATCTAGAACCCCGGGAGGGGCCCCTTGGTTCGGCGATCAGCCAAAAGAATCACTAGGAGCACGATCTGTACAGAAATGTTTCACAGTTTATTACATGGCAGGGCACAGTTTTGTCCAAGAACACAGAATTTAACAGCTTCTGTGTTCCTTCGAGAAAACTGTGAAATCGAATTTGAACAATAAGCAATTTTATATGGTTCTGAAGAGACAGTATAATCTTAATTACAGAGGAAAACCAATGAAATGCAATAGAGTTACATAATGGACAGCAAGTTAATCCAATTATATTCCTGGGTAACAGTATTGACTTACGCACATTATTGTCTCATGCTTGTGATTCAAGATTAGTCAAAGTGCTCAGGTAATGCGTTATGATTTATATTCTGAAGACCCCATTGTCTGCTTTACCTTTTAATTCAGCTAACAAAGCAAAGCAGGAATGCAGCTTTCAACCATTTTAGCACAGTATTTACCGGAAGCCTTTTTTTATGTTACTTTATATTTAAACACGTTTTGTTGTTAATTAAAGCTTGAATAGATTTGTTGCTCCTGACAACCGCCACGTCAAGATTCTAGATCCTCATCTATCAGCTTTAGTCATTCCATGACCACACTATAAATGTGAGGATACTGATCAGATTAATCCAATTGAATGGCAGCCAGATATTGACACTTTCTCCTCCACTGGGGAGGGACCAGGGGCAGGCAATGGCGCTTCTTCATCTTCATGTACGTGGAGAAGAAGCACTTTCTGGCTGGAACCAATGTTGTCAATAGAAGATTATATTTTAGCAATAATAAACTAAACGATAACAATGCCAACAAAAAGGCCATCTGAAACAATAGCAGCATACACATCCAAATTGATCAGACAGTTGTACCATGAGCCAAAACCTCAATCTCTCCAACCTGCAACTTCATTCTTTGACTGACGAACGTGCAGATGTTATGTACATGCCTGATAATATTTTCAATGAGATCAGTGACCCCCATAATGCGTTTACCTTTGACTGTGGTGCAAACTCCAACTTCCTTTGCAAGTATGTAATCGAGGGTATACCAGTTTTGTTGTGTAAATAGGCGCAACAATGAAAGCACGTCGCTGACTCCTTACTGCGTAAGACGTTTCTTCCACACCAGGCAATGTCCTGATAAATATCCTTGAACTCTGATTCCTCAGAACTTCACGCAACACTCCAGGTGCAGCTTTATGAGTGTCTTGTACAGCTGAAGCATGACCTCGTGGCTCCGAAATTCATTCCACTTACCAGTGAACGGTAACACATAATGTGCCTCCATACCATGGCTATCAACCAGCGTGGCGAACTTCATGGATTTATGTGCCTGGACAATGAGATCTCTCTGTTCATCTACACTGCCAAGAATGCTTCCATTGGCCCAGTACTCTTCATTCCTGTAACCTCTTCTGAAGTGAACGACCTCACAGTTTTTGGTATTAAACTCAATTTGCCACGTCGCTGCCCTGCTCTGTTTCTTATATGTGTCACTCTATCACCCAGAACACCCTTCGGCATGATCGACAACTCTGTTTACCTGACTGTCATCTGCAAGTTTACTGACCCATCCTTTTGCACCCACATCCAGATCATTTATAAAAATGGCAAACAGCAGTGGGTCCAACACATTTCGTTTCGGCACACCACTGGTAACGGAGCTACAAGATGAACAATATCCGTCAACCACCAATCTCTTTCTTCTTTCAGTTTGCCAATTTTGATCCAAACCTCCAATCCCGAATCTCCTTATTTTGTGTAATGGCCGACAGTGTGGACATTATCAAACTCCTTACTCAAGTCCACATGCACATCAACCACCTTGCCTTCTTCCAACTGGTTTTTATTTTGCACCTTCTTGAGCAACTCAATAAGGTTAGTAAGGCACGACCTAACCTTCATAAAACGGTGTTGTGTATCCCTAATCAGATTATTTCTTACTACATATTCTATCTCTTATAAACTTTTCAGAATCTTACTTACAACCGAAATAAGGCTCACATGCCTATGCGAAGTAGGATTGTCCCGACTCCACGTCTTCATCGTGGGAACAACATTTGATAATCTCCATTCTTCTGGCACTTATCCATGTCGATAATCATGGCGTTAAGGTCAAAGCCAAAATCACTGCAATCTTTTCCCCGGCTTGCCAAAGAATCCGAAGATCAATTCCATCCAGCCCAGGTGTCTTATTTATTATTGGATCTTCCAAAATGTCGAAAAAAACCTTTTTCTCAATCTCAATCTCATCTCATCGTCTAACTTATTTCTCGGGTATTCTCACTAATATTGCAATTTTCCAATGTGAATAGTGACGAAAAATATCCATTAAGCTCTTCTCCATGTCATCAGATTCCACACACAATTTTCCACGATTATCTTTGAATGGCCCTAATCGTAATCTCGCCATTACTTTATTCCTAATATACCAATGGAATCTCTTAACTCTTTCCTTGATTGTATCAGCCAAGAAGGTCTCATGTACCCTCCTGCCTCTGCTTAGCCCTGACTTTAGATCTTTTTGCTGGCTAATGTATAACTCTCAAACACCAAAGTGATATTTCTCGCCTCATTCTCACATCAGCCTTCTTCTTCGTCTTGACAATATCTTCAACTTCTTTGGTAAACCATGGTTCCCTCCCTCAACACCAACCTCGCTGCCTGATATGTATATACTTATCAGGGACCCGCAGTAGCTGTTCGTTAAACAAGCTCCATATTTCAAGTGTGTCCCTCCCTGCAGATGCCTTCCAAATCCTCTGCATCCTACATCTTGAATAATCGCATCACATTTGTATTTTTTCCCCAGTTATTCCTTTTTCTATGCGGTTATACCCATCCCTGTCCATTGCCATTGTAAACATAACAGAAGTATGATACTTTCGTGAAAGTGCTCACCTATCTCCAAATCTAATGTTTAGCCGGGATCATTACCAACCAGCAAATCTAATACGACATCTCCCTTTGTTGCCCTGTCCACATAGTGTGCAGAAAACCCTCCTGCACGCATTGAACAAAAACTGAATAAACCAATCTACTTAAACTTTCGCGTTCCCAGTTAATATTGGCGAAGTTAAATCCCCCATAACAACTACTCACTTAATCTCGTGCTAAGGGAGAATCATACATGCTTTCCTTTCTTTTTTAGATTAGATTACATAACAGCGTATAAACAGGCCCTTCGGCCTAACAAGTCCACACCGACCCGCCAAAGCGCAACCCACCCATTCCCCTACATTTACCCCTTACCTAACATTACGGGCAATTTAGCATGGCCAATTCAGCTGACCTGCACATCTTTGGACTGTGAGAGGAAATCGGAGCACCCGGAGGAAACCCACGCAAACACAGAGAGAACATGCAAACTCCACACAGTCAGTCGCCTGAGGTGGGAATTGAATCCAGCTCGCAGGCGCTGCGAGGCAGCAGTGCTAACCACTGTGCCACTGTGCCACCGTGCCGCCCACTTTCTTCTGCATCCCTGGAACAATTCGAAGTTTAATTGAAAAGTCCAAACAGGGTACCCTCTCCTTTCCTGATCGTAACCTCAGCCCGAACAATCTCAGTGAATGAGTCGGTAAACGTTATCTCAGCTGCTGTAATACTACCCTTGATTAATAATGCCACACTCCCGCCTCTTTCCACGTCTTCTCTGTTTTGCTGAAACATCGAAGTCTCAGAATCTGCCACAAACATTCCTGTCCCTCCTGTTGTCATACCTCTGAAATAGTCACAGCATCGAAATCCCAGGTATCAACCCACACTGCAAGATCACCACCTGATTCTGGATGCTCCTAGCATTGAACTATCGACATTTCATTTCAACATCCTAATTGCCGCTGCCCCCTCCCGACGTGGTAAACCAATCCACTAGCTCACTACATTTAACTTCCTGTACACTGGAACTACAACACAGTTGCCCATCCCTCTGCTGCACTGGTTTAATCAGCAGCGCAGAGCATTAGCAAATGTCCCCAACCAGGATATCGGTGTCCGTGTGGTTCAGACGAAGACCAACCTGTTTGCAGAGGTCCGACCTTCCCCAGAAAGCTCTCCAACAATCAAAGAATCCATAACCCTCTGTCATGCACCATCCCGGCAGCCACATGTGCAGCTCTGCGCTGCCCCTTTTCCTCAGTTCACTAGCACGTTATATGGGTGAGAACCGAGAGATAAAACTCTGTGCCAGATCTCAGTATCCACTCCTGTCTGAAATTCTGCCTCAGATCTCCACCTTTCTTCCTATCTACTTTATTGGTGCCTCTGTGGACCACGACTAGCGTCTGCTTCCCCCTGCCCCTCAAGCATCCCGAAAACATGATCAGAGGCATCACGAACTCTGACACTCGGGAGACAACGCACTAATAGTGAGTCCCTCTCGTTCCCACAAAACCTCCTATCATCTCCCTAAATATGGAATCCCCAAGACATAAGTTCTACTTCTCTTCCCCCTTCCCCTCTAGGCAACAGTGACAGAGTCTGCGCCCGAGACCTGCACACAATTGCTTACCCCGGTAAGTCATCCCCCAAAACAATACCCAAGAAACTATGATTGTCGATGGGAAACACAAAAGAAGATCTGCTGGTTCCCTTTCGGACCCCTGACTGTAACCTTCTTCACGTGGCTATGGAGTAGCTACCTCCCTGTAACTCCTCTCAAAAATCCCCTCTGCGTCCAGAATATAGGAAGTTCGTCCAGCTCCATTTCCCTAACACGCTTCTCGAGAAGCTGGAGTTGGGCGCACTTCGGACGAATGAAGTCAGCAGGAACACGAGAGTTGAGCCTTACCTCCAATAAAGCAGAAAGAACATTCAACTGCCGTAACCTGCATTTCTGCTATTCTAAATTCCCAAATACACAGGTGAAAAAAAGAAACACGGAAGAAAGCGTTTGTCACCTGACCAATCGACGCACAGAGCTTTTTTGTTGATTAGAGGGGCTGGATGTGTGGAAGACACGACCCGGGAAGATTATTTGGGTAAAAAAGCACACAAATATGCGACGACTCCGACCGCCTCCTGGAACTGAAGAAAATCGAAACGAAAAAGAAATTTAGACTGTTTACTTAGGTATCCTGAGAGGCTCCGCTGTTCCCTGCTGACCTCGTGACGTCTCCAACTGTCTCGAGGAGCTGAAGGAAGTCAGAAATAACAGGAAATTTAAACTGTATACGCACGAATCGCATCAGGCTCCACTGATATCTGGCGACCTTGGCAATTCTTCGACTGCCCCCAGGTACTGAGGCATTTCCCTGAAACATTTACTCGATTCAGTTATCAGCTGCCTGAATTCTCCAATTTTGATGTTGCCTGCAACAAATCTTGAAATTACCACAACTGCACAAATCCTCCCTTTATTGCTGAACAGCACCAACTCTCCCAATGAGTATTGTCTTGCCCCAATTCTCCCATTCTTTGCCCTCTGATACCCATCTTCCACAGGACGGTGTACTATGCACATGTTTTTATGTCATGCAAAAGACTGACACTGCATTATTCCTTTGAAAAATTTCCCCAACGACAGATTCCCTGCCCGTGTTCTCCAATTTCGCGTTCAGTGCTGCAATTCCGTACATAATTGGCACCCTGCACGTCCTCTCAACGACTGATGTTCTGCACCAATTGTCCAAATCAGCGTTGCCCTACACCAATTCTCATATTTACTGATTCACCCATTTCGGAGTGCCCACCTCGAATAGCCTCATTTCGGATTTTCCTGCTACAGTTCTCCTCTTTCGTGCTTCAATGCCCACTTTTCCCATATGCAATACCTCAGTACTTACCACGTCATCATGCGACACTCCCTCAGTTCTAAACCTCTTGTCATAAGATACTGCTCTGTTGTTGACCATCGATCCTAGAAGGCATTCCCTGAAATCTGACAATCAGACTGTGCTTCAGTATGTCAGGTAATGGGATAATTCGTGCGGAGCAGCACTAATGTGTCAATACTGAGGCAGTGCATTTCGTTGGAAAAGGGCAGGAACTGGAAGGTTGCCACTCTATTAAAGGGTCAGTACTGAGACATTTGTCGCTCTTTCACAACGTCAGTAGTGATTTTTTGAAATACAGTGAGAGCTTCAGCACTGCAGGTGTCCCTCGTTGTGAGAGGGTCAGAATTGCGGGATTGCTTGATTGTTAGAACGTCAATCCCGAGACGATCCCGAATAATGCAAATGTCTGAATATAGGACGTGATACATGATTCGTAGTTCAGTACTGAGAAACTCTCTTAGAGACTCATTCCAGAGGGAGTGCATCAAAATTGCGGTTTCATTCTGAGGCTGTATCTCATTACTTGAGGTTCAAGATTAAGGATGGGCCACTCATTGAAGTGTTGGTACCAACAGTAGATGACAACGAGAGAGCCAGTAGAGATGGATCCCTCACGAAACATTCAGATGGTGTACCTTAATCTCAGAGTATCATTCCGAAAACTGTACCTCATTCTCAGACAATCTGTTATGAAACAGGGCTCTGTTGGCAGATACTCAGTTCTGTGGGAGGGCCTAATTATTAGGCTGCAATCTTTATGGATGACTCACGTCAGACATTCGGAGGTGATGGTGCTCCTCGCAATTAGATGATCAATATTGAGCGTGCAAGCTTTATCAGAGGGTCAGTGTTGAAGCGTTGCCTCATTGTCAGAACGTCACTTCTGAATTCAGGCCTCATTGGCAGAGGCTGAAAATTATGGGAATGCCTTAGTGTCAGATATTTTTTCTTAAGAGTGTGCCCCTTTGTCAGATGTTTCGTTCTGAGGCTGTACCTCAATTTAATGCCGTCAGAACTGAGCAAGTGCTATATGATTAGAAGGTCAGGACTGACATATTGCACTCTATAACAGAGTCATTTCTTTGTCATGTGATATTGGCAGTGGTTCAATAATGGAAGAATGCGTTGTCACAAGGTGATCAGAATTGAAGCAGTGCCACCCATTCAGAAGTTCCGTCCAGAGGGAGTTCTGCACTGTCAGAGGGTCAATTCGGTGGAAAAGCCTCATTATCAGATGGTCAGTACTGAGCCATTATATCATTGTCAGCGGAGACATTATGAGCCAGCCTCACATTTCACGTGATGAGACTTGAGTGTATGACACACATTGAGAGAGAGAGCGTCAGAACTGAGGGATTACAGTTCTAACAATGTGTCAATACTGAGCTGCTGTCTGACTGCAAGGGGGTCAGAACTGAAGGAGTGCAGTACGATTTTTTGGTTATGTCAGATGGTAAAAATTGAGACAGAGACTCATTTCAGTAGAGTCAGAAGTGAGGGATTGCCTCGATGTCGAAGTATCAGTTTTGAGCTGTGTCTTTTTCCAAGTATGTCAACACTGTGGCACTGCCACATAGTTAAGGTTTCAGAACTGAGGAAGTGCCACACAATTATAAGATTGTCTTGAGGTCTTGCAGCGTCATCAGAAGTTATTTTGTAAATGGAGGGAGTAATTCGCTATTTGTGTGTCCAGAATGTGGGAGTGCATAACTATCAGTGGGCCGTTTTCAATGCTGCTGTTGGAGGGTCAGTCCTGAACGAGTGTCTCATTGGAAGAAAATCATTACTGAGGCAGTGGCTCACGGGAAAGAATTGAAGGACTTCAAAGTTTGGGAGAAGATTTGTAGCTCGGGTGCTCGTTGTTGTGGTTCTGTTCGCCAAGCTAGGAATTTGTCTTGCAAACGTTTCATCCCCTGTCTAGGTGACATCCTCAGTGCTTGGCAGCCTCCAATGAAGCGCTTCTGTGCTGTTTTTCCGGCATTTATAGTGGTCTGTCTCTGCCGCTTCGGATCGTCAGTTCCAGCTGTCCGTTGTAGTGGCCGGTATATTGGGTCCAGGTCGATTTGTTTGTTGAGAGAGTCTGTAGATGAGTGCCATGCCTCTAGGAATTCCCTGGCTGTTCTCTGTTTGGCTTGCCTTATAATAGTAGTATTGTCCCAGTCGAATTCATGTTGCTTGTCATCTGTGTGTGTGGCTACTAAGGATAGCTGGTCGTGTCGTTTCGTGGCTAGTTGGTAGTTGGTTAAATTCTGACTCTTCCCAAAAAGGCAGCTCCTCAAACTGACCTTCTAACAATAAGGTAGTCCCCCAATTCTGATCCGATGACAGTGCTGCAATATCCCAGTACAGACCCTCCATTCTCTCAATTATGACTCCATTACATTGAGGCAGTGCATCAGAAAGGACCCTCTGACTATCAGGCCATCCCTTAGTATTGATTCTCTGATAAGGACGATTCACTGAAGACTGACTCTCCAAGAAGTGAGATACTCCCTCAGTCTGACGCTTTGTCAGTTCTAATCCCACAGTACAGACCCTCTTATCGAGTAGCACTCCCTCCATGGATTATTATTACAATGAAGTTCTGTCTGAGAACAGACCCTATGCCCATGAGGCACCCTCTGAGGACTAAAACTCTGACAATAAGGCATTACCTCAGCGTTGTGCATTTCTTGTGACAGAGCTGCAATGTTTCCATGGTATTATTGCTGTACTTTTAATTCAGAGACCAGATAATATTCTGGGACCCGGCTTCGAATCCCACCATTGAAGACTGTGGAATTTGAAATCAATAAACATCTGGAAACAAGTGTCTGATGATGACCAGAAACCAGTGTCGATTGTTGAAAGGAATCATCTGCATCACGAATGTCCTTCAGGAAAGGAAGCTGCCATCCTTAGTTGGTCTGGTTTTCATGTGACTCAATGACCCAGAGTAATGTAGTTAACTCTTAACTACTCTCAGCGCAATTTGGTATTTCAAATAAATGTTACCTCATCAGCGACGCCATCGTCCCGAGAATGAACAATAAAACAAATCTCAGTACTGACCCTACTACTGTTAGCACCGTCTCAGTTCTGACGTCTGCACAATGAGCCACTGGCTCAGTATGAATCTATGTTACTAACACACACAGAAATGACAAATATGGGCTGTCTCAGTACTGCCCTTTGACAATGTCACATTCGCTCACATCTGACCTTGCTAAGATGAGCATTGTCTCTTTGTGGAGCATCTGACAATGAGGAAATCCCTTTCTTATGATCCTCTGACAAAGAGGGACAGCTTCAGGTCTGACCTCTGGCAGTGAGGCAACCTGTCTAAACTGACAGAGATGCAAAATCTCAGGAATGACTATCTGAATGTGTGGCACACTCTTACTGTATATTAGAACGTGCAATGATTTATCTGTTGAATGGAGCTGATGCGTGCTAACCATAACACCCTGTCATTCTCAGCCGTGCGTAAAATTAGCTTTTTGAATCCAATGACATGAATCAGTCACTTGACAGAGAGTCAGTACAACAGGATTGTCTGATAAGTGATGGGTGCCAAAGCCCAATTCTCACATTTGGCATTGCCCTCCTCTGACTCTCCTACTCAACGTTGTCCTGCTCCAATTTACCCCATTACTGCCACACTGCACCAATCCTCTCAAAACCTAATTCCTTGTTCAAATTCTCCTATTCAAATAAGCTGTGTCCAATTTTTGTTTTTTTTTCTCTGTTTGGGAGTTCGTTGCAATGATTCTGAAATTTAATGCCAAAAATTATCTTTAATTCAGGCATGGACAAGTTGCACTGAAGGGTCTGTTTCCGTGCGGTACATTTCTACGATTGTATGATCTGGCTCTGGTGTCCTGCTCCAATTTTCCCACTAACCAATCCTTCACAAAACCCCGAACTGCACCAACTCTTCCATTGAGTATTTTCTTGCCTCAGTCTCCCACTTTGAATGTAATGACAAGTGCATGAATTCTACAATTATTGATACCTGTATCAATTCTCCCATTTAGTCGTTCCTTGATACACGTCTGGGTGCCCTGCTCAATTATTTTCATTCACTTGTGCGATGAACCGAATCACCAATTTACGGGAGACGCAATATAGCTTCTGTTTAATGATTCCCTTCTCCTAATTCCCGATTTTGATATTCTCTGCTCCAATTATCTAATATATTGAAAATCGCACTATTTTTCTAATGTAATATAGGATATGAACTAAAAGAGGGCATCATTGTCACACATTCAATACTGAGGCTGAGCGTCATTGTAATAGGGTCTGAATTGCAGGAGAGCATTGTTGCCAGATCTCAAATCATGAGCCAGTTCGTCATAATACATGAGCGTGAATTGAGATCGCGCTACATGCTCAGTACGAGATATTGGATATCCATCACAGGTTCGTTGGGAGTGTCTCACTGTTTGAGTTTCGATTCCGAGGCAGTGCTTTTTTTCTAGCAGTGTCAATACTGTGGCGGTGTCTCATTGCTTAAGGGTCAGAATTGAGGCTGGGCCGCACATTTTGAGTTTCATCTCTGATTGTGAAGGGCAGTGAAACAGCCGGGCAGAGGAAAACTTCAGAATTCACAGTACTGACTCACCTACAGTTAGGCAGTATCTCAGTATTGCACAGTTAATCGTGTAGCATTCCCTAATTTCTGATCTCATTACAGTGAGACACTGCCTCAGAACAGATTAATTGACAATGATGCACACTCTTCGGAATGATTGTCTGATAATATGGTACTCCGTCCGTATTGAGATTCTGATCATGAGTCACTTCCTGCTTCGTCAAATCGGGATGGATTTACTACATGCAGGTTGCAGTGTGATGGAGCCATGTCAGCGCAGACGGTCCTTACAGAATCGGGAACGCAGCAGGGAGTGGAGGACGTTCCATAGCTAGTTAGTCTTTGGAATAGGTTACACTAAATGAAAAATGTAGGGATTGGAAAAAAAATGATGGGTGTAGGTGTATGCATTGGACAATGTTGTGGATACAATGAACACTGTAGTGGCTGGAGGAGGTCATGGAGATAATCAGATTTGTCAAGGTTGCAGCACGTTGGTGACGTTGATAGTTACGTAGACTGGACAAGATTGCAAGGATTGAGAAGTTTCTTTGAATTGAGAAGTTACAGCGAATGGGAAAGCTGTAAAAATTTGAGGAAGATGACGTAGAGAGTGGGGATTTTAGGTGCTGGAGGAGATTCCAGGTTCGTGTTGCTTATACGAGTTACAGAGTCGCATAGGCGTATGCAGGTAGCAGAAAATTTTAGAATCCCGACAGAATGGAAACAGACCACTTTCCCCAACAGGTCCACATCAATCCTCCGAAAATCCATCCATTCAGACCTATCCCACTACCCTCTAACTCTACATGCACTCCTGACTAAAGCACCTAACACTGGTCTCCCTAAATACCATTGGGGATTGACCATGATCAATTTACCCAACCTATAAAACACTGAGGGGACCAGAACACAGGGGTGAGGCATACGCAGACACGGGAAGAACATGTAAATTCATATCAAACCGTCGCCCAAAGCTGGATTCGATCACTGATTTATACCACTGCGAGGCAGCAGTATGAATCACTGAGCCACTATGCCACTGCAGGAAGCACAGCATAGATGGTAAGGATCGTTTAGATAACAGAGACAGGATACCACTGGATTTGCAGAACTCTCAGGACATCACACTGAACGACACAGGATCAGAGGAGGTCATCTGGCTGTTCAAGGTTGCACCACTTCTTAAACTGAACTCTGCTGAGTGATGAGCTCATTCTTCCCAAATATCCTAACGCGTTATTTTTTTTTATCAATAAACCTCCAATCACCTCTTGAATGTTGTCACTGAAAATGTATCTATAAAATATCCAAGTGTATCCTAACTCCTCACAGAGAACTTCTTTCCAGATATAAATAATCTCTCTCGTTTAAAATCAGCCTCACTCCATCTTTAAACACTGTGAACTTTCAGAATTTCTCCTGGTTCACAATTCTGTTTTGTATCTGACATTGATTTGTCCGTTCTTCTCTGTCATCCAGAGAGCCATGTTTTATTTGGCCTCCCTATCCTACTCAAGGGACCATTCTCCACTGAACAAAAACATCTCCTGTTCTAAGGGAGCCCAGTGTTCAGTTTTTTTCATTTTCTGACCAAATTGAAGTTCCAGTCAAACTTTCCTAGCTTCATTCTGATCCTATTGAATGCTGCTCTCAGTCAACTAATTTTTTTCTCCATCTCGTTTATCGCATATCATTCTCTGCCATCATCCTGAACTTGACGATAAAACGATTGCTGTGCCGTAAAACATTCCCTACTGACACAGTACTCACTTGCCGACATCTTTCTGAAGAACCAGGTCGAACAGTGAATGCTTTCTTATGTTGGACACATCCTTCTGTAGCCAGCTCTCCTCATGCAATCCAGGCAATTTTGCCCTTCACTGCGCTGACACGATCAGAATCCCAGTTTATATCTTGGTAATTTAAATTTCTGAATACAAATAATCTGTAGTACTGTTATCGTTATCAAAAGACTCTGCATATTTACTCTCTCCATCCTTTGCAATGACTGGTTCCCGATAGGCGGTATGTCACAGTGTGAATGTACAATTTCTGTTATGTTGGTCCAGTCAAATTCACTTTGTCCTTGAGCGGATCCTTTCTCTCTTGGACTGCTTAACTAATGTGAATCGAAACCAATACTTTTATTTTTCAGTATTTCTTTCTCTTCTTTCATTTGAGAATATTATCTGCCCAGCCATCCTTCTCACCTAGTCCTTCCATTCCTCGAGCCAGCTCTGTTATCAGGATATCAGATTTTCACACATAATCTGCATCGCTAACTCCCCACACTTCGAGTTTTCCCGTCCATGCAGGGTACAGAAGTTTAGACTTTATTCCTTACTTCATCTTACACGGATATTCTCGTTGTTGTAAGTTAGTACCAGCTGCATATCTAAGTGTTTTGTGAATCAGTGTAAGCTCCTGCACTATTCATTTTCGGTATCCATACAGAAACTTATTTCGGATGTCTCCTAAGTACCCCACAATGAATTCATTTCTCGCTCTGTCACTTGTGACCCCAACTATCTGAAACAGTTTCAGACCTCCCCAGAACCAATACCACAGTCCCTCAATCTGACACCCTTCCTTCTGCATCGTTTACCTTAAACTCCGAGTTCTGTTCTCACTTGTACACGGCACTGGGAGCATTCCAGGAATTGCCCCAATTGAAGAGAAAGTGAGGGCTGCAGATGCTGGATATCAGAGTCGAGAGTGTTGTGCGGGAGAAGCACAGCAGATTAGGAGCAGAAGATTCGAAGTTTCCGGCATAAGAAGGGCTAATGTCTGAACTGTCGATTTTACTGATCATTGGATGCTGCCTGTCTTGTGCATTTCCAGCACCACAATCTCGACATTGCTATGTTTGGGGTCCTGATTGCTAACCAGCCACCTCGCTACCTAAATTCTGATTCCCACATGACTTCTCATTTTCTCCCCATGCCATTCCAACCAACATGGACCATGAAGTCTGGCTGATCACTTTACTCCAGACGAATGTCCTAAAGATACAGTGGCATTCTTGATCCCACCATCCTGGAATCACACTAACAGTCACAGGAACTCTTACATCTTCTTCTATGTACTAAATCACCTCTGACTAATGCTTCTCATTCCTTCTCCCTCCCTCCTGTGCAGTTGGGTTGGTTGTGGTGCCACAAACATGGCTCTGACTGCACTCACCTGAGCAGCCAGCACCTTCCTCAGCTTCCACACCAGAAAACTGAATTGCAAGTGAGACATTAGACCATTCTGTACTCCCTGACTATTTCTCTTCGCTTGACTGGCCACCCAATCCACTCCTTCTTCCAGGCGGTCTTTTATGCAGGGTACCCCTCTCTCTGCCTGTGCTCTCCAGTCTTGTCTTAGCTCTAAGAATCACTGTTCATCTGCAACACGAGCAAAGAGGAAGACTTCACAAAGTAACATGACACATCTTCCATTGAATAAGCATGTGCTGCCATGTCTTAAACTGTGAGATGTCGAGTGTTTCTTAACTAATTAATAAATATGAAGTAACCACGAAAATAAAAATAGGGTGAAATATCTTCCCTAACTATGACGCAGTGAGTTTTCTTCATTATAATGGCTCAGTGTTTGACTTATTTCTCTTACTTGAGTTCAACCCTTCTTTCAGAAGTTGAAGAAATAAATTTGCTAACTTAGGACGATTTACAGAAAGTCTCTAATAACGGTGAGTTATCAGCCAATGAACTTGAAGCTAATTCTGTGACGACTCGAATGCTTCTTTCAAATACAGTGCACGTAATAAAGCAGCAGGCGTTTTGCCTCTGTGACTCCCAGTTACGTGTAATCCTCCAGCTCCCACTGCTCTCTGCTCACTCACAGGGTCAACGTCTCAGTGAATCCGAGTAACGAGTTACCCTGGAGGTCCCATTCCAGTCTGCTCCCTCACAGGGTCGACGGATCTCTGCCTCCCAGTTACGGGTAAACATCCAGCTCCCACTCAATTCAGCTCCTTTGCAGGATCACTGTCTCTGTGACTCCCAAGTACGTCTCAGTGTCAATTCGCAGTGCTGATTTTTTTATCCTCCCATTTTGCTGCCTCTAGAAGTCCAACGTATACTTAGCCTGAAGGTCCTGCTCCAAGTTGGTCTCTTCCACGTTCACTTCCTCTGTGCGTCGCTATGGACTGATAGCCTCCCGCTCTGCTGCTTCTCCAACTCCAAGTCCCAGTAAGCCTGGATCCTCCCAGCTTATGTATATTCTCCTGCTCAGTTCTGCGTTCCCTCAGGTTCTCTGCCATAGCGACGGCCAGGTAATTGCTGGTCTCAAGTCTCAGCTGAAATTTATTACGTCTTAATCCGCTGTGCTACCTCACAGGATCCGTATTGTGCCTCGAAGACAGTGGAAAACATAAGGATAAGAGGGGACAGAGGGTTTCACAATGATTGAGCGAACTGTTGTGGACGGATTAGGTTATCTGGAGAGGGAGGCAGAGCTGCAGCACCTAAAGCAGGTTAGTGGAAGATACAGAAGGAAATCGAGAGAAAACATCTTGATGATGGCAGAGTTTTGTTGAGTCTAAGTTGCTTTTTGTGAGCTGCTTACAGAATTATGAGGACTTCAACAAATGCAAAAGGACATTGAGGAATGGTGCAGGTACTCGAGACTCCTGGATGTTAAAGAGTTATCAGGCTTACAATAACTGTGGAGGACAGAGATTGTCGGATCACCGGTTGCATTCTTGGGCCACATCAAAGAGAGAGCTGGTTTGTCATTATATAAATACAGTCATGACGGGTATTTTCGCGAACGCCGGAGAGAACAGAGATGAGATCAGTTTCAATGGCTGGTGCAGTAGTTCACGAAGATAGCTCACGACCATCTCAAAATCAACGGTGAAAGTTGATAAGCCAGGAACGATTGAATGAATGAGTGGATGGATGGTTGGAAAGACGAATGAATGAACACACCTTTCCCCATTTCAGATACCACATCTAGCCACTACAGGCCTCCCCATATCTATAAACTACTCTAGCCCACTACATCCTTCCCAATCTGTGTAACCTTTTCCAGCTGTTTCACCTCTCCTGAACTGTGTATAACTCATTCATCCTCTACGTTCCTCTGTAACCTGCTCGAGCCTCCACCTACTTACTTATATCTCTGACACTCCCCAGCTCCCATTCTTATTTGCATAACCTCCAACAACCCATGCATTCTTCCCCATTACTGTCATCACAGCCAGTTGTACGGCCCTCCCTTTCTCTGTGGTCTTCTGGCGAGACGGCACACCTCTCTACCTTTGTAACATGCACCAGCCTTGCCAGTCCTCTTTATCCCTGTGATCCTATTCAAAACCCATAGCCTTCTCAACCTCTAACCTCCTCCAAAACAGAGCTCCACTCCGTATCTGTCACCTCCTCCATCATCGACACACTTTCTTATCTCAGTAGCAAACACCACTCTATTTCTCAGACCTGCAATCTCCTACAGCATCTGCAATCCTCCCTTCTTCCTTAAAACTCTGCCAGAGATTACATCCTTCCCTAACTTTACAGCATCCTCTACCCAGGCACACTTCCTTATTTCAGTGACACCTTCAACGTCTTGACCCCTCCTTATTTCTGTCACACGAATCACCTATTAAAACACTTCCCTTGAATGCAAGACACTCCAGCATGTATAGATCCCACACTGTAACCTCCAATCCTTCCACTCCTGTCAATTTCCATAACCTGCAACAAGCCCAACATGACATCTGATCTCTGAACCCAACTGCCGCTCCTACAAACCTCCCTTCTGTTTAATCTCCTCAAACTGATACATCCGTCCCCATTTCTATAATTTTCTCCAGCCTCCCCAAATAACCCCATTTCTACACTCCTTCCTGTTCCTGTAACCTCCTCCAGCGTGACATCCCCCACCGATTTTTGGAACTTGTGCCTACTTGACAACCTTCCACTCACTGGATCCTTCACCAGTTATTCCAGCCCTCCCTGTCTCTGTTATGTCCTGCAGTACTTACTGTTCTATATCTGTGTAATCTCTGCCAGCTCCAACATGCCACCTCATCCCAGTAAGAAGTAATCAGCTCCTCCACTTCTGTGTAACCTCCTCCAGCATCACGCTTCTATCACTGAAGCATCCTCTAGCACCTTCACCTCTTTTTATCTCTGCTACCCACGTCAGTAATGGGAGCCCTCCCTAATGTTGCAACATCCATCAGCAACTACATCTTTCCTATTTCTCAAACACGGTGCTGCTCCAAATCCCTTCATTATCTCTTTAAATTGCACCAGCTCCTTAAACCACTCCTCCTTATGATTGTAACCTTCTCCAGCGCCTACGAGTGCCCCATCTCTGCAGCCTCCTCCAAAATCTTGACCCATGCATTTTATTGCGAACTCCGCCAGTACTTCAATCCCTCTATACGTCTGGAATCAAGTCTTGCACATATGCTTCTCCTTAACAATATAATGTTCTCAAGCTACTACATCCCTCCCTAACTCGGTAAACACCTGCAAAACATTTACTCCTATCTCTGCATTGTGTACCAACTCCTAAACTGCTCTGCATTTCTGCGAGTTCCACAGTTACTGCATATTTTCCAATTTCGAGATCCTTCTCGAGTACTGATGTACCTCACTACATTTACCATCCCCTCAATAGCATTTCCACCCCTATTACAGTGACCACTCCAGCATCTGTATCACTCCCAGCCATGTACTCTACACCTGCACATGCACGACATGCAATCATTGTATTCTCTACAAGCACCTGCCATCCATCCCATTGCTGAAGCCTCCTCCAGCCTGCACATCCCGCGAACTCAACATACATATCTCGGGAATCAACAGCGGGAGTCGAGGAAGCATGAGCCATGTGAGGAGCTGGGAAGGTGAATTAAAATTGAATATACTAACTTTGTGAATTATGCGTGGTAAGTTCTTTATGCAGAGCACATTGACACCGGAGATGGCAGAGACAGGTAGGAATACCATTTAACTTGCATCTAAGGCAGTTTCATGCTCCTCTTACAGGATGTGGGTGGTAAGAATCACTAGCCGTGGCCCTGTTGTCATCACCTGCAAGAATTCTATCCAATGCCAGATCCCCACAGACCGCTGTAGGGAGCTGGAGCTGGATTTTTATGAATTTAGGATCATGAAGAAGGCTGAGCGGGTGACAGACAGGAGTTATCGGGAGACAAGCACAACGAATGGGCAGGATAAAGGAAATTGGGTAGCAGGCAGTAAAGGGAAAAGTAATCGGCAGAGAGTGCAGGGATCCTCTCGTTCCACTGAACAATATTTAAGCCATTTTGGGCTTTGTTCGGTGTGTGAGGCGATGTCACCTACCAGGAAAAAGCCACAAAGGCCAGGTCTCTGGAACTGAGCCTGGCTCGGTGGGTCAGAAGGGAAGTGAGGAGAGTATCAGGGCGATATTGATAGTGGAGTAAAAGGTTAGAGGAACAGACAGGAAACTTTGTGGTCGTGAATGCAACTCTCAGATGGTAAGTATCCTCCATAGTGCATGGGTCACTGGTGTCTTCGATCGAGTGTGCAGGTTTCTTAAGAGGGTGGGAGATTATCTCGAAGTCATTGTATGCATCGCCGCCAATGACAAACGTAGGGAAAGGGGGAGGACCTGAAAATACAACAAAGGGAGTTAGTCCGGAAGCCAGAAGGCAAGACGAGATGAGTAGTTATCTCATAATTGCTGTTGGTGACACGGGCTAGTGAGGCGAGGATTTGAGGGCAAGTGCAGATGAACACATGGCTGCAGGGCTTGTGTAGGAGGGAGGACTTCAGGTTCGTGGATCATTGGGAAGTCTTCTGGGGAAGGTTCCGCCTATATAGAAAAGACGATTTGCACCTGAACTGGAGGGTTACCAATATCCAGGGAGGGAGGTTTGTTCGAGATCTTTGGGAGGTTTAAACTAACTTGATCAGAGATACGGGATCAGATGATGAAGCAGGTAGTGAAAATCCAGATACAGCCTACAAAAAGTCTCTGAGGAGTAAAAGGAACTTCATAGGGCAGAAGTGCAGTCAGTGTGATTGGTTGAAGCGCATTATAATGCAAGAAGTATCAGGAATACGGTGACGAACTTAAAGCATGTGTTACTACTTCATACTATGATGTGGTGGCCATGCATGCGAATTGGATACCAGCGTGTCGGGGTGGTTTTTGGATGGTCCAGGGTTCAGATGTTTCAAAAGGAATGTGGGTTTGCATAAAAGAGCGGCAACAATGGAAATGCTGATGAGGGACATGATCACATCTGCAGAAAGGGAGATGCATAGGAGCCAGAAAATTATAGCGGCATGGTGGCTCAGTGGTTTGCACTGTTACTTCACAGTGCCAGGGACCAGGGCTCGCTTCCCACCTTGGGCAACTGTCTGTGGTGGGTCTCTACGTGAGCTGATTTCCTCCCACAGTCCAGAGTTGTGGAAGTGAACTGAATTTGAGGTTCTAAATTGCGAATTCGGGCAAAATGTTGGAGATTGTGTCTGGGAAGATTTCTCTATGGAGTGTCACTGTGGACTTATTGGGCGGAAGGGTCTGCTTCGGTGCTGTGTGGAATGTAATGTAGTTCAGGCAGCGATGTTGATGTGATCGTAGGAAACAAAGTGAAGCCTATCTACCCTGCAAGAATCCATTTGCTCATCCAATGACCACTTAAATGCTCTAAACTTGGACGTGCCTACGACTGTTCCATGCAGTGTGTTCCTCATAGAGGACAGATGTCAGAAACATTTTCTTTTCTCAGAGAGTAGTACGGGTGTGGAACGTCTGCGAGCAGCAGTCGTCGACTGATCGCCCGTCAGTTTAAAGCTATGCACCCTTGTGCGAGCCATCATTACCATGAGAGGAAAAAAGACTGTCCCTATCAATTTTATCTAATCCTCTGATACCTTATGCGTGTCAACTTATTCACCTCTCACACTTCTTCTCTCTGAGTAAAAGAGCCTCAAGTCCCTCACCCTTTCGTCATAAGACGTTCCCTCCATACAAGGCAACATCCTAGTAAATCGCCTCTGAACCCTTTCCAAAGCTTCTACATTTTTCCGTTAGTGCAATGTCAAGAATTGTAAGCAATCTTCCAAGTGTGGCCACCCCAGTACTTTGTATAGCTGAAACATGACCTCGAGGCTCTGAAATACAATCCATCGACCAATAAATTCTAAAACACGTGTTCCTTCCGAACAATCCTGTCAGACTGGGTCTCCACTTTCAGGGATCTATGTACATTAAAACAGAGATTTCTCTGGTCGTCTACGCTGCCAAGAATCCTACCGTGAGCACAGTAAATTTTATTCTGGTTGCTCCTCCCAAAGTGAACGAATTCCCACTTTTCCAAATTAAATTAGATTTGCCCCGAGTCAGCCTAGTTCTGCAGCTTATCTATGTCCCTCTGTAGCTTTCAACATCTTTCTTCACGACCCACAACACCACCGACCTTAATGTCATCGGAAAAATTACTTAAGTATCCTTGTGCACACTCATCCAGGTCATTTATAAGAATGACAAACAAGAGTGGACCCAAAACAGATCGTTGTGGTTCACCACTAAGAAATGAACTCTAGCAAGAACATTTCCCATAAGCCACCAGATTGGTGTTCTTTCAGGTCGTCAATTGCTGATCCAAACCACTAAATCACCCTCAATCCCATGCCTCCGTGTGAACACTTAGCAAACGCTTTACTGAAATCCATATGCACCACACCAACAGGTATGCCCTCAATCACCTGTTGATCACCTTCTCAAAGAACTCAGTAAGGCTTGTGGGGCACGACCTGCCATTCACAGAGCCGTGTTGAATAAGCTTAAGGAAGTTGTTCATTTCCAGACGATTATAACTCCTATCTCGTATAACGTTTTCAAACACTTTAACCACAAACGAAGTAGGGGTCACTGGTTCATAATTACCAGCGTTACCTCTATTCCCCTTCTGGCACAAGGGGACAACATTTATTATCTTCCAGTCTTCTGACATTATTCCTGTTGACAATAATGACATTAAGATCAAAGTCAAAGTCTCTGTAATCTGTGCACCGTCATACCAGATTATCGAAGGATAAATTCCATCTGGCCAAGTTGTCTTATCTACTATCAGACTTTCCAAAACTACTAATACTCCCTCCGTGTGAACCTTAATCCCGTCTAGTCTAGTAATATGTATTTCAGTGTTCTCCACGAAACATTGTTTTTTTCAACTGTTAATGCTGACGGAAAATATTCATTTAGAGCTTCTCCTACCTCCTCAGACTCCATGCACAACTTCCCACTAATGTCCTTGATTGGCCCTAATCTTACGGTACTCATTTTGTTATTCCAGATATAACGATACCTATATGGTTTTCAGTGATCCTATCTGCCAATAACATGTCATGTTCTCTCCTGGTTCTAATTCGTTCTCTCTTCAGTCTTTCGTGGCCAGCTTATATCTGTAAGGTGCCCTAACTGTGCCTTTGCGCCTGATCTTAACAAAAGCCTTCTTCTTTTCCTGGATTCCTTTAATAAACATGGCTCTCACTCACGACAACGCCCCACCCCCCACCCCCCCCCCCCCCCGCCTGAGAAGAACAAATTGAACAAGGACACGCAACAGCTGATCCTTGATTAAGCTTCACATTTCTATTGATGCCATCCCATGCAGTTTCATTCCCCTCTTATGCAACCTAAATCTTGCCTTACCGCATCATAATTGTCTTTCCCCCAGCTATAGCTCTTGTCCTGAGTTATGTACCTCGCTCTTTCCATCGCTAATTTGAATGTAAATACCGATTTTTTGTCACAATCACGGAATTACTCACCTCCTCCCAAATCTAACATTTGATGGGATGCATTACACATGACTAAATCCGATGTGGCCGTGCACCTTGTTGATCTGACCTCATCCGTTTTCACGAAACCCTCCTGCACTTATTGGACAAAAATGATCCGTCTAAAGTACACGAACTATTGCATTTCCAGCCAATATTTGTAAAGTCCAAGCTCCTCTAACCACTACCATGCTACTCACGCTCGTATCCACAATGAGATTTGTTGTGCTTTCCTCTACATCTGTGTAACTAATCGAACGAATACAGAATACTCCCAACAGAATACTCCCTCTCCTTTCCTTTTTCAATCATCAGCACGTGCTACTTCTGTGACAAGTCCTCAAACGTCCTCTCTGCCACCGTAATGCTGCCCTTGACAAGAAATGCCACACTTGCCCCTCTTTGACCATTTTCTCTGTTATGACTGAAATATCTAAATCCCTGAACCTGCAACAACCATTCCCATCCCAGCTCTCCCATGTCTCAGCAATGACCAGAAGATTGAAGTTCCAAGTACCCAGCCATACTGCAAGTTCACTCACCTTATTCAGAATTCTCCGAGCATTGAAGAAAGCACACTTCAATCCACCTTCCAGCTTCCTGGTGCACTGTCTCAACCTTGAAACCCTCTTTCTGACGGCACTACCCTCAACCTCCTGGGCATAGGAAATACAATTTGGCTTCCCATCTCCTGGCTGAATTACTTAAAATCCACCCGATGTCCATTAGCCAATTCCCTAACAACCTCAGCGCAGATGTTGCTACCCATCTGCTTCAGGTTTAGGCCATCCTGCTCATAGACGCCCCAACTCCCCACTTTGGTAGTACAGGACTTTTCTATTATATCAATTTGAGTGGAAACCATAAACAGAAAAAGAGCAGCCATATTGTTGGGAGTTTCTTGCAGTCCCCAAATAGCAACAGAGACTTGGAGGACCAGATTGTAAAGCAGATTTCGGAAAGGTTCAGAAGTAACAGGGTAGTTGCCATGGGTGACCACAACTTCCTGAATATTGATTGGAACCTCTATCGTGCAAATAGTTTGGATGGAGCAGCGTTTTGTCTTTTGTATCGAGGAACGGTTCCTCATGCAAGTTGTCCACCGGCTGACTGGAGTGTAGGCCATATTGGAATTAAGCAGGGCAGATTTCATATTTCTTGGTGGGAGAGTATTCCGATTGTGATGATCAGAACTCCCTGATTTTTGCTATACTCTTGGATCGGATACGAACAGAAGACATGGAAAGTATTTATGGGAAGGAGTGAGTACAGTGTTATTCCGCAGGAACATGGGATGCCTAAACTGGGATCAGATATTCACAGGGAAATGCACGTCCAATATATGGAGGCTGTTTCGGGAGCATTTGCTGTTATTGCTGGATACGGTTGACCCACTGCGGGAAAGGAGGAATTGTATGGTGAAGTAACTTTGGGTGATAATTGATGAGGAACATCTCGTCCAGAGGAAGAAGGGAGCGTACTTCTGGATGTGGAGGCAAACATCACACATTGCTCCAGAGAACTATATATTAGCCAGGACGAAATGAAGAATGGAGTTTGGAAATGAAGAAAGGGGCATGAAAAGGCTAAATCAGTTTGGATTAAGGAACGCATGAAGACATTCTACACTTGCACGAGGACCATGAGTATGGCAGGAGCGAGGGTCGGACTGATTAAGGTTTGTGGAGGGAATGTTGCCTGGAGTCAGACGAGGTAAGGAAGTTCCACAATGAATAATTATATTCATTATTCACCACAGACAGGGACATTGACATTTCTGAGGAAATTGCAAAACAAACTGATATGCCCTAACAGATTGCAGTCAAGAAGTTGGATGTGCTGAAAAATTTCAGAAACATCGGGGTAGAAAAAGCCCCTGGGCCAGATGGAATATAGGAACGTTTACTACAGGAAGTGAGGGAAGAGATTGCTATGCTTTTGACGATGATCTTTGTGTCCTTATGGTCCAATACTTTAGTGCCAGATGATTGGAGAGTGGCAAATGTTACTCCTGTGTTGATGAAAGAGAATAGGAATTATCCTAAAAATGATAGACTAGCAAGACTTACATCAGTGGTGGGCAAAATATTGGAGAGGTTCTGAGACACAGGATTTATGATTACTTGGAACACTATGGTTTGATTAAAGATAGTCAGCATCGCTTTGTCTGGGCTAAGCCTTGCCTCACAAGCTTTATTGAATTATTTCAGGTTGTGACAATGCACAGTGCTGAAGGGAGATGAGTGGATGATGCACACAAAGATTTTATCAAAGGGTTTTAAAATAAGGATCCCATGGTAGGCTCATTCAGAAAGTAAGGATGTATGGGATACAAGAAAATGGTGTTGTCTGGATAAAGAATTGAGTGGTCCATACAAGACAAAGGTTAGTGGTAGATGGAAAGTATTCAGCCTGGAGCTAGATGACCAGTGACGTTCCGCAGAGATATTTCCTGAGACCTCTGTTCTTTGTAAGGGTGGTTCTTAAAGTTTGCAGATGACATGAAGGTCAGTGGTTGTTTGACAGTGTGGAGGGTTTTTGCAGATTCAAACGGGGCATTTACTGGATGCAGAATTGGGCTGATACGTGGCAGATGCCGTTCAAAATGGAAATGTGTGAGGCGCTTCACTTTGGACGGTTGAACTGGAATGCCAAATACAAAGTGCAGGATTCTTGACTGTAGGGAGGAACAGGGTGATCATGTGTACATGTCTATAGACTACTCAAAGTTGCCACCTACCTTGACAGGGATAAAAGGCCCCGTGTGTGTTAGCAATCGTTATCGGGGATTCATTTTAAGAGGTGCGAGCGTATACTGGAGCTCCGGAGCCCTGTTTCGAACACATACGGAATATTGTCTTTAGTTCTGGTCACCTCATTATGGGAAGAATGTTGAAAATCAGACAAGATGCAGTGGAGATTTACCCGGATGCTGCCTGGAATGGAGAGCAAGTCTATGGGACAAAATGTAAGGGAGCTTGGACTTTTGCTCATTGGAGCGAAGAAGAATTTAAGGTGACTTTTCAGAGGTGTAAAAGATGATGAGAGGCGTAAATAGATTGTACAGACAGAGACTTTTTTTCGCTCACGGCGGAAATGGCTGTCATGCGGAGGCATATTTTTATGCTAATTTAAAGAAGGTGTAAAGTAGATATCAGAGGTAAAGTCTTTACACAGGGAGTGGCGGGTGCGAGGAAAGCACTGCCAGTGGAGGTAGCAGAATCAGAAACATGAGGGAAATTTAAGTGACTATTGGATAGGCACATGAAGGATAGTGCAATGCAGGTTATGCAGGTTAATCAGATCTGAGAGTAGGATAAAAGGCCGCCGCAAAATTGAGGTCAAAATGTACTGCCATGCTGTGTATTTCATTTTGTGCGTTTGGATTTCCAAACAGCGTTTAATAAGATGCCCGTTAAAATGTTTGTTTACAATGTTAGGGCTTACGCTCTTCATGGTTAAGAGAGCAGACCTTTGGCTCATTAACAGCAGCCTGAGAGTTGTGATACATTATTAGCTCTCAGGTTAGCAAACGTTAACTTACCATAGATTAGGGCCGAGACGTCAACTGCTTGCAATCTATACTGACTTGGATGAAGGAGTTCATGTTATTGCCACGAAACGTCCGTCCTTAAAAAGGTGCGAGGGAGTCAGACTTAAACTCCAACGAAAGAAACCTATTGTGGAAACTGAGCCGAATCATGGAAAAAGTGTGATGCCCACTCTGGCAGAGAATATAGAAATGCAGAGTGGCCCTTCAGTGGAGTGGAAAGCCCTTCTGACAATTTAAACCAATTCATGGGCCATTGGAATGTTTCGGGTTCTTTCGTTGTTCCAAATGGCATCATTCTGCATAAATGTCTTTCGGTTTCTCTGATAAACGTGCCTGCCAATTACCAAGCATTAAGTCCAACAATATGATATAACTGGTTCGTCCAACTTTCTATACACAGTCCTCCAATCTCTGTGTTGGATGTGAGTCCGAGATTGTTAGGGCGTTGGCCTTCCGATAGACCACACAACATCGATCATTCCCGTCAGGTTTGGGAACTAAAACGATTGGTGAACTCCACATGTTCTGTCACGGTTCAGAGATATCTTCTTTAATATCGCCTCCACTCCCTCCTGGATCTGACTGGCTTTGAAAGGACTAAGTTGAAAGGGGTGTTGTTTTGTTGGGTATTACATTCCCTACATCTACCTCATGCACAACAGCGTTCGTCCTCCACATCTTGTTCTTGATCATGTCCTCATATTTTTGTAATAAATCTTTCAACTGTATTCTTTGCTCATGAGACAGATAGTTTACTAACCTATCCCACTCCTCAAGTACTTCCTCATTGTGTAACATATTTTGAAGCACATTAAATTGCACAACATCTGGATTACATTCCTCACTCTGGGGAGCAGTTGCTAACATCTGTTTCTCCAGTGCTTTCTATCAATTATAATAAGGTTTCAACATACTGACATGACATACACGAAAATGTTGTTGTGTATCCTATGTGGCATCTTTACCAGACAGTTCACATGTCTTTGCAACGATCTCCTACCACATATAAAAAGACTAAAATGACATCTCCACCGGTAAGCGTCCGAAGCTCAGCATTTTTTAATGCTACCTGCTTGATTCTATAATTTGCGCTCTTTTGGTCTTGTTTAGCTGACTTAGCAACCCGAGTCAATGTCTCCTTCACGTCCAATACACATCGAAGTGTGAGTGGACCAGTCCAGATGTAGAATAGGCAGGGGCTTTTTTTCTATGGAACGTCGGAGGATGAGGGATGACCTTATACTGGTTTATAAAATCAAGAGGGGCTTAATATTGGACAAAAGGGCAAGGTGTATGCCCTGTGATGGTGCAGTCCAGAAATGGAGGGGATCGGTTAAAGGTGAGAGAGGAAAAATATAAAAGGAACCCAAGGGGTAACCTTTGCATTCAGAGGTTGATGCATCTATGGAATGAGCTGGAAGAGGAAGGAAATTATGGTCGTACAATTACAACATTTTAAAGGCATCTGTCTTGATATCTGAGGAAGTGAGATGTCTGGCCAGTGCTGGCAAATGGAGCTAGATTAGGCTAGGTTGTCTGGTCGGCATGGGAATGTTGGACCAAAGGATCTATTCCGTGCTGTACATTTCGGATGGCTCTGAGTTTAGGGTTGGAAATATCTTTTTATCTGAACTCCATGTCACTCTGTAACAAGAGGATTAGGAATCTTCTGATAGCTTGAAGAATAAAGTTGGGTGCCAAGAGATTAAGTAATAAAATATCTATATAATGTTATTAAGACTGCACTGCCACCAGCCGAATGGAGTGTCTGCAAAGGCAGAGGCAGCTGTGTGCTGAAACTCAATGAATAATAGTTTATGTTTTACTACTCACACTGAGGGGACTAAGCATTTACCCAATTTTGGGCACACAACATCCCTGAAACATTGCTTCCATGTGAAGCTGACAGTGAAAATTCACGTGTGATGCAAAGCAGCCAGAAAAAACATCGATTTTGAAACACTCACAGAGAACTAATTCTATCATTATGCAAGACTCAGGGAGTTGAGGTTTCAATACGTACCGTGAGCCGAACGTGATTTGAACACGAAACGTTGTGATCTAGGATCCGACATTTTACTGTTGCATTCCAAGTCGATGCCTAACTATGTCACTGCTGTGCAGGATTAAGCGAAGTGATTACCACACTGATTTTAAAATATGACTGAAAACAGAGTACAAATGCAATGCCTGTTTTCTCTCTCTCTCTTCTTCTGTCTCTCCACTTCAAATTCCCGTTCTCTCTTGTCTGCCCCTTATTCGCACCTTCTCCACTTAATTGTCTTGGCCTTTCCCTTCCGTCTCCATACATTCCGGTCTGAACCTGTCACTCGGGAAAACGATTCCAGTCTGTATGCCACAGGGTGGATTCCAGTCACAGACAGCAATAGACAATGAATCTGTGAGTGCAATAACAAAATTATGGACTGGGTTCCATTCCCATTTTCTGGTAAATGTCCCATAAATTCAGCATTAAGACACAATATTTGTCCAATTTCAATAAGAAAAGGTGTCACAAATATCAGAAATTAAAAAATCATAGCAGAACCGTTGATCAAATTGAAACCAGACCCGGATTTATCTGAGAGTAAAATTTAGAAATGTAAATACCTGGAGATTGAATAACAGTCCATTAAATGATTCAGTCGCACGTGTCCGGCGACTAATTCATATTCACAGAGGTTGAAGCAAAACGTCAATCATCCGGCAGAATCTGTGAAGAGAAATCAGAGTCAAAATTTCTGGTCTAGCGACCCTTCCACACAACTGATGTTAGCTGGGGAAATGTCGGTTTGTATGCAGAAGGTGGGGTGGGAGCACGGGATGAAGATGAGGTAAGGAATAAACAGTAGATGTGGATAGAACTCGAAGAGAGGCTAGAACAGTTGGAAAAAACAAAATGAGTGATCGTTATCGAGTCTGGATGGTAAATAACTGCCCATCAACAATGGGAGAGTGCATTTGCAGGCTGTATGACAACAAGGCCTGGTCTGTGTGTTTGGGAGCCAAGACGTATGAGATTTCAGGTTCGGAAGTTATTGTATTTCGTACAGAGTCCCAAGGACTGCAGGGTCTTTAAGCGGAAAATGAGGTGCTGTTGTTCCAGCTTGTGCCGAACGTCATTGGAACACTGCAGCAAGCCTGAGACAGAGATGTTAGCCAATAAGCAGAGTGGTGTTTTATTGTGCCAAGTAATTGGAAGCTCAGGATCTTTTCTGAGGACAGAACGCAGATGTTCTGCGAAGTGATCAACTAGCCTACGGTTGGATTTCCCAAAGTAGATTCCCCAGCACATTAATTACAGGGTTTTCAACTGGGACCGATCCATCTCAGGCAATTCCCCACTGCACTCTGCACCCCGCCCTCCCCCATCATCGGACGCCACAATGCGTCTGAAAGCCCCGAGAACCTCCTGCACGGGAAAGCATTGGGATGGCCACGCTGTCTTCAAATTAAAAGCCCCGAGACAATCCTCCATGTACGTTTGGAAGCCGTTCTTGCAGATATTAGTCACTACTCCTTTGGACACTTGATAAAGTTTGATGATGGAGAGAAAAATAAACGTTGGCAAGACTGGTAACAATTGCCTTTTATGCCAGAGAGACTGTACGACTCGACCAATACTTAAAGATTTGATTGTGCTATAAAATCGCAGCCCTGATTCGATTCGGCTTGACGTGATTATGATTCTAAAGAGAGACACAAGTGACTAAACAAATGGCAAAGAGGCTTCTGAATTTCTTTGTGCATCTGCACACAGGGCTGGTTCCTGGTGATGTGGATGCATTTGCAGTGGTTGGGATCAGACTGAACTCGTTTATCCACAAGGAAATTCCAAGTCATTATTTTGATTTATCGAAAAAAAAGCAATAATCATTTCAGTAACTGTAATCTGAAGCCTAAACTCGTTAACACCCGGTTTTGTGTGACCTGACAGTTGTTTTTACACCTCAGTCTCTGAGGTGCATTTCGCTGTTCGACTATTCATCAAAATCTCTGTTCATTGAAAAGAGGTATAATCTAAGAATTATGGCCACCCAAGAGATGTATTCAGAACCAATATAATGGACAGAGTTTGTCAGATATTTGGAACTCTCTGTGTCGGTGACATCCTGACCCCCTCAAACATACTGCATCATTGTCACCTGAATGCTTCGCACTTAATACGTCATTGTAACACTGACACCCTCGCACTGCGTCATATCACTCTCACCCCTGATACCTATTGCGTTATTATCACCTTCACCTCTTCACACTTACTGCATCACGATCAGCCTGATACCCTCCCACTTACTGCGTCAAAATCACCCGGACCCCCTCACACTTACTGCATCAATATTACCCTGACCCCTCACTGTAACTGCATCAGTATCAGCTATAACCCCAAACACTTACTCCGTCACAATGAGACTGACCACCTCACAATTACTGCGTCAGTATCACCCTGACCCATACCACTATCATCCTGACGCCCCCACACATATTGCGTCACTATCAGCCTGACCGCCTCAAACTTACTCGTCACTGTCGCCCTCACACTTGCTGTGCCACTATCAGCCTGACCCCTCATAAATACTGGGTCACTATTAGCCTAACCTCCACTCACATACTGCGCCACTATCAGCATGACCCACACAGAGGTACTGTCTAACTATCACCCTGAACCCCTCACATTTAATGTGTCATTGTAACACTGACACCCTCGCACTGCGTTACATCACCCTGACCCCTAACACTTACTGTTTCATTATCACCCTTACCCCCTTCACACTTACTGGGCCTCTATCAACCTGACCCCTCACAGTTACTGCATCAATACTACCCTGACCCATCACTCTAACTACATCAATATCAGCTATGACCCCTCACACTTACTGGTTCACAATTTGCCTGACCACCTCACAATTACTGCGTCACTAATACCCTGACCCATGTCACTATCATCCTGACGCCCTAACACTGACTGCATCAAGATCAGCTTGACACCCTCACATTTACTGCATCAATATTACCATGAACCCTCACTCTAACTGCATCACTATCAGCTATAACCCCTCACATGTACTGCGTCTCAATGAGCCTGACCATCTCACAATTATTGCGTCACCATCATCCTGACCCACGTCAATATCATCCTGATACACTCACACTTATTGTGTCACTATCAGCCTAACTGCATCACACATATTCGTCACTGTCACCCTCACAACTGCTGCTTCACTATCACACTAACGACATCAAACTTATTGTGCCCCTATCAGCCTGAGCCCTATCAAATACTGCGTCATGATCAGCCTGACCACATCACACTTAATGCGTCACTATCGCACTGACCACTTACTCTTAGGGCGTCACTCTCAGCCTGACCATCTCCCACTTACTGCGACACTATCACATTGAACCCCTCACATGTACAGTGTCACTATCAGCCTGATCATCTCACAAAGCATCATATTCAGCCTGAAAACCCGACACATACCGCTTCACTATCAGCCTGACCCCCACTCAATTTCTGCGCCACTATCAGCCTGACCCGCACACAGTTATTGTGTAACTGTCACCCTGAACACTTCACAGTTCCTGCGTCTCGATCACTCTGACCCCCGAAGACATACTGAATCACTATCAGCCTGACCCCCTCACACTTATTGCATCACTATCAGCCTAACTACACCTACTAACGACGTCACTAACAGCCTAACCCCTCACACTTACTGCATCAATATCACCCTGACCCACTCACACTTACTGCCTCACTATCATCCTGTACCCCTCACACTTACTATGTTACTAACAACCTGACTATTCACACTTACTGTGTCACTATCATCCTGGACCCCTCATATTTACTGCATCACTATCATCCTGGACCCCATACATTTTCTCGGTCAGTAAGACCCTGACATCTCACATTTACTGCATCGCCATAAACTGAACAGTCTCACACTTATTGTGGCACTATCAGCCTCACGCCCCACACGTACTGCGTCACTATCAACCTGAAACCCTCACACTTAATGCGTCACTACCACTCTGAACCCTCATACTTACTGGGTCACTTTTAGCCGGATGAACGCATACTTACTGCGTAAGCACCAGCCTGCCCCCTCACACTTACCGGGTTATGATCAGCCTGACCCCCTCACGCCTATTGCTTCACTATCACCATGACCACCTCACACTTACTGGGTCACCATCACACATACCTCCCTGAACTATAAAGCTTACTATATTACTATCCCCTGACCCCTTGCTCTGACTGGTTCACTCTCAGCCTGACTCATCACATTTACTGCATCACTATCAGCCTGCCACCTTCACACTTAGTGAGTCACTATCAGGCTGACAACTCACAATCACTGCATCACTGTCAGCCTGACTGCCTCATACTTGCTGTATTAATATCACCCTGACCCCTTCACACGGCATCACTATCACCCCACCCCACTCAGGCTGATAGTGCATCACTATCAGCCTGAAGTCTCACACGTACTGGATCACTATCAGCCTGACCCACTCACACTTACTGCGTCACCATCACCCTGACCCACTCACTCTTACGAGTTCACTGACAGCCTGACTCCTCGTTTACTGCATCACTCTCAGCCTGACACCCACACACTGAGTGCATCACAATATGCCTGACATCTCCCACGTACTGCATTACTATTAGCCTGACCCCCACTCGCACTTAATGCGTCACTATCAGACTGACATCTCACAATCACTGCATCACTATCAGCCTGGCCGCCACATACTTGCTGCATCAATATTACCCTGACAGCCTCAGACGTACGGCATCACTATCACCCCACCCCACTCAGTCTGATAGTGACGCTGTACATGTGAGGGGGTGTCAGTGATTGTGACACCGTAATTTTGAGGGTGTCAGGATGATAGTGATGCAGCAAATATGAGGGGGTCTGATTGACAGTGATGCAGTGATTGTGAGAGGTCAGTCTGATAGTGACACAGTTAGTGTGAGGGGGTCAAGCTGACAGTGATACACTAAATTTGATGGGATCATGCTGATCGTGACTCAGTATGTGTGAGGGATCAGACTGATAGTGACGCAGTAAATGTGAGACGGTGAAAGTGATAGCGACGCAGTAAGTGTGAGGACGTCAGGGTGAGAGTGATGCAGTAAGTTTGGGGAGATATGTGTGATAGTGATTCATTAAGTGTGAGACAGTCGTGGTGGTAGTGACGCAGGAAGCGTGAATGGTCAGGTTGATAGTGACGCGGTAAGAGTGAGATTGTCCGCTTATAGTGACGCGGTGAGCGTGAGAGATCTGGCTGATAGTGAAGCAGAAAGTTTGAAGTTGTCAGTGTGATAGTGACACAATAAATGGGAGTTGATCTGTGTGAGAGTGATGCACTAAGTTTGGGGATGTATGTGTGATGGTGACCCAGTAAGTGTGAGGTGGTCATGGTGATAGTGAGGCAGTAGGTGTGAGGGGGTCAGACTGATAATGATGTGGTAAGTGTGAGGGAGCAGGCTGATAGTGATGCAGTAAGTGTGATGTCGTCCGGCTTCTGGTGACACAGTAAGTGTGGGGGTCTGGCTGATAGTGAAGCAGAAAGTTTGAAGTTGTCAGTGTGATAGTGACACAACAAATGTGATGTGGTCATGTTGATAATGACGCAGTAAGTGTGAGGCGGTCAGGGTGAGAGTGATGCAGTAAGTTTGGGAGGTATGTGCGATGGTGACCCAGAAAGTGTGAGGTGGTTATGGTGATAGTGAGGCAGTAAAAGTGAGGGGGACAGGCTGATAATGACGTGGTAAGTGTGAGGGATCAGGCTGATAGTGACTCGGTAAGTGTGAGGTCGTCCGGCTTTTCATGACATAGTAAGTGTGAGGGGTCTGGCTGATAGTGAAACAGAAAGTTTGAAGTTGTCAGAGCGATCGTGACACAGTAAGTGTGAGAGCTCAGAGTGATAGTGAAGCAGTAGGTGTGAGAGTTTCAGCCTTATAGTGACGCAGTAAGTGTGAGGGGTCTGGCTGATAATGAAGCAGAAATTTTGAAGATGTCAATGTGATAGTGACACAGTAAATATGAGGCGGTCAGGGTGACCGTGATGCGGTAAGTTTCAGGTGGTCAGGGTGAGAGTGATGCAGTTATTGTGACGCAGTAAGTGTGTGGGTGTCTTGGTGATATTGATGCAGTTAGTTGAGGGTGTCAGGCTGACAGCGACTCAGTAAATGTGAGGGGGTCAGAGTGATAATGATGCAGTTAGTCTGAGGGTTAGGCTGACAGTGACACAGAATGTATGTGGAGTTGGGGGTGATAGTGATACTGTAAGTGTGAGGGGGTCAGGATGATATTGCGGCAGCAAGTATGAGGGGGTCAGGCTGATAGTGTTGTAGTGATTGTGAGATGTCAGTCTGAGAGTGATGCACTCAGTGTGAGATGATCAGGCTGTTAGTGAAGTAGTAAGAGTGAGTGGGTCAGGTTGATAGTGACGCAGTGTGAGAGGGCCAGGCTGATAGTGATGCAGTACGTGTCAGACGTCGGGCTGATAGTGACTCACTGAGTGTGAGGTTGCCAGGCTGATATGAATACAGGAAGTGCGAGGAGCCATGCTGAGAGTGAATCAGTCAGACTAAGGGGTCAGGGGATAGTTTCAGGGTACAGGCTGATTGTGACGCAGTAAGTGTGAGGGTGTCTTGGTGATAATGAAGCAGATTGTATGAGGGGGTCAGGCTGATAGCGACACATTAAATTTGATGGGATCATGCTTATTGTAATGCAGTATGTGTGAAGGGACAGGCTGATAGTGATGCAGATAGTGTGACTGTATCAGGGTGATAGTGACAAAGTAAATGTGAGGCGGTCAGGGTGGTTGTGATGCAGGAAGTGTGAGCAGTCAGGGTGAGAGTGATGCAGTAAGTTTGGGGAGGTAAGAGTGATAGCAACTCAGTAAGTGTGAGGTGGTCATGGTGATAGTGAGACAGTAAGTTTCAGGGGGTAAAGCTGATAGTGATGCAGTAAGTGTGAGGTGTCAGGCTGATAGTGACACAGTAAGTGTGAGATTGTCCGGATTATAGTGACGCAGTAAGTGTGAGGGGTCAGCGCGATAGTGAAGCAGTAGGTGTAGGATTTCAGGCTTATCATTTGCCACCCTCAGACTAACTGCATCATTATCACTCTGACCCCCTCGCTCTTACTGCGTCACTATAAGCCTGAAACCCTCACAACTACTGCTTCAATATCACCCTTATCCCTCACGCTTACTGCATCTCGCGAAGCCAGACGATCGCACATTTACTATGTCACTATCAGACTGACCCCTCACACAAACCGCGTCACAACCAGCCCGACCCCCTCACTCTTACTGCGCCACTATCACCCTGACAGCTTCACATTTTCTGTGTCATGATCAGGCTGGCACCTCACATATACTGTGGCACGATCAGCATACTCCCATCAAATTTAGTGCATCACTATCAGCCTGGCCCCCTCGTACTTACTGCATCATTATCATGATGACCCCATCACATTTATGCAACACAATCCGCTAACGATGTCAATATCCCCTGATCCCCTTTCTCTGACTGAACCACTCTCAGCCTGATCTCTCACACTTACTGCATCACTATCAGACTGTTACCATCACACTTAGTGCGTCATTATCACCCTGACACCCTCGCTCATACTGCGTCATTATCAGCCTGTACCCTCACAATTCATGTGTTCCAATAAGCCTGACCCTTCACACCTTCTGTTTCACTATCTCCCTGACACACAAAAGAGTGTGATTTCATCAGCCTGACCCCTGAATTTATTGCATCACTATCAGCCTAATACCTTCGCACTTTCTGTTTCATGATCACACTGACCCCTCATATTACTGTGCCTCTCTAAGCCAGAACCCCTCACACGTACTGCATCTCAATCAGCCTGACCCCTCACACCAACTGCGTCACCATAAGCCGCATGACCTCACACTTATGCGTCACTATCACTCTGACCCACTCACACTTACTGCATCACTATTAGCCTCGAACCCTCACACTTATTGTGTTACTATCAGCCCAATATGGCATACGTACAGCGTCACTATCGGCCTAACCCCCCACAATTAGTGCATAACTAACACTGACTGCGTCAATATCAGTCTGACCATCTCACAATCACTGCATCACTCTCAGACTGAGACCTAACACTTACTGCGTCACTACCATCCTGACCCACTCACAATTACTGCGTCACTCTCACCCTGGGCCCCTCACATTAACCACGTTAGAAACTCCCTGACCCCTTATATTTACTGCATCACTATCACCTGGACAGCCTCACACTTCCGGCAGCACTGTCAGCCTCACCCCCTCACACATGCTGCATCACTGTCACGCTGACTTCCTCACTCTTACTGCATCATCATAAGCCTGAAACCCTCACAACTACGGTTTCACTATCTGCCTGACCCCTCATACTTATTGCATCACTATAAGCCGGGCCATCTCACACTTACCATGTCACTGTCAGCCTGACCCCTCGCACATACTGTGTAACGATCAGCATGATCCCATCAAATTTAGTGCGTCACTATTAGCCTGATCCCCTTATACTAAGTGCATCACTATCACTATGACCCCCTCACAATTACTGCGTCACAATGAGCCTGACCCCTCACACTGACTATGTCACTATCCACTGATCCCCTTACTCTGACTGATTCACTCTCAGTCTGACTCTTCACAGTTACTGCATCACTATCAGGCTGGCAACGTCACACATAGTGTGTCACTATCAGCACGACATCTCACATGTATTGTGTCACTATCAGCCTGACCCCCTCACACCTACAACGTCATTATTACCTTGACCACATGAGAATTATTGTATCACTATCAGCCAGAGACCTCAAACGTTCTAAGTCGTTAGTCCCCTGATACCCTCACTCTGACCGCTTCACTCTCAGCAATCCCCTGCACAGTTGCTGCATCACTATCACCCTGACCCACTCACTCGTACTATTTCACTATTAGCATGATCCCTCACACTTACTGGGTCACTATTAGACTGACACCTAACAATCATTGCATCACTGTCACCCTGACTCCCTCATACTTGCTGCATCATGAACAACCTGATTCCCTCACACATACGGCATCACTATCACCCCACCCCATAACAAGTACTGCGTCACTTAACCCTGACCCCCTCAGACTAACTGCGTCATTATCACTCTGACCCTCTGAAACTTACTGCGTCATTATGTGGACGAGTTGGACCGAAAGGTCTGTTTCCATGCTGTCCATCTCTTTGACTCTTTGACTATCAGCCTGTCACCGTCGCTTTTACTGCGTCACCTTCAGCCTGTATCCTCACACTTAATGTGTTTTCATGAGCCTGACCACTCATGACTACTGCATCACTATCTTCCTGACAATAACACACTTAGTGTGATTGCATCAGTCAGACCCCTGAAAGTTTTGTATCAATATCAGCGTAACACCCTCACACTTCCTGTTTCACTATCACACTGACCCCCTCACATTTACTCTGTCTCTCAATGCCAGAAACCCTCACACATACTGGATCACAATCACCCTGACCCCTCACAGTAACTGCGTCACTATAATTCTGTAGAAAAAACATTTACTGCGTCACTATCACCCTGACCCACACACACTTGCAGCATCACTATCAGCCTTGCACTCTCACAGTTTGTGCGTCACTGTCAGAATGACATTGCACACGTACTGCATCACTATCAGCCTGACCCCGCTCACTTTAAGTGCAACAATATCACCCTCAGCCCCTCACACCTACTGCGTCATTATCAGCCTGACCACCTCACAATTACTGCGTCACTGTCAGCCTGTGCCCTCACACTTACGGCATCACTGTCACCTGCACCTCTCATACTTATTGTTTCACTACCATCCTGAATCCTCAGAATTACTGCATCACTCTCAACCTGGAACTCTCACATTTACCACGTCAGTAACATTCTGACCTCTCATATTTACTGCATCACTATCATCTGGACAATTTCACACTTACTCCGACAATCTTAGCCTCAACCTCTCACACGTGCTGCGTCACTGTCACGGTGACTTCCTCATACTTACTGCGTCACCATAAGCCTGAAACCCTTAGAACTACGGCATCACTATCACTTTGACCCCTCACACTTAAGGCGTCACTATCAGCCTGACCTCTTCACACTTACCACAGCACTATCACCACGTTCGCCTCAGAATTTCTGCGTCACTTTCACCCTGCCCCTTCACACAGATTTCATCATGATCAGCATGATCGCATCAAATTTAGTGCCTCACTATCTGCCTTGTCACCTCGTACAACTGCATCACTATCACGATGACCCCCTCACACTCACTGCATCACAATCAGCCTAGCCCATCAAACTTACAATGCCACTATCCCCTGATCCCCTTTCCTTGACTGATTCACTCTCAGTCTGACCCATCCCAGTTACTGCATCACTATCAGACTGGCACCCTCACACATAGTGCGTCACTATCAGCCAGACATCTCACATGTACTACATCACTATCAGCCTGACCCACTCACATTTACTGCGCCACGTTCACCCTCAGCCCTCACACTTACTGAGTCACTATCACCCTGACCTTCTCACAACTACTGCGTCATTATCACCCTGACCATCTCGCAATTACTGCATCATTATCGGCCTGACAGCTCAAACGTTCTGAGTCGCTATTCCCCTGATGCCCTCAATCTGAACTGCTTCACTCTCAGACTGACCCCCACACAGTTACTGAGTCACTATCACCCTGACCCACTCACTTGTACTAATTCAGATCAGCCGGATCCCCTCAGACTTAGTGCGTCACTATAAGACTGACATCTCACAATCACTGCATCACTGTCAACCTGACCCCTTCATGCCTGCCACGTCGATATCACCCTGTCCCTCTCACACTTGCGGCTTCACTATCACCCCCACCTCACACAAGTACTGCATCACATCACGCTGACGCCCTCTGACTTACTGCGCCATTATCACTCTGACCCCCTCACATTTACTACGTCACTATCACTCCCTGACATCCTCGCTTTTACTACATCACGATCAGCTTCCACCCTCACAGTTAATGTGTTCCTATAAGCTTGACCCCGTTCATCTACTGCGCCACTATCTCCCTGACACCCAAACACTTAGTGTGATTTCATCAGACTGACCCCTGAAATTATTGTGTCACCCTCAGCCGAATACCCTCGCGCTTCCCGTTTCACTACCACACTGAATCCTCAAAATTACTGTGTGTCTCCAAGCCAGAAACCCTCACACTTACTGCATCAAAATCACCCTGACCCATCACACCTACTGTGTCACTGTAAGCCGGACGACATCACACTTATGGCGTCACTATCACCCTGACCCTCTCACACTTACTGCATTACTATCAGCCTGCCACACTGACCGCTTCACACTTAGTGCATCACTATCACCCTGACCACCTCACACATGCTACGTCACTATCAGGTTTACCCCTCACAATTATTGCGTCACTATCAGCCTGATGTCATCAACCGCATGGCGTCACCATCAGCCTGAACCTCTGACGCTTACTGTGTCACTCTCAACCTGATACCTCAAACTTTCTGAGTCACCAGCCCCGATTACCTCTGTCTAATTGCTTCACTCTCAGCCTGAGCTCCACATACTTACAGCGTCAGTAATACCCCTGACCCACTGACACTGCGTCACTAGCACCCTGACCCCTCACTCATACTGAATCACTGTCACCCTGACCCCCTCAAACTTTCTGCATCACTATACACCTGAAAACCTCACACTTATTCCTTCACTGTCAACCTGACCCCTCACACTTACTGCGTCAATATCTGCCTGATACTCTAGCTCTTAATGAGTCACTATCATCCTGTACTCTTAATGTGATAATGTTATTATCAGCTTTGCCCCCTCACACTTACTGCATCACTATCTCCCTTACAGCCTCACACTTATTGCATCGCTCTCAGCCTGTTCCCTGAAACCTATTACGCCACTATCAGCCTATTACCCTCAAACGTACACATTCACAATCACCCTGAAGCACTCACATAACTAAGTCAATATCAGCCTGACCCCCTCACACTTACTGTGTACCTATCAGACTTAACACCTCACAATCACTGTGTCACCGTCAGCCTGACAACATCATACATGCTACGTTACTACGGCACTGACACCCTGACACTTACTGTCTCACTATCACAGTGGGCCCCTCTCACTTACTGGGTCACTATCTGCCTGATGCCTTATACTTGTTGTGTCTCTATCGCCGTGACCCCCTCACACATACTGCATCAGTGTAATCGTGGCTCCCTCATACTTACTGCATCACTGTCAGCCTCACCCCGTCACAAGTACTGCTCAGTCTTACCCTGACCCCCTCAGATGTACTGTGTCATTATCTCCCTGATTCCATCACAATTACTGCGTCATGATCAGCCCGATCCCATCAAACTTAGTCTGTCACGATCAGCTTGAACCCTCACAATTACTACGTCACTATCAGACTGTCCCGTTGCCATTTACTGCTTCAGTAACACTCTGAAAACCACATAATTCCTGCACCATATCTACCTACGCCCCTCAAGCCTACTGCTTCATTACCACTCTTACTCCTCAAACTTACTACGTCACTATCGCCCTGCCCCTTCGCAATTTATACGTCACCATCTGCCTGACACACTCACACATAGTGTGGCACTATCAGCCTGGCCCCTGAAACCTACTGTGTCTCTATCAGACTAATACCCTCCCACTTCCTGTTTCACTATCACGCCGACCCGCTCACATTTACTGTGTTACTATACCACAAATCCTCACACTTACTGCATCGCTATCACCTTGACTTCTCACACTTACTGCATCACTATCAGCCTGATCCCCTCACACTTACAGAGTCACTATCACCCTGAGCTACTCACACTTACAGCATTACTACAAGCCTGAAATCCTCACAATTACTGCATCACTATCACCCTGACCCGTCACAACCACTGCGTCACTGTAAGTCTGACTCCCTCATACTTGCTGCGTCACTAACATCCTGACCCCCTCACATTTACTGCATCATTAACCCCGTGGCCCCCTCACACTTCGTGCATCACTGTCAGGCTGATGCCCTTACACTTACTGCGTCACTGTCAGACTGACCCTTCACACTTACTATGTCACTACCAGCCTGACCATCTCACACTGACTGCGTCAATATCAGCCTGAAGCCTTCACGCATACTACATCACTGTCACCTGCACCCCCTCACAGTTACTGCGTGTCAGTTTGATTCCTTCACACTTACTTTGTCAATTTCACCCTGGCCCCCTTATACTTCGTGCGTCACTATCAGCCTGCCCCCTCACACTAACTGCATCACTATCACACTGACCCCCTCTCAATTACCACGTCACTATCTGCCTGAACACCTTGCACCTACTGCGTCAGAATCAACCTGATCTCCTCACATTTACTACGTCATGATTACACTGACTCCCTCACGCTTACTGAATCACTATCAGCCTGATCCCCTCACACTTACAGAGTCACTATCACTATCAGCTACTCACACTTACACCCAACGCACACTTACTATGTCACTATCACCCTGAACCCCTCACATTAATTGTGTCACTATCAGTCTGACCCCTCACAAACACTGCGTCACTATCACCATGGTCACCTCACACCCACTACTTCGCGATCACCTGAATCTCCTCACACTTACTGTATCACTATCAACGTGGTCCCCTCACATACCCTGCGCCACTACAGACCTGACTTCCTTACACCAACTGTGTCACTACCCGCCTGATCCCCACACTTACTCCGTCACTATCCCCCTGACCCCGTCCCACATACTATGTCACTATCACCGTGGCACCCTCACGGGTACAACATCAGTATCACCCTGACCACCTCACATTTACAGCGTCACTCGCACAAAGGATACTTTTCAACCATTGACGTCACTGTCTCCATGACCCATCACACTTACTGCGTCACTATCACACTAACCTTGACGCTTACTGCAGCACTGTAAGCCGGACGATCTCATACTTACTGCGTCTCTATCAGCCTGACAACTCACACTTCCTGTGTCGCTATCGGCCTGACCCCCTCAATCTTACTGCGTCACTATCACCATGACCACTTCACACTTACTGAATCACTATCACAATTACCTCCCCAGAATTACTGCATCACTCTCACTCTGACCGCCTCACATTTTTTGTGTCACTTTCACACTGACATCTTCAGACTTTCTGCATCACTCTCTGCCTGACTACTCACACATACTGCGTCACGGTCAGCATGGTCCCATCATATGTAATGCATCACTATAATACTCTCATACTAATTCCGTCACAATCACAATGTTCCCTTCACACTTATTGGATCATAATCAGCCTGACACCCTCACAGTTAATGTGTCACTATCAGCCCGACATCTCACATGTACTGCGTCTCTCTCAGCCTTACCCTCTCACACTTACTGCTCACTATCATCCTGACCCCCTCGCACCTACTAACTCATTATTATCCTATCCTCCGCCCGATTACACCAGCACTATTAGCCTGTCTCCACAAACTTTCTGAGTCGTTATTCACCAGATCCCCTCGTGCTGACCACTTCACTCTCAGCCTGATCCGTGCATACTTACTGAGTCACTACGACCCTGACCCACTCACACTTACTACGACACTATCACACTTAGCCACTAACACTTACTGTGTAATTATCACCCTGACAAGCTCACAATTACTGCGTCACTATCAGCCTGTCACCCTTGCACTTACTGCATGCCTATCAGCCTGTCCTCTCATACTTTGTGTGTCATTATCAGCCTGACCCCTTCACACTTATAGTGGCACTATCTACCTGAGCCACTCACACTGACTGCATCACTTTCACCCTGACTGGCTCACATTTGCTGCGTCACTGTCACTGTCACCCTGACCTCGTCACACATTCTGCGTCACTATCAGGCTGACCCCTCACAATTAATGTGCCACTATCAGCCTGATCCCATAAAACGTATTGCATCACTATCAGCCTGACACCCCCGTACAAACTGCTTCACTATCGCCTGGACACCCTAGCACATATTGTGTCACTCTCAACCTGACCCCTAAAACTTACTGTGTCAACATAATCCTGACTACCTCACACTTGTGCGTCACTATCAGCCTAACCCCTCCGATTTATTGCATCACTATCCCCTGATTCCCTCTCACTTACTGCTTAAATCTCAGCCTGACCCCCACACATTTACTGCGCCATTATCACCCTGATCCACTGACGCTGCATCACTCACCCAGCCTGATCCCTGCTCACTTACTGCATCACTATCAAACCGACCCCTCACATTCACAGCGTTACTGTCAGCCTGACCCCCTCATATTTGCTGCATCACCATCACCCTGACCCCTTTACACTTACTGCTTCACTATCACCGTGACCCCCGCACAATTTAGCGTCACTATCACCAAGACCCCTCACAATTACTGCATCACTCTAACCTTTCCCCCTCACATTTACTGCGTCACTCTCAGCCTCACCCTTTCAGTTGTTCTGTGTCACTATCACCTTGACCCCCCTTGTGTTCTGCGTCACTATAAACCTTGAAACCCTCACACTTAATGCTTCACAAGCACCCTTACCCCTCACACCTCCTCAGTCACTATAAGCCGACAACCTCCCCCTTATTGAGTCACTAGCTCCGTTATACCCTCATGCTTATTGCGTCACGATCAGCCTGACCCCTAACACATACTGCGTCACTATCAGCCTATTACCCTCACACTTTCTGTTTCACTATCACCCTGACTCCCTTACACTTACTGCGTCACTATATGCCTGAAACCCTCACACTTACTGCGTCATTATCACCCTGACCCACTCACACTTACTGCATCACTATCAGCCTGACCCACTCACACTTCCTCGGTCACTATCAGCCTGACCCTCTCATTCTTCCTGCGTCACTCTCCAACTAACGCCTTGCAATCATTGCATCACTGTCTACCTGATCCCCTCAACCGTGCCATGTCACTATCACCTTTACCCCCGACACTTACTGTGTCACTATCACAGTGGCCCCATCACACTTATTGCGTAACAATTTGCCTGACGCCCTTATACTTTCTGCATCACTATCACTCTGATCCCCTCCCACATACTGCATCACTATAACCGTGGATCCCTCATACTTACTGCGTCACTATCAGTTTCACCCCGTCACACGTACTGCTCAGTCTCACCCTGACCGCCTCAGAATTACTGTGTCATTATCACCCTGACCCCCTCACTTTGTCATGATCAGCCAGATCACATCAAACTTAGTGCGTTGCAATCAGCCTGACCCCCTTACACTTACTGCGTCAGTATTGCCCTCAGACCCTCATGGAAAACTGTCCCAGCCAATTCAATCCTGCCCTACTTTTGGAACACTGCAACCCTGACCACATCATTGTCCATATATTCTGAGCAAATTCACATGATGTTTTTTTAAAAAAAAATCAGTGATTCCAATGATGCTGGATAACATTGAGCAAGCGGAAACAGAAAGGGAAAGCATGAAGCGCCTAATAATTTCAGGACTGTACGATGCTGAGCAGCGGAAATTAGTGGGACTAATTTCTCCAGTCCACATTTGCGAACATTTCCCTTTTGGAGTACTGTACAGAGAAAATTGCACATGCTACGGGTCGTAAAACTGTGACAGTAGTTGTGTGATCGCGGATTTACCCGATAGAGTGCAGACAGGATTGAAAAAATTCCAATGTTATATATCTATACGTGTGCAGTAGTTGATATGAACTTATATTTATGTCCTATGAAGTTCATTAAAATGGGATTAAGAGTTTGAAAAAGGAAATGAAATATGATGTAATTGTCATGTGCACCTTTCTCTATACAGTACTCTATTCTTGGTATTGGGTATGATTCCGAATTTTGCGCAGTTGACACTTCCGATAGTCCACAAAATCGTTCAGTCCCATCAGGTTTGGTAACTAAGACGATCTGCGAACTCCACTCACTTGACTCAGTTGAATGATTTTCACTGTACTCGGTCCAGTCCCTGTACACCTCCATCACCCATCACGAAGGACTCAAAGCCCTCCGCTTCTTCCTTTCCCGCCGTACCAAACAGTACCCTTCCACTGACACCCTCCGTCGACTGACTGAACTGGTGCTCACTCTGAGCAACTTCTCTTTCCAATCCTCTCACTTCCTCCAAACCAAAGGAGTAGCCATGGGCACCCGCATGGGCCCCAGCTATGCCTGCCTCTTCGTAGAATATGTGCAACTTTCCATCTTCCGCAGCTACACTGGCACCAGCCCCCACTTTTCCTCCACTACATCGATGACTGTATCGGCGCTGCCTCGTGCTCCCTCGAGGAGGTTGAGCAGTTTATCCACTTTACTAACAGCGTCTATCCCGACCTCAAATTTACCTGGACCGTCTCAAACTCCGCCATCCCCTTCCTAGACCTCTCCATTTCTATCTCGGGCGACCAAATCAACACGGATATTTACTATAAACTGACCAAATTCCACAGCTACCTCGACTACACCTCCTCCCACCCTGCCCCCTGTAAAAATGCCATCCTATATTCCTAATCCCTTCATCTCCGCCGCATCTGCTCCCAGAAGGACCAGTTCTATACCGAACAACCCAGATCACCTCTTTCTTCAAAGAGCGCAATTTCCCCCAAAACGTGGTAAACGATGCTCTCCACCGCATCTCCTCTACTTCCTGCTCCTCCGCCATTGAGCCCCGCCCCTCCAATCGCCACCAGGATAGAACCCCACTGGTCCACACCTAACACCCCACCATCCTTCATATACATTGTATCATCTGTCGTCATTTCCGCCACCTCCAAACGGACCTCACCAGCAGGGATACATATCCCTCCTCTGCCCTATCAGTGTTCCGAAAACATCACTCCCTCCGTGTCTCCCTCGTCAGGTCCACACACCCCCAGCAACCCAAGTTCCACTCCCGGCACCCTCCCCTGTAACCGCAAGAAATGCAAAACTTGCGCCAACACCTCCCCCCTTACTTCCCTCCAATGACCCAAGGGATCCTTCTATATCCGCCACAAATTCAGCTGCACCTCCACACACATCATTTACTGCAACCGCTGCACCCGATGTGGCCTCCTCTATATTGGGGAGACAGGCCGCCTACCTGCAGAATGTTTCAGAGAACACCTCTCGGACACCTCGACCAACCACCTAACCACCCCGAGGCTCAATACTTCAACTCCCCCTCCCACTCCAAAAAGGATATGCAGGTTCTTGGACTCCTCCATCGCCAGACCATAGCAACACGACGGCTGGAGGACGAACACCTCATCTTCTGCCTAGGAACCCTCCAACCACAAGGGATGAACTCAGATTTCTCCAGTTTCCTCATTTCCCCTCCCCCCACCTTGTTTCAGTCCGAACCCTCGAACTCAGAACCACCTTCCTAACCTGCAATCTTCTTCCTGACCTCCCCGCCCTCACCCCCACTCCGGTCTATCACCCTCAACTTATCCCCCTCACCTTAACCTCCTTCCACCTATCGTATTTTCAACGCCCGTCCCCAAAGTCCCTCCTCCCTACCTTTCATCTTAGCCTGCTTGGCACACTTTCCTTATGACTGAAGAAGGGCTCATGTCCAAAACGTCGATTGTCCTGCTCCTTGGATGCTGCCTGACCTGCTGCACTTTTCCTGCAACACATTTTCAGCTCTGACCTCCAGCATCTGCAGTCCTCACTTTCTCCCTGAATGATTTATTTGTCCAGCTTCACATTCACTTCCGTCCAGACCTGTGTGGCTTTGAAAGCATTAATCTTGCAGGGATGTTGTTTAATCGGAACAGCATTCCCTATATTCACCTCATGCACAATAGTATTAGTCCTCCCGACCTTAATCTTGAATATATTCGAAGACTGCTGCAACAAAACACTTCATTTGGGGTCTTTGCCCCTGAGATGGACATTACACTAATCTATCCCACGCCTCAAGAACTTCTTTATTGTTTAATGCAGTTTGAGGCATATCGAACTCAGACTTGTGTTGGCGCTCAAACCTGATCTTACATGGGGTCGCAACATTTATGTGCATCGAACCCACAAATTAAAATTTTGGTAACAGGTCAGAAAGAGTCCAAGTATGGCCATTTATTATTCTTAGAGACTGGGTGGATCCTGTATCTTTTAAAATTCTAATTTCTTTCCCTTCTCCCCCATTTTTTCAGAGTAAGGCAGGAGGTGAATTCTTCAGAGAAATCTGGCGCTAACTCCCTAACCATCCCTCGACTAGGCTGTGCACTTCCTTGAGTGCTCTTCGATCGTTTTTGCTCCTTTCACCAATGCCACAAGCTTATCTTATTTTGTTGCATTTTTTGCACAGTGCCTTTCTTTTCATCAATGAAGCACTGTGACCTTACCTATCCCACTTTACATCAATGGAAATACTTGAAGCCTTTCACCTCTCTTTCACCCCCTTGGCCTTTTCGAACCTCCGGAAAACAATTACCAGTGTTCTCTACTCTTTGATTTGTAGTGTAGGATATCCCCTTCTCTCAATTCTATCCTTCCCGGGTTCACATTTTTTTCTCATAAGTATTGCCTTATGAACTCACTTCCATTCGTTGCAATTTCTGCTGCTCTTCTCACTTCTGAAACTGTTTTTTAAACAACATGAATTCTTATCATCTCTGGAAGTGAGCTTTTAAACGCCTCCAGCAGAATAATCGCTCTTCGAGTCTGAAGGGTCTCATCGAATTTTAAGCCCGGACCCATCTATTATCATTACTGTTGAGTATCTTCGAAGTCAAACAATGTCTGACGTGGTTCCTTCTTTATGTTTTTGAGCGCTGTTTTTATGCTTCTGGTACCTATTCATAAGCATTTAGAACAGCCTGGTTGACAACTTCATTATCTGTTGACCCCTCATCTGAATGTGCTGGAAATACTTCACAAGCTCTGCCTTACAGTTTAGTCTGAACTGGCATTACTTACATGTCAACTAACAATTCCATCTGTTGAGATAGTTTTTCAAATGAAATAAAAAGGCATCAACATAATTCCCATCAAAATGTGGTAGTGTCAGCTTAATCTTCTTCCTGTTAATTTTACTTTCCTGATTGAGTCACAACTTGCGAACTTCAAATTCTCTCTCTTTCTCTCGATTCTGTCTCTCCGTTTGCTTAGCGAAGACCGTTACCACTTTTTCTATTCCTCTCTTTCACTTTTACTTTCCTCTCTCCCTCTCTCCATCTGTTTATCTTCTAACTCTATATTCTATTGTAATTTAATTTTTCTAGCATACTGCTCTTGAATATTTATCAGACATAACTACGTTTCTGAGACTATCTTTTCACATTTCAGTTTTTCTTTTGACCTTGTTCAAACCCTTTTCTAACAACATTGATAATTCTTATGTTTGATCTTTTCTGCTCTTCCACACATTCTTCCCAAAATTAAGAATCTTCTTCAAAGTCTAGAACCTCTTTAGCAGATTTAAGAGCGATTTGTATCACTTTTAATTTAACCAGTCACAAGTAACCGAAATTAAACCGATTGTCTCAGCTACGTTTTATTTGTAGAATTAGGACGCTAACCTGAAAGTATTTAAACCAGCTGGGATCTTACATGCACCAAATGTGCTTAATTCTATCCAAATCTCATACTGGATTTGTCTCAATCTATCCAAACCTGGACGAGCCACCAAATTGCTCCGATATGGCGGTGAAGTCATCTGCTATTGACCCAAAATACCAAGCAAAGCTCTCCTCGTCTTGTAATCTGTTAAAGGATGAGTGAGAGAGAACTCCACAAATTCCATTTTTAAAAGAAAAAGACACGAATTCATTCTTGACCTCTAAAAGTGAAGATTAGAGAACAACTGTTTGCAGTTCAAGGCCTCCTTTCTCATAAAGTTTTGTTATCCCCCACCCCCCCCACCCAACTCTAACAATATGCTGATCCAGTGAAAATGACTATTAAAATTTCGTCAGCTAAATTTCCAAAGCCACCCACCATTTCCGTTGGTCTGTTTTGTTTCAGTTGCAAATTGTGCCATTTTCGGTCTTTTGTTTGATTAATGTTTCATATTCAATTATCTTTCGTGGAATGTGAAGCTGCCAGATAATCTGACGATGGCAGTTCGGTACTCTCTGGCTAACTCTCAAAATGCGAACTTCTTTAGAGATCAAACATTGGATTGTCTCTTTGGATCGATGTTGTGAAAAGTAGTCAATTCAAATTTGTTGTATCCCGGAGCACAATTAGAATGGATTGGTTAAACTCAAACTGTTGTGAAAACAGCCAAATGGTACATGTTTCCATTTTCCAGAAAACTCTACAACAGTCAGTCACATGACAAGTGCTTCCAAACGCTTTGTGCAAAACAGCTTTCACTCACTCTGAAAGGTACAGAACAGGCCTTCAACTTCATAACAATAACCTGTTCTATGCGGAAAAATACCTTGCAGTTTTTTTCTATATTATTTACAAACTTGCTCTCATATTTTCGCTTCTCTTCCCAAATAAATTGTTTTTGTAAATATTCACTAGCTTTCGAAGGCTTCTCAATTATTTGGATTCCCAACAATCTTCACCACATTGCATTATTTCCCTTTTGTTTTTATTCTTTCCATTAAGTTCGTTTCAAGGCTTCCTTACCTTATCCTCACTTGATTATGGTTATGCTTTTTTGAGTATATTCATTCTTTGTGAGGAAAATCAGCTGTACTTCCGAATTATACGAGATAATCCTGTCAATACTGCCCCACCGTCTTCTTTGCGAGGATCCCTTCCCATTAACTCTGTAGAATTCCCCCTCATACCTTTGTGATTATGATTGTGTCTCATCCAAATATGAGCAATAGTTTTAAACTGAAGGATTGGGATTTGAGCGTTGGAACATGCAAAAACGATTGGCGCAAAAGACAGAGAGATATGGAGGAGGAGAAGTATAAAATAGGGAAAACTACATGAAAGACAAAAGCAGATGTACTTCCCTGTTTATTTTGGCAATTCCCAAGTGCAGTGGTCATCTGCACCTATTTTGTAAAACAGAATAATATGTTCACATAATTGGTGCAATGCCTGAACGTATATCGCAAACAATGTGACAGACATTAGCAACTGGCAGAACGCAGCATGCCAACATCTTTATTTGGTGGTCGCAACTGGATTCATTCACATAAGGTGGTATATGAGATGCACGAATTTATAATACACATCCTGATAGGAATGGAGATGAGAGCAGGGAATCCCAGAAAGGCGCGGAGGTAGCGGCATTGTTGAGAAAAGGGGGGTATAACACCATTCTGAGAATGAAACAATGTTTCATATTCTTGTATAGCACAATCAAATCTTCACGAACTGTTTCTCTGTTATTAATTCTTGAATCATGTGCACATATGAACAGACAAACATATTGATTTGACAATGTATATAAAATCATTTTTCCACTTCCCATTGAAGTTATCCTGTTTTGTTGACATTGTCACTTGTTGTTTCTTCTCCTAAAAGTATTCGGCTTCTTTCAATGCATTTTACTTTACACTGTCTGTCAAAAAACGAATATTCATGGCTGGAGTGAGTCCACAGTAACTGCCTTTTATTTCTTTCGTTTCTTAACTAATGCCAAATGCAACCTGTCTCTGATACTTTAATCTACCATTTCAACAAAGAAGGTAATTGTAAATGGATTATTTACTTCTGGAGTGAGGCCAAAAAACAGACTAATTGCAACTTCAAGGCATATAAACTGAGCAAAAAGATATTTTCTATAATTTTTTCAAACGTGCAGTGATTTGTGCCGCAGAGATAACGTTGTCTCATTAGAGCAGTGAGAGGAAATTCTGAAGAAATCCGCACTTTCTTGCATATGTTCAGATTGTCCGTTTTCAGCCTGGCAGTTCATTGCGGAGACATCAGTGTCGTAACAATCTCTCGATTATCTCTATTGAACGTGGTTTCAGAGAGATATGTATGAGTATATAATCGACCCTTTGACGTAAAACATCACCATTCTCCTCCACCTTTAAAATTATTAGAGGAATTGGAGCTGGGCCATATGGCCAATAGCAGGCGATGAAAGCATTCCACTCAAACCAAGTACTATTGTGATGTATTAAGGTTGTACTGAAAGGAGTTAACTGGAGACGGTTGTTCAGAGACTGAATGATGTCAGTCTCCATGGATTATAACTGTGTCACTAGAGGGGTTCCTTTCTTCCATTAATAAGGGAATTCTTTGAATTCATTAACCTATAGTATCTACAATGGAGTAATCTTCAACGTGCATAGGATTAGCAGAAAGGGAAAATTCAGAATCTGAGAACAACAAAAGATGAGATATTCCAATAATTGATCAGAATCAGAGAACAATAGAATGGAATGTTACAAATTGATACGATTCTGAGAACCATTGATTGAAATGTTCGAAAAAATGTACGAGAATTTCAGAGTCATAGACTGGAATGGTCAAACAATCGACAGAAGTTTATCCTATGGTGTATACTTGGTTTCTCATTTTTGGAAATGGATACCATCGCGTATTGAAGGTGTACTGATGATTATTCAAGCAGGTTATTATCCTTTCCTCGCTCTTGTTGGTGTTCCTGGTAAGTTAGTCTCTGTCCATTTCTTGACTCTCTAAACTATTCTGAACACAATTACTTTTTCTGTTATCTATATTTTGGAAAGATGTTAACCATTGTATTCAGTTTCGTTCACAAGCTTCATTTTTATTCCATCGATTTATTACACTTCACTTGCAAATAAATGAGGAGGAACAACCTTTTTATAACAACCGTGACCCCATTTTGTCCAGAGGTAATTTATATTTCAAAATACCTTCTCTCAGCAAAGCTTTCCACTACCAGGTCCAAATAATAACCCCAGTCTTCAGCATTGCATCAGTGCTTTCTCTGAGTAAGCCATCTAGACAGTTCTGGTTGCAGTTCTGTTCCTGTCAGTCTTCCAATTCCAAGTATTTCGATTGCAAACGCATTCTTGCCTTTACCTGGGCTTCTGCGGCTGCAAGGCGTGTAACCAGTTTGATTACAAATGAGGTGTTACAGTTTTCTGTCACCTCTCTCAACATAACCTTTAACCTCATGCTATTGATGACCATGAAGTGACAGTTTCATTGAACTGTTTTGATGCTACGTTTCATGGTAGAGTGGGTTTTCCATGTTAAAACTCTGCCAAGTGCAGAGCTCCGATGTATTCAAACGATGACGGAAGCTATCTCTGTCCCACTCCCCACTTAGGAAAAATTGCACAAAAGAAACTGAAAATCGTCCAGAAATATTATGAGACAAAGTAATTGCTGAAAATGAGAAGCAGTGGGAGATTAGAACTGAGGAAGAGAAATTACTCGAAAACAGTTTATGTTGATGGTTGATACGATGGTGCATCAGATGAGCTCCATGCTACAGTATTCAAGATGATGGCAATAAAGCTCGTGAAATAGTTATAGAGTCACAGAGGATGGAACCAGTCCCTTCGTTCTAACCAGTCCATGTCAAGTCTCAACTCAAAATTAAAATGTTCACAACTGCCTGTTCTTCGCCTATATCCCTCAAAACATGTACTGTTCATATACTTATCCAAATGTCTTTTAACTTTGTAACTACAAGAGAGAATTGCTGATTATGCTTCAAAGATTTTTCTATTCTGAAAAAAAGAAATGACGACACAGTGGGCAGGAAACCAAACAAAAACCTAACTGTTGGACGACATGATACCATTTATGGGCAACATATTGCAATTTTTACGTAGGAATGTGAGCAGGAGACACTTGGCGAATCAGAGGCAGGTTAGATTCAGGAAGGCAAAATCATGTTTGACAACCCTGCAGCAATTCGTGATACTTGAGGCATCGGCAAGTAAGCGCCAGTGGGAGTGGTGCATTGGCATTTTAAGAAGTCTTTTTTACATGTAGTTAAACAATGAGTGAAGAAACTCAGAGTCCATGGGAAATAGGCGAAAGTATACCATGGGATTAAGAATTCGTTCGTGGAATCAAAGTTGAAAGTGGCATTATATTTTTCTGGACTGAATGCTGTTACTCATGGAGTATCACATGTGCCAGTGTTTGAAATACAGAAATTGCAACGCAAAGAAATAAGTTGGACGTGGGCACCAAACAGCATTCATCTCGTTTTGTATTTATTAAATGCTGTGATGTTCGGAAGTATTGTCTAAAATGACCTGATTGTCATAGATCGTGTGTGTTTGTGTGTGTGTGTGTGTGTGTGTGTGTGTGTGTATGTGTGTTTGTGTGTGCCCCTCCCTTGCTGTGTGTGTGTGTATATGTGCGTGTCCCTCCCTTATTTTGTGCGTGTGCGTGTGTGTGTGTGCACCTCTTGCTGTGTGTGCGCATGTCACTTCCTCGCTCTCTGAGTGTGTGTCCGTCCCTTGTGTGCGTGTGTGTCCCTCCCTTGCTCTTTGTGCATATCCCCACCATTGTGTGTCCGCATCGCCCCTTGCTGTGTGAGTGCCTGTCCCCCCCTTGCTGTGTGTGCGTGTGCCCCTCCCTCGCCATGTCTGTGCGTGTCCCCTCTCGCTGTGTGTGCGTGCCCCCTCTCAATTTCTGTAAACATGCCCTCCCCCTCGCCGTGTGTCTGCTTGTCCCTCCTTCCCTGTGTTTGTGCGTGTTCATCCCTTGCTGTTTATGTGAGTGTCCCTCTCTCACTCTGTGTGTTTGTGTACATCCCTCCCTCGCTGTGTGTATGTCCTTCCCTCGCTGTGTGTGTCCCTCTTGCAGTGTATGTGAGTATCCCTCCCTCGCTGTGTATGTGTGTGTACGTGTGTGTGTACGTCCCTCCCTCGCTGTGTGTGTGCATGTCCTTTCCTACCTCGCTGTGTGTGTCCCTCCCTCGCTGTGTGTGTGTGTGTGTGTGTACATACATTTCACTCCCTCGCTGTTTGTGTGTCCCTCTCTCACTGTGTGTGCGTGTCCCTCATTCTCTGTGTGTGCGTGTCCATCCCTCGCTGTGTGTTTGTGTATGACCATTCATCGCTGTGTGTGTGCATGTCCTTCCCTCCCTCACTGTGTGTGTGTGTCCTTCCCTTGCTGTCTGTGTGTGTGTGTGTGTGTGTGTGTGTGTGTGTGTATGTGTGTGTGTCCCTCTTGCTGTGCATGTGTGTGTGTGTGGCCCTCCATCACTGTGTGTGCATGTGTCTCCCCCCTCGCTGTGTGTGCGCGTGTCCCTCTCTTGCTGTGTGCGTGTGTGTGTGTGTGTGTGTGTGTGTCCATGTCCCTCACTGGCTGTGTGTGTGTGTGTCCCTCTCTCGCTGTGTGTCTGTGTTTGTGTGCTTGAGCATGAGCGTGTCCATCCCACTCTGTGTGTATGTGCCCCCCTTGCTGTGAGTATGTGTGACCCTTTTACAGTGTATGTGAGTGCCCTTCCCTCGCTGCGCGCGCGTGTGTGTGTGTGTGTGTATATGCGTGTCACTCCCACACTGTGTGTGTGCCCGTCCCTTGCTGTGTGTCTGTGTGTGTGTGTGTGTGTGTGTGTGCGTGTCACTCCCACAGTGTGTGTGTGTGTGTGCGTGTCACTCCCACAGTGTGTGTGTGTGTATGCGTGTCACTCCCACAGTGTGTGTGTGTGTGTGTGTGTGTGTGTCCCTCCCTTGCTGTGTGTCTGTGTGTATGTGTGCGAGTGCCTCCCTTGCTTTGTGCGTGTGTGTGTGCACCTCTTGCTGTGTGTGCGCGTGTCACTCCCTCGCTCTGAGTGTGTGTCCATCGCTTATGTGTGTGTTTGTCCCTCCCTCGCTGTGTGTGCGCATCTCTTCCTTGCTCTGTTTGTGTGTGTGCATGTGTGTGTGTGTGCACATGCATGTCCCTCCTTCACTTTGCGTGTGTGTGCCCCCGTCCCTCGCAGTGTGTGTGTCCCTGCCTCGCTGTATGTGCTTGTTGCTACATCGCTGTTTGTGTGTGTGTGTGTGTGTATGTATGTATTTGTGGGCATCCGTCCCTCGCTTTGCGTGTGTGTGCCTCCTCTCAATTTGTGTGCACATGCCCTCCCCTTCGCGGTGGGTGTGCTTGTCCCTCCTTCACTGTGTGTCCCTCCCTCACTGTCATTCCCTTGCTGTGTGTGTGCGTGTCCCTCCCACGCTGTGTGTGTCCATGCTCCCTCCCTCGCTGCGTGTCTCAGCGTGTCCCTCCCTTGCTTTGTGTGTGTGTGTGTGTGCGCCTCTTGCTGTGTGTGCATGTCACTCCCTTGGTCTGTGAGTGTGTCCGTTCCATGTGTGCGTGTGTGTCCTTCCCTTGCTCTTTGTGCATATCCCCACCATTGTGTGTCCACATCACCCCTCACTGTGTTAGTGCCTGTATCCCCCATGCTGTGTGTGCGTGTGTCCCTCCCTCGCCATGTCTGTGCGTGTCCCCTCTCGCTGTGCGTGTTCCCCCACTCAATTTCTGTGCACATGCCCTCCCCCTCGCCGTGTGTCTGCTTGTCCCTCCTTCCCTGTGTGTGTGCGTGTCCCTCCCTTACTGTTTATGTGCGTGTCCCTCTCTCGCTTTGTGTGTTTATGTACATCCCTCCCTCGCTGTGTGTGTGCGCATGTCCTTCCCTCCGTGTGTGTGTGTGTCCCTTCCTCGCTGTATGTGTGTGTCCCTCCCTGGCTGTATGTGTGTGTGTGTCCCACACTCACTGTGTGTGTCTGAGTTTGTGTGCTTGCGCATGCGCGTGTCCCTCCCTCGCTGTGTGTGTCCCCCTCTTGCTGTGGGTGTGTGTGTCCCTCCTGCAGTGTATGTGAGTGTCCCTCCCTCACTGTGTGTGTGTGTATCTGTATATGTGTCAATTATTCACTGTGCCTGTGTGTCCCTCCCACGCTGTGTGAGTGTGTGTGTGTTTGTCCCTCTAGCTGTGTGCGCGTGTCACTCCCTCACTGTGTGTGTGTGTGCGTGTTCCTCCCTCGCCGTGTTAGTGCGTGTCCCCTCTCACATTCTGTGCACATTTCCTCCCCCTCGCCATGTGTGTTCTTGTCCCTCCTTCCCCCTGTGTGTGTGTGTGTGAGTGTGTCCCTCTCTCACTGTGTGTGCGTGTCCCTCATTCTCTGTGTGTGCGTGTCCATCCCTCGCTGTGTGTTTGTGTATGACCCTCCATCGCTGTATCTGCTTGTAGCCCCTTAACTGTGTGTATGTATGCGTGTTCCTCCTTCGCTTTGTGTGTGTGTATCCCTCTTGCTGTGTGTGTGTGAGTGCATGTCCCCCCTTGCAGTGTGCGCGTGTGTCCCTCCCTCGCCGTGTCAGTGCGTGTCCCCTCTCACTGTATGTGTGTCCCTCGCTCTCTGTGTATGTGCACGTGCATGTCATTCACTCGCTGTGTCTGTGTGTGTCCCTTCGCTGCGTGTCCCTCCCTCGCTGTGTGTGTGTGTCCCTTCCTCGCTGTGCGTGTATGTGTTCTCCCACGCTGTGTGTGTCCCTCCCTCACTGTGTGTGTGTGCGTCGCCCCTTGATGTGTGTGTGCGTGTGTGTCCCTCCTCACTGTGTGTGGGGGGGTGTGTCCCTCCCTCGCTGTGTGTGTGTGAGTTTCCCCCCTTGCTCTGTGTGTGTGTGTGTGTGTGTGTGTGTGTGTGTCCGTCCGTCCGTCCGTCCCTTTTGGTGTGTGTGCTTGGCCCTCCCTTGTTGTATGAGCATGTGTCTCCCCCCTCGCTGTGTGTGTGTGTGTGTGTGTGTGCCCCTCTCTTGCTCTCTGAGTGTTCGTGTGTCCCTCCCCCGCTGTGTATGCATGGCCCTCCTGGCTATGTGTGTGCGTGTCCCTCTCTCTCAGTGTGTGTCTGTGTTTGTGAGCTTCCTCATGCACGTGTCACTCCCTCGCTGTGTGTGTGTGCGCGTGTGTGTGTGTGCGTGTGTGTGTGTTCTTCCCTCGCTGTGTATGTGTGAGTTACCCCCTTACACACACACACACACACACACACACACAGTATGTGTCCCTCTTGCTGTGCATGTGTGTGTGTGTGGCCCTCCCTCGCTGTGTGTGCACGTGTCCCTCTCTTGCTGTGTGTGTGCGTGTATGTGTGTGTGTGTCCATGTCCCTCACTGGCTGTGTGTGTGCGTGCCCCTCTCTCGCTGTGTGACTGTGTTTGTGTGCTTGGGCATGTGCATGTTCTTCCCTCACTGTGTGTATGTCTCCCTCTTGCAGTGTGAGTGTCCTTACCTCGCGCTGTGTGTGTATTTGTGCGTGTCTCTCCCTCGCTTTGCGTGTGTGTGCCCCCTCTTAATTTGTGTGCATATGCCCTCCCCTCGCGGTGTGTGTGCTTGTCCCTCCTTTGCTGTGTGTCCCTCCCTCGCTGTGTGTGTGCATGTCCCTCCCACCCTGTGTGTGTCCATGCTCCCTCCCTCGCTGCGTGTCTCAGCGTGTCCCTCCCTCGCTCTGTGTGTGTGTGCCTTGCTCTCTGTGTATGCGCATGTGCATGCCGTTCCCTCTAAGTGTGCATGTACTTCCCTCACTGTGTCAGATTGTGTGTGTGTGTGTGTGTGTGTGTGTGTGTGTGTGTGTGTGTCCCTCCCTCGCTGTGTGTGTGTCCCTCCCCCGCTGTGTGTGTGTCCCTCCCCCGCTGTGTGTGTGTCCCTCCCCCGCTGTGTGTGTGTCCCTCCCCCGCTGTGTGTGTGTCCCTCTCCCGCTGTGTGTGTGTCCCTCCCCCGCTGTGTGTGTGTGCGTGTCCCTCCCTCGCTGTGTATGTGTGAGTTACCCCCTTGCTGTATGTGTGTGTCCCTCTTGCTGTGCGTGTGTGTGCTTGGCCCTCCTTCGTTGTGTGAGCATGTGTCTCCCCCCTCGCTGAGTGTGCGGTGTCCCTCTCTTGCTGTGTGTGTTTGTGTGTGTCCATGTCCCTCACTGGCTGTGTGTGTGCATGCCCCTCTTGCTGTGAGTATGTGTGACCCTTTTACAGTGTTTGTGAGTGTCCTTCCCTCGCTGTGTGTGTGTGTGTGTGTGTGTGCGCGCGTGTCCCTCCCTTGCTTTGTGTCTGTGTGTGTGTGTGTGTTTGTGCCTCTTGCTGTGTGTGCGCATGTCACTCCCTCGTTCTGTGAGTGTGTCCGTCCCTTGTGTGCGTGTGTGTCCCTCCCTTGCTCTTTGTGCATATCCCCACCATTGTGTGTCCACATCACCCCTCACTGTGTGAGTGCCCGTACCCCCTTGCTGTGTGTGCGTGTGTCCCTCCCTCGCCATGTCTGTGCGTGTCCCCTCTCGCTGTGTGTGTGCCCCCTCTCAATATCTGTGCACATGCCCCCCTCGCCGTGTGTCTGCTTGTCCCTCCTTCCCTGTGTGTGTCCCTCTCTCGCTCTGTGTGTTTGTGTACATCCCTCCCTCGCTGTGTGTGTGCATGTCCTTCCTTGTGTGTGTGTGTGTGTGTGTGTGTGTGTGAGTGTGTGCGTGTCCCTTCCTCGCTGTATGTGTGTGTCCCTCCCTGGATGTGTGTGTGTCCCTTCCTCGCTGTATGTGTGTGTCCCTCCCTAGCTGTGTGTGTGCATGTCCCACTCTCACTGTGTGTGTCTGAGTTTGTGTGTTTGCTCATGCGCGTGTCCCTCCCTCGCTGTGTGTGTCCCCCTCTTGCTGTGATTGTGTGTGCGACCCTCTTGCAGTGTATGTGAGTGTCCTTCCCTCACTGTGTGTGTGTGTATCTGTATACTTGTCAATTATTCACTGTGCCTGTGTGTCCCTCCCACGCTGTGTGTGTGTGTGTGTGTGTGTGTGTGTGTGTGTGTGTGTGTGTGTGTGTGTGTGTGTGTCCCTCCCGCTGTTTGAGCGTGTCACTCCCTCACTGTGTGTTGTGTGTGTGTCCCTCCCTCGCCGTGTTAGTGCGTGTCCCCCCTCACTTTCTGTGCACATTTCCTTCCCCTCGCCGTGTGTGTGTGTGTCCCACCCTTGCTCTGTGTGTGTGTGTATCCCTCCCTCGCTCTGTGTGTATGTGTCCCTCCCTCGCTGTGTGTTTGTGTGTGTGCATGTCCTTCACTTGCTGTGTATGCCCCTTACTTGCTCTGTGTGTGTGCATGTTCTTCCCTCCCTCACTGTGTGTGTATGTGTGTGTGTGTGTCCCTCTAGATGTGCACGCGTGTGTGTGGCCTTCCCTCTTGTGTGTGAATGTGTCTCCTCCTCGCTGTGTTTTCAAGTGTCCCTCTCTTGCTCTGTTTGTGTCAGTGTGTGTGTGTGTTTGTGTGTGCTTGTTTCTCACCCTCGCTGTGTGTGCGTGTCCCTCCCTCGCTGTGTGAGTGCGTGTCTCCCCCTCGCTGTGTTTGAGTGTTCCTCTCTTGCTCTGTGTGTGCGTGTTTGTGTGTGTCCCTCCCTCGCTGTGTGCGCGTGTCCCTCTCTCACTGCGTGTCCCTCACTTGCTGTGAGTATGTGCGTCCCTCTTGCAGTGTATGTGCGTGTCCCACCCTTGCTTTGTGTGTGTGTGTCCCTCTTGCTCTGTGTGCGCGTGTCACTCCCTCACTCTTTGTGTGTGTCCCATGTGTGTGTGTCCCGTGTGTGTGTGTGTGTGTGTGTGTGTGTGTGTGTGTGTGTGTGTGTCCCTCCATTGCTCTTTGTGTATATCCCGTCACTGTGTGTGCACTTCGCCCCTCGCTGTGTGAGTGCATGTCCCCCCTCGCTATGTATGCGTGTCCTCTCTCGCTGTGTGTGCACATCCCCTCTCAATTTCTGTAAACATGCCCTCCCTTTCGCCGTGTTTGTGCATGTCCTTCCCTCGCTGTGCGTGTGTGTGTGTCCCTCTCTCGCTGTGCGTGTGTGTGTGTCCCTCTCTCGCTGTGCGTGTGTGTGTCCCGCCCTCACTGTGTGTCTGCGGGTAACCCCCTCGCTGTGTCTAGTGCGTGTATCCCTCCCTCGCTGTGCGTATGCGTGTCCCTCCCTCGCTATGTGTGTGTATGTCCCTCCTCGCTGTGTGAGTGTGTGTCCCTCCCTCGCAGTGTGTGTGTGTGTGTGTGTGTGTGTGTATATGTGTATGTGTGTGTCCCTCCCTCGCTGTGTGTCTGCGGGTAACCCACTCACTGTGTGTGTTTGCATATCGCTCCCTCGCTGTGCGTGTCCCTCCCTCACTGTGTGTGCATGTGTCCCCCCCCTTGCTCTGTGTGTGTGTATGTGTGCATGTCCCTCCCTCGCTTTGTGTGTGTATGTGTCCGTCCGTTGTGTGTATGAGTGTGTCCCCCCATACTGTGTGCGTGTGTCCCACCCTTGCCATGTCTGTGTTTCCCCTCTCGCTGTGTGTGTGTGCCCCCTCTCAATTTCTGTGCACATGCCCCCCCCTCAACATGTGTGTGCGTGCCCCTCCTTCACGTGTATTCCCCTCACCGTAAGTGTGTGTGTTTGTCCCTTCTACGCTGTGTGTGTGCGTCTCTCCCTTGCTGTGTGTGTGTGTGTGTCCATCCTTCGCTTTACGTGTGTGACTCCCCATCCCTCGCAGTGTGTGTGTGTCCCTCCCTTGCCGTGTGTCTGTCTGTATTCCCCTCACTGTGTGTGTGTTTGTGTGTCCCTCCCTCGCTTTGTGTGTGTGTGCCCACTCTCAATTTGTGTGCACATGCCCTCCCCCTCGCGGCGCGTGTGCTTTGCCCTCCTTCGCTGTGTGTCCCTCCCTCACTGTGTGTGTGCGTGTCCGTCCCACGCTATGTATGTGCATGTCGCCTCCCTCACTGCATGTCTCAGCGTGTCCCTCCCTCGCTGTGTGTGGATGTCCTTCCCTCACTGTGTGTGTGTGTGTGTGTATGTCCCTTCGCTGCGTGTCCCTCCCTCGCTGTGTGTGTGTGTGTGTGTGTGTGTGTGTGTCCCTTTGCTGTGTGTCTGTGCGTGTCCCTCCCTCGCTGTGTGTGTGTGCACGTCCCCCCTTGCTGTGTGTGTGAGGGTGAGTGTCCCTTCCCCACTGTGTGTGCGCGCGCATGTCCCTCCCTCGCTGTGTGTGTGCATGTCCTCCCCTCACTGTGTGTGCGTGTCCTTCCCTCGCTGTATCTGTGTGTATGTGCGGATGCATGCCCCCCCCTTTGCTGCGTGTGTCCGTGTCCCTCCCTTGCTGCATGTGTGTGTGTGTGTCCCTCCCTCTGTGTTTGTGTGTGTGTGTGTCGCTTCCTCGCTGTGTGTGTCCCTCCCTTGATTTGCGTGTGTGTCCCTCCCTCGCTGTGTGTCTGCGGGTATCTCCCTCATTGTGTTTGTGTTTGCATGTCCTTCCCTCGCTGTGTGTCTGCGTGTATCCCCCTCACTGTGTGTGTAAATGTCCTTCCCTCGCTGTGTGTCTGCTGGTATCTCCCTCACTTTGTGTGTGTGCATGTCCTTCCCTCGCTGTGTGTGTGTGTGTCCCTCCCTCGTTCTGTGTGCGCGCATGTCCTTCCCTCGCTGTGTGTGTGCATGTCTTCCCCTCACTGTGTGTGCGTGTCCCTCCCTCGCTGTGTGTCTGCGGGTATCTCCCTCATTGTGTTTGTGTTTGCATGTCCTTCCCTCGCTGTGTGTCTGCGTGTATCCCCCTCACTGTGTGTGTAAATGTCCTTCCCTCGCTGTGTGTCTGCTGGTATCTCCCTCACTTTGTGTGTGTGCATGTCCTTCCCTCGCTGTGTGTGTGTGTGTCCCTCCCTCGTTCTGTGTGCGCGCATGTCCTTCCCTCGCTGTGTGTGTGCATGTCTTCCCCTCACTGTGTGTGCGTGTCCTTCCCTCGCTGTGTCTCTGTGTATGTGCAGATGCATGTCCCCCCCTTTGCTGCGTGTGTCCGTGTCCCTCCATCACTGTGTGTGTGCGTGTCCCACCCTTGCTGCGTGTGTGCGTGTCCCTCCCTCGCTGTGTGTCTGCTTGCATGTCCTTCCCTCGCTGTGTGTCTGTGTGTATCCCCCTCACTGTGTGTGTGTGCATCCCCCTCACTGTGTGTGTGCATGTCCTTCCCTCGCCTCGCTGTGTGTCTGTGGGTATCTCCCTCCCTGTGTGTGTTTGCATGTCACTCCCTTGGTGTGTGTGTGTGTCCAAAATTTGCCCCACCAGTGGATTGGCCATCATAAATTGACTGTGGTATTCAGGAATGTGTGGTTTAAGTAAGTTCACCACGAGAAAAGCAGGGTTTAATGTATAGGTAGAGGGGTGGGTCTGGGTAGGATGCTCTTCAGAGTTTTGGAAGGGACTAGTTGGGCCGAATGGCCTGGTTGCACACGATGGCGATTCTATTCAGGTTATTGTCCAGCCCTGTCAACCATCCCCATCTCTTACACCTTGCCTTATCCCCAATATACTCCTTAACACTGTAATCTCCCCCAGACTCTAAAACACTCCTTGGCGATGTAACCTTCTCCAGTCCTTACAAAGATCAATATGTCTGTCACCTCTTCCTGCTTTTAGAATCCTCCCTATAACTATTACCATTTGGTACAGCACTCCTAATTATTGTTCCCTCTTGAAACTCCCATAAACATTTGTATCTCTGAAAACTCATCTGGACTGTCTCAACTTCCCTTTGACAGTTACGTGCTGAGACCTGCTCTATATCAGTGAAGTAATTAAGTCTGGGTAACACTCACTGTTATAATCTCCCTCCACCCTTACAGCACTGAGGATCTGGAGAAGGTCTTTTCAACCCGAGAGCCATCTCTGTGTCTGTAATCTCCTCCACTCCCCATAATACATTCTCTCTGAGCTCCTCTGTAGTCCCTAACACTGTCTGTATCAGTGTAACCTTCTCCAGAAACACAACCTTCCCTATCTGTGTAAATCCCTACACCAGTCCCTATCCCTCTCAGCTCCGTCTAACAATACAACCCTCCATGTCTGTGTATTCTCCTTCAGTCCCTACTCACCTCCCTATCTGTGTAACCTTCTCCATCCATTTATGCTTCAGTCTCTTCAACTGTCCCTGTCAGTGTAACCTCTTCCAGACCTGAAAACTCTCCTCTTTTTGACTTACTCAGACCACACACCCCTCACTATCTATAACCTACTCCTGTCTGAGAAACCTACCTCCGCAAATTGCTCCAACTCTTCAACTATCCAGAAGGTCCTGCATCTCTTACATCCCTCCCTATCTACCAAATCTCTTCCAGTCCCTAAACACCATCAGTCTGTGGAGACCCGACCACCATCCCTATCAGTGTAATCCTCTCAGGTCTCTGCAGTAATCCTGATCTGTCGAACTCTCCCAATCCAATCCCTACAAAACCCAATATCTATTTAACACCCTCCTGTCACTATCACCCCCATGTCAATGTAAGCTCCTCCTGTGTCTCCACCAGCTACCCATCTCCATAACCTTGTCCAGCTCTTACACCACTATCTGTTTAAACGTCACCTTCTTCTAAACTTCCTCCTGTTTGTGCTATGCTCCCTTATCTGTGAAACTGTCTCTGACCAAAATTGTTATCCCAGTCTCTGAAAAGAAATCCAGATTCCACACCCTCCATTACCCCCAGAACCTAAGCCTTCCTACGTCTATAAACATCTCCAGTCACGACTCCCCTGCATATCTCTGTTTGTTCTTCCAGTCGATACAAACATCTTTATCTCTGTAATCTGCTCAGCTCCCTAAAACAGTCCCTGTCTGTGATCCAGCCCTGGCCTACCAACATCCTTATCCCTGTAAACTTCTCCATCCCTCCCAACCTCCCCATCTCCATGAACCCCTGTCAGCCCTACAGCTCTCCACATTTCTGTAACCTCCTGTGGCCCTATGGTCCTCCTTCCCTGTGAAACCACCTCCAGTCCCCACATCCCTCCCAATCTGGGTCCTCTGCTCCAGATCAGACCATTGCTGTCTCTGTAAACACCTGCACTCCTGACAACTCTTCCCATTTGTGTAACCTTGTTCAGACCCCATACTCTCCAGCTTCCTGAATCCTCTTCCTGCATTGCAACCAAAACCATGTTTGTGTAACAATCTCAAGTGCTTACACCTCCCCGACTCAGAAACCTCTTGCAGTCCTAACAAAGCACCTAAACTGTGAACACTCTCATTTCCTTACAATCCTCCCTCCCTCCCTCCCTCCTCAAATGCCTTCATCACCATGAAACCTCACAATTACTGAAGCCTCCTTTTGGCACTGCAACCCTCCTAATGTCTGCAAAATCCTCCTGTCCTGATATTCCTCTCTATCTCTGTAACCCCCACCACCCTCCAGTGTCCTTCTGGGGAGCATGGGAGAGGAGAGAAGGTTTGTAGAGTTTGGACCATATTACGGAGTTAGAATTCTGGGAATTACAGATTTAGTTTTATGTCAGTGGTGTGCAGATTATTGGCGAGGACTCTAAAGACAGGATTTACGACTACTTGGAAAACCATAGTTACATTAGCCACAGTCAGTAAGGGTTTGTGAGGGGTCAGGTCATGCCTCACAAACCTTATTGAATTCTTTGAGGATATGGCAGAATATGTTGATGGCTCATTCAGAAAAGAAGGAAAATTGGGATACAGGGAAATCTGTCTGTCCGGATACAGGATTGGATGGCCGAGAGAAGACAGAGAGTGGCAGCAGATGGACAGTATTGAGCCTGGAGCTCAGTGACCAGTGGGGTTCTGTAACAATCAGCTCTGGGACTCTGCTCTTTGTGATTTTTATAAATGACTTGGATGTGGATGTTGGAGAGTGGGTTAGTAAGTTTGCCAATCTTATGAAGGTTGGTGGAGTGGTGGGGAATGTGGAGGGCTGTTGTAGGTTGCAATGGGACATTGACAGGACGCAGAGCTGGGCTGGAAGTGGCAGTTGAAGTCCAATCTGGAAAAGTGTGAAGTGATTCATCCTGGAAGGTCGAACCTGAATACAGAATACAGGGTGAAAGGCAGAATACTTGGCAGTGCGGAGGAACAGAGAGATCATGGGGTCCGTGTCCATAGATCCCTCAAAATCGCCACACACATTGGTAGGGTTGTTAAAAAGGCACATGTTGTGTTGGCTCCCCTTAGAAGGGGATTGACTGTAAGAGCCGTGAGGTTTTACTGCATCTTTATAGCGTCCTGGTGAGACCACACTTGGAATATTGTGTTCAGTTCTGGTCCCCTGTTTACAGGAAGGATGTGCACGATTTAGGGAGCGTACACAGGAGATTTACCAAGATGCTGCCTGGAATGGAGGGCAGTTCTTACAAAAAAAGGTGAGGGAGCTAAGGCTTTTTTCATTGGAGTGAAGTAGGGGGCGGGGCGACTTTGTGGAGGTGAACAAGATGATAAGAGGCACAGAGAGAGTGAATTGTCAAAGACTTTTCCTCCTTTGGCATAAATGGCTATTACAAGGGGGTGTAATTTTAAGGTGAATGGAGGATGGATAAGAGGATAGAGAATGGTAGATGGTTGGATGGACTGCCAAAGGTGGTAGTAAAATTAGGCACATCTGGGACATTTAATAGACTCTTGGACAGATACATGGATAATAGTAAAATGAAGGGTATGTAGTTTATTTTGATCTTACAGTTGGATAAAAGGTTGGCATGAAATCATGGTGGCCCTGGTGTCTAAATCTCTTTTATCTCTGTGTCACAAATCCATCGACCATATTGCAGCAACGTTTTCCGTTTAAAAAAAACATAATATATTTTCTTCCACAATTTTCCGTCACAAATCTATTTGCTGATGTACAATTTTAGATTAGATTACTTACAGTGTGGAAACAGGCCCTTCGGCCCAACAAGTCCACACCGACCCGCCGAAGCGCAACCCACCAATACCCCTACATTTACCCCTTACCTAACACTACGGACAATTTAGCGTGGCCAATTCACCTAACCTGCAACTTTTTGGACTGTGGGAGGAAACCGGAGCACCTGGAGGAAACCCACGCAGACATGGGGAGAATGTGCAAACTCCACACAGACAGTTGCCTGAGGCGGGAATTGAACCCGGGTGTCTGGTGCTGTGACGCAGCAGTGCTAGCCACTGTGCCCTCGTGCCGCCCTCAACGTAAAAATTTTAGTTAAACTCTGTCCCCTCCTGTTCCTTTCTGCTTGTCTTCAGTCACATTCCCATGCTGCTCCCATACTTCACCTTTCTTCTGTGGTTTTGGAAAGATCCTTTCACTTGAATCCTGTCCCTGCATCCTCTCTGTCAGTTTAATTCCCTGTCCATAAACCTACCAACATGATCGGCCAGGACGCTGCTCCCAGCACAGTTCCAGGGGGACCATCCTAATAGCTTATTTTTAAAAATCAGGTATGGGATGTGTGAATCTCTGGCTGACCAGCCTTTCTTGCCCAGTCCGAGAAGCCCTTGAACTGAGTGACTTGCTCGGCCATTTCAGAGGGTCATTGAGAGGCAAACCCTTTGCTGTGGGGATGTCGTGCAGACCACGTGAGGATGGGAAGATGTCCTTCTCGAAAGGACAAGTGTTTGGATTTGTTGTACATCAATAATGGTTTCATACTTATTTGTGGATTGTTAATTATTATTTTTAAAATTATTGCTTTCAAATGTCCCCTTTTCAGATGGCGGGATTCAATCCTGCCTCCCCTGAACATTAGCTGAGGTTTTGGATCCATTCTCTCGCAATACTCCCACTAGGCCATCACTTCACCTGCTCACTGGGTGCTCATCCCTGAGCACTGATACCAGGGCATCATGAAGCTAAACCCATTCTTCCGACACAATTGTGTGATCCTGACATTTTCCAGCAATCTGGGACGATTACTTAATATCGCTCCATTTTCCAGATCTCTGTGGGACTCTGTGCCATTCTCCATTTGTAACCTTCACTGCATCTGTTTAATTTCCCATTCTGTCTATTTCTCTGTCTCCTGTAGGTACTGAGGAAACTCCTGACTCAATAGCTTTCCCAGCTGCTGGGTGGATCGTCCATCACCTCATTGAATGCAGTTGGTCTGCCAGAGAGAGACAAAGGGAAAGGAGATCTGGAGCCTTCAATAAATCCTGTAGTGAGGTAAGGTCACCCACAGTGCACAGAGCAAGGAACAATGAGAGGGCTCCAAACATCTGTTAACACAACATGACAGATACAGTGCTGGAGCACAGTACACACACACCCCAGGCTCAATCATCACCCCAATGTAAGTTCTGTTATATTAAAACTCACTACTCTGCAACAGTGTATCTATGGCATGTCTTGTGGTCCGGTGTCTTCAATAATTTTTAATTCCTATAACAGATCCTATCGCTGTAACCTCCTCCCTTCCCGATAGTCCCTCCACATATTTGAATTGTGCTGCATTCCAGACTACCATCCTTATCCTTGTAACTTGGTTCAGTGCCTACAACATGCCTTATCTCGGTAGTCTCCTCCTCCAATAAGGTAAAAACATGGACTGCGGATGCTGGAAACCAGAGTCTAGATTAGAGTGGTGCTGGAAAAGCACGGCAGGTCAGGCAGCATCCGAGGAGCAGGAAAATCGACGTTTCAGGCAAAAGCCCTTCATCAGGAACAGAGGCCGGGAGCCTGCAGAGTGGGGAGATAAATAAGAGAGGGGGGTGGGGATGGGGAGAAAGTAGCATAGAGTACAATAGGTGAATGGGGTGGGGAAGAAGGTGATAGGTCAGAGAGGAGGGTGGAGGAAGGTAGCAAAGAGTACAATAGGTGAATAGGGGTGAGGATGGGGTGATAGGTCAGAGAGGAGGGTGGAATGGATAGGTGGGAAAGGAGATAGGCAATTAGGACAGGTCATGAGGGCGGTGCTGAGCTGGAAGGGCTGGAGGTGGGGTGAGATGGGGAAGGGGAAATGAGGAAACTGGTGAAGTCCACATTGATGCCCTGGGGTTGAAGTGTTCCGAGGCTGAAGGTGAGGCGTTCTTCCTCCAGGCGTCGGGTGGTGAGGAAGTGGCGGTGGAGGAAGCCCAGGACCTGCATGTCCTCGGCAGAGTGGGAGGGGGAGTTGAAATGTTGGGTCACAGGGCGGTGGGGTTGATTGGTGCAGGTGTACCAGAGATGTTCCCTAATGTGCTCTGCTAGGAGGTGTCCTGTCTCCCCAATGTAGAGGAGACCACATCGGGAGCAACGGATACAATAAATGATACTGGTGGATGTGCAGGTAAAACTTTGAATGTGGAAAGCTCCTTTAGGGCCTTGGATGGTGGTGAGGGGAGAGGTGTGGGCGCAGGTTTTGCAATTCCTGCAGTGGCAGGAGAAGTTGCCAGGATTGAAGGTTGTTTTTTTGGAGAGCGTGGAACTGATCAGGTAGTCACGGAGGGAATGGTCTTTGCGGAAGGTTTGTTGGGTGGAAGGTGAGCACCAGGGGCGTTCTGTCCTTGTTACAGTTGGAGGGGTGGGGTTTGAAGGTGGAGGTGCGGGATGTGGACGAGATGCGTTGGAGGGCATCTTTTACCACGTGGGAAGGGAAATTCTGATCTCTAAAGAAGGAGGCTATCTGGTGTGTTCTGTGGTGGAACTGGCCCTCCTGGGTGCAGGTACGGCAGAGGCGGAGGAATTGGGAATAGGGGTTGGGAATTTTGCAGGCGGAATGGTGGGAAGATATGTAATCTAGGTAGCTGTGGGAGTCGGTAGGTTTGTAAAAAATGTCGGTGTCAAGTCGGTTGTCATTAATGGGGATTGAGAGGTCCAGGAAGAGGAGGGAGGTATCAGAGAAGGTCCAGGTAAATTTAATGTCAGGGTGGAATGTGTTGGTGAAGTTGATGAATTGCTCAAACTCCTCGAGGGAGCACGAGGTGGTGCCAATGCAGTCATCAATGTAGCGGAGGAAGACGTGGGGAGTGGTGCCATTGTAACTACGGAAGATGGACTGTTCTACGTAGCCAACAAAGAGACAGGCATAGCTGGGGCCCAAACGGGTGCCCATGGCTACCCCTTTGGTCTGGAGGAAGTGGCAGGATTTGAAGGAAAAATTGTTAAGGGTGAGGACAAGTTCAGCCAAACAAATGAGAGTGTCAGTGGAAGGGTACTGTTGTGGACGTCGGGAGATGAAGAAACTGAGGGCTTGGAGGTCCTGGTCATGGTGGATGGAGGTGTAGAGGGATTGGATATCCATTGTGAAGATGAGGCGTTGGGGGCTGGGGAAACGGAAGTCTTTGAGGAGTAGAGGGTGTGGGTGGTGTCTCGAATGAATGTGGGTAGTTCCTGAACTGGGGGATAGAACAATGTCAAGGTAGGCAGACATGAGTTCGGTGGGGTAGGAGCATGCTGAGACAATGGGTCGGCCAGGGTGGTCAGGCTTGTGGATCTTGGGAAGGAGATAGAACCGGGCAGTGTGGATCCCGGACAATGAGGTTGGAAGCTGTGGGTGGGGGATCTCCTCCTGAGGTGATGAGGTTCTGTATGGTCTGGGAGTTGACGGTTTGGTGATGGGTGGTGGGTCATGGTAGAGGGGGTGGTAGGAGGAGGTGTCTTTGAGTTGGCATCATGGCTTCAGTCAGTGCACCAGACTCCCACTGCACCCCCTTTATCTGCTGGTTTGATGGTGAGGTCGCGACTGGAGCAGAGGAAGTGGAGGGCTGCACGTTGTTAGGGTGAGAGGTTGGAGTGGGGGAGGGGGGAGATAGGTTGAGGCGGTTAATGTCTCGGTGGAAGTTGGAAATGAAGAAATCGAAGACAGGTAATAGGCCAGCGCGGGGTGTCCAGGTGGATAGAGTGTATTGGAGGCCGGCAAAGGGATCCTCAGAAAATAGGTGGGAGTCTTCATTGTAAAAGTAAGCTCTGATGCCTAGGTGGTGGAAGAAGTGTTCGATGTCACGGCGTGTATTAAATTCATTGATGTGTGGACGGAGGGGGATAAAGGTGAGGCCTTTGCTGAGGACTGATCATTCGTCCTCAGTGAGGGGGAGGTCAGGGGGAATGGTGAAAACTCAGCAGGACTGGGAGCTGGGACCAGGCGTAGGTGTGGAGCTGGGGGAGGTGACGGAGCCTGTAACTGGAGTAGGTGTGGTGTTAGGGGGAATGGGGATGGAGTCATGAGCAGGGGTGGTGTTCCCCTAAGGGTTCTGGGGGCAGGGATGGTGATGGTGGGACCTGGGGTGGTGCCAGCAGAATGCAGATGAGTGGCGTTGGTGGGGGCGGAAGTGGTGGCAAACACGGCAGTGGGGGGGGGGTATGGAAGTCACTGAGTGTGTGACATCAGCGATGATGTGAGGGGCGGAAGTGATGTCACTTGTGGTGTATGAGGAATTGTGAGGGGCAGAAATGGCATTTATTATATTTTAACCAATAATTTCCTGTCACAAATCTATTTGACAATGTCGTATTTTAATTAAACTCAGTCCCTTACTGTTTCTTTCTTTTGGTCTTCATTCACATCTCCATGGTGTTCCAATATTTCAACCTTTCTCTTTGGACTTGGGAATTTCAATTCACCTCAGACCTGTCCCCCTTCTCATCTGTGTCCATTTATAGCACACTGCATAATCCTGGTACCAGAGGAGCCTATCCCAATAAAATAGCTCAGTCCTCCCTGAGTACTGGTAGCAGTGCTCACTGGTCAGAACCACTTCTGATGATACCATTGTGTGATCCTGATACATTCCTGCACTCTGGTGATATCACTGTCTCTCTCCATGTGATATCCCTCACTGTGTGGGTCTAATTGCTGCCTCTGTCAGTGTCTCTCGCTCTTGCAGCTACTCCAGATCCTGAGCCAACAGCATTCTCCACTCCAGAGGGAAGCAACTGCACAGGCCATGGATGGAGACTGGGAATGTCCAGATCTCTGTGGGACTCAGTGCCATTCTCCATGTGTAACCTTCATTGCATTCGTCTAATTTCCCATTCTGTCCACTTCTCTGTCTTCTGTAGGTATTCCTGATGTCCCTGACTCAGCAGAATTTCCAATTCCTGTCTCGTCCATCACCACATTGAAGACAGTTGGTCAGCCAGATAGACGGAGAGGGAGATCTGGAGCCTTCAGTAAATCCTGCAGCCGGTAAGATCACTCACAGTAAACAGCACAGGGAGGAGTTAGTGGACTTTAATTCAGACCCTGAGGGCATGATGTAGGAACAATGCTGGGCAAGGAACATGAGAAAATTCTCAGGCTTCATTATCACCATCTTGTCTGTAAATTCATTGTTCACACAACCCTCCCTGTGTTTGTCAGTTTCTCCATTGTCTGTTTCATCGATACCACTTCCCCTATCTCGATCAGCCCTAACAATCCTGCCTATCCCTGTAAGCTCCTCCTACCACTACGACTCTCCAAGTTTCTGCTTTTGCCTTGAATCCCGGGTTCTGTCACATCTCTCCTTAACTGAAGAAAAACAACTCCTCAGTTCCTTAAACAATCCTGGTCAGTGTAGTCTTTTCCAGACCTGAAAAACCTCCCTGTCATTGTGACTTTTTTGAACTCCTACGACCTTCATGATCTCTGTAACCTTCCCCGTCATGACCACAAAAAAGCTCTGTACCTTCTTAACCTCCTCCAGCTGGTAGACTCCTCCTTGTCTCTGGGCACAAAGCAGAGTGATCCTGCTTCTCTCATAAATTAGTTTCTGCATTTCTAATGATGACTATGAACTCTTCCTGTTTCTAAAATGTACTCAGTCTCTGTAAACTCTGCTGGTCCCGAATGATGTAATTTCATTTGGTAACTACAAACCATTATACCTTTAATCTCCTCCAGACGCGACCACACAGTTTATTTCTATAACCTCTATGAGTGATAGAGTCATAGAGATGTACAAGCACGGAAACAGACCCTTCGGTCCAACCCGTCCATGCCAACCAGATATCCCAACCCAATCTAGTCCCACCTGCCAGCACCCGGCCCATATCCCTTCCCATTCATATACCCATCCAAATGCCTCTTAAATGTTGCAATTGTACCATCCTCCACCACATCCTCTGGCAGCTCATTCCATACACATACCGCCCTCTGCGTGAAAATGTTGCCCCTCAGGTCTCTTTTATATCTTTCCCCTCTCACCCTAAACCTATGCCCTCGAGTTCTGCACTCCCTGATCCCAGGGAAAAGACTTTGTCTATTTATCCTATCCTATCCATGCCCCTCATAATTTTGTAAACCTCTGTAAGGTCACCCCTCAGCCCCCGAAGCTCCAGGGAAAACCGCCCCAGCCTGTTCAGCCTCTCTCTGTAGCTCAAATCCTCCAATCCTGGCAACATCCTTGTAAATCTTTTCTGAACCATTTCAACTTTCATAACAATTCTTCCGATAGGAAGGAGACCAGAATTGCACAAAATATTCCAACAGTGGCCAAACCAATGTCCTGTACAGCCGCAACATGACCTCCCATCTCCTGTACTCAATACTCTGACCAATAAAGGAAAGCATACCAAATGCCACCTTCACTATCCTATCTACCTGCGACTCCACTTTCAAGGAGCTATGAACTTGCACTCCAAGGTCTCTTTGGTCAGCAACACTCCCTCGGACCTTACCATTACATGTATAAGTCCTGCTAAGACTTGCTTTCCCAAAATGCAGCACCTCGCATTTATCTGAATTAAACTCCATCTGCCAGTTAGCCCATTGGCCCATCTGTTGTAACCCTCCTCGCTGTCCACTACACCTCCAATTTTGGTGTCATCTGTAAACTTACTAACTATACCTCTTATGCTGTCATCCAAATCATTTCTGTAAATGACAAAAAGTAGAGAGCCCAGCACTGATCCTTGTGGCACTCCACTGGTCACAGGCCTCCAGTCTGAAAAACAACCCTCCACCACCACTCTCTGTCTTTTACCTTTGAGCCAGTTCTGTATCCAAATGGCTAGTTCTCCCTGTATTCCATGAGTTCTAACCTTGCTCATCAACCTCCCATGGGGAACCTTGTCGAATGCCTCACTGAAGTCAACATAGATCACATCTATCACTCTGCCCTCCTCAATATTCTTTGTTACTTCTTCAAAAAACTCAATCAAGTTTATGAGACATGATTTCCCACGCACAAAGCCCTGTCGACTATTCCTAATCAGTCCTTGCCTTTCCAAATACATGTGCATCTTGTCCCTCAGGATTCCCTCCAACAACTTGCCCACCACTGAGTTCAGGCTCACCAGTCTCTCGTTCCCTGGCTTGTCTTTACCACCCTTCTTAAACAGTGGCACCACTTTTGCCAACCTCCAGTCTTCTGGCACCTCACCTGTGACTATCAATGATACAAATACCTCAGCAAGAGGCCCAGCAATCACTTCTCTAGCTTCCCACAGAGTTCTCGGGTACGCCTGATCAGGTCCTGGGGATTTATCCACCTTTAACCGTTTCAAGACATCCAGTACTTTCTCCTCTGTAATCTGGACGTTTTGCAAGATGTCACCATCTATTTCCCTACAGTCAATATCTTCCATATCCTTTTTCACAGTAAATACTGATGCAAAATATTCATTTAATATCTCCCCCATCATCTGTGACTCCACACAAAGGCCGCCTTGCTGATCTTTGTGGGGCCCTATTCTCTCCCTAGTTACTCTTTTTTCCTTAATATATTTGTAAAACCCTTTGCATTCTCCTTAATTCTATTTGTCAGACCTATCTCATGTCTGCGTTTTGCCCTTCTGATTTCCCTCTTAAGTATACTCCTACTTCCTTTATACCCTTCTAAGGATTCACTCGATCTATCCTGTCTATACCTGACATATGCTTCCTTCTTTTTCTGAACCAGACACTCAATTTCTTTAGTTATCCAGAATTCCCAATACTTGTCAACCTTCCCTTTCACCCTGACAGGAATATACTTTCTCTGGACTCTTGTTATCACATTTCTGAAGGCTTCCCATTTTCCAGCCATCCCTTTAGCTGCGAACATCTGCCTCCAATCAGCTTTCAAAAGATCTTGCCTAATACTGTCAAAATTAGCCTTTCACCAATTTGGAACATCAACTTTTAGATCTGGTCTATCCTTTTCCATCACTATTTTAAAACAAATAGAATTATGGTCGCTGGCCCCAAAGTGCTCCCCCACTGACACCTCACTCACCTGCCCTGCCTTATTTCCTAACAGTAGGTCAGGTTTTGCACCTTCTCTAGTAGGTACATCCACATACTGAATCAGAAAATTGTCTTGTACACAATTAAGAAATTCCTCTCCATCTAAACCTTTAACACTATGTCAGTCCCAGTCAATGTTTGGAAAGTTAAAATCCCCTACTATACCTACCCTCCTATTCTTACAGATAGCTGAGATCTCCTTACAAGTTTGTTTGGCAATTTCCCTTTGACTATTGGGGGGGTATGTAATACAATCCTAATAAGGTGATCATCCCTTTCTTATTTCTCAGTTCCACCCAAATAACTTCCCTGGATGTATTTCTGGGAATATCCTCCCTCAGCACAGCTGTAATGCTATCCCTTATCAAAAATGTAATTCCCTCTCCTCTTTTGCCTCCCTTTCTATCCTTCCTGTAGCATTTGTATCCTATAACATAACGCTGCCAGCCCTGCCCATCCCTGAGCGATGTTTCTGAAATTGCTATGAGATCCCAATCCCATGTTCCTAACCATGCCCTGAGTTAATCTGCCTTCCCTGTTCGGCCCCTTGCATTGAAATAAATGCAGTTTAATGTATTAGTCTTACCTTGTCCCTGTCTGTCCTGACTGTTTGACTCCCTTCTGTTCTCAGCTGGACCCGTCTCAGATCGAGCTCCCAAAATCCTCCCTGTGATTGTTACCACGGCCCATCCCTGCATTCTCCAAATCCCTGTAAATTCCTCCCATTCCTCAAACTTGCCCTGTATCTGTCACCTGTCCCAGCTTCCACAACCCTCCCTATCTCTGTAAGACACCACCACACCCCACACCCCTGTCCCAGTTACTACAGCCCGCTTTATCACTAAATGCCAGTAGTCACTATAATATCAGAGTAAGGTGTGAAAGCAGGAATACTGTACTGGGGTAATGATCAGTCGTGATCATATTGAATGGTGGGACTGACTCTGTGGTCAAATGGCTGATACCTGCTTTTCTTTCCTGTGCTTCTCTATAAACTTACTATCTATATAACCTCCTTCAGTCCCCACAGCCCTCCCTCTCTCCATAAACTCCTTCAGTCCCCACGACTCTTCCTATCCATGTAATCTGAATCATTCCCCACAAACCTCCCCAACTCCATAACCTCCAAAAGACCCCACGACCCTCCCTATCTCCATAATCTCATCCTGACCCAACAACCCTCCCATTCAGAGTAACCTCCTTCAATCCCCATGATCCTCCTGATCTGTGCAACCTCCTTCAGGCCCAACAGCCCTGCAGATCTCTTTGGACCCTTTCAGCCCCCACAGCACTCCCTATCTCCATAAAGTTCTTCAGTCACCACTGCACTCTCTGTATCCATAATCTCATACAGTCCCCACATCACTCCCTATCTCCATAATGTCCTTCAATCCCCACGACCCTCCTTATTTCCAAAACATCTATTACCTGTTGAACCTGTAAGCTACCTTTTTCAGATTGATAAACACGAACTCCCATAACCCTTTCTGCTGCCAGTCTGAAAGCAAACAATGTTAACCTGACAGTAGGTCGGGAGCTGAAATATGTTTGAAAGGATATGTCAATGAACAATAACTGGACCCTTATAAATGCTTTTAAGAAAAAGAGAATGTGTTTTTGAATCTGTTGGATTTTATTTTTATTGGTGAGAATATAAATGGTAGAATAGATACGGGTGTAGGGGTGGTTGTACCGAGGATACGGTTCATTTGAATTTTCAGAAACCTTTATACAAGTTTCAATAAGGGCTAAAGAGTAACATTGGTAGAGAATAGGGCACCTTAACTGTCAGGAGGTGGGTGAGATATTAGACAAAAAAGTGTTGTCAATATTTACTGTGGAGAAAGACATGGAAGCTCGGGAACGTGGGGAAATAAATAGTGATGTCTTGGAAAGAATCCTCAACAGAGAAGAGAAAGTGCTGGAATCTTAAAACAAATAAAGGTAGATCAATCCTCAGTCGCTTATTAGGTCGATCCTAGAATATTGTGGGATTCTGGGGAAGAGATTGCAGTATCCCTTACAGAGATATTTATATTATCAACAGACACAATGAGTTACCTGAAGACTGGAGGGTGGCTGATGCTGTTCCATCATTTAAAGGCTGCAGGGAGCAGCCAGGAAATCACAGCCCAGTGAGCCCAGTGCTGGGTAAGTTGTTGGAGGAGATTCTGAGAGAAAGGAGCTACATAAATTTGGAAAGGCAAGGGCTGATTAGAGATAGTCAGCATGGCTTTGTGTGTGGAAAACCATGTTTCACAAATCGGATTGACTCTTCGAGGAGTTGGCTAAGAAATAGATGAAGGCAGAGCACTCAGCATTGTCTCCATGAACTTCAGCAAAGCATTTGATAATTTTCCAAGGGATGTAGAACATCTAGTCAAGAGTAAGAAGGAAGCTTTCTTATGTTTGAGGAACCAAGGATCAGAATCAGGGCTCTAGAGAGTTACATGGGGCAGCACGGTGGCTCAGTGGTTAGCACTGCTGCCTCACAGCACTAGGGACGCGATTTCAATTCCAGCCCCAGGCGACTGTCTGTGTGGAGTTTGCACATTCTCTCCATGTCTGTGTGGGTTTCCGACAGGTGCTCCGGTTTCCACCCACAACCCAAAGATGTGCAGGTTAGGTGAATCAGCCATGCGTTGTTCAAGAAAGGGAATAGAGATAATCCTGGGAATCACAGACCTGTCAGTCTCCTGTCTGTGATGTGCAGATTGTTGGAGAGGACTCTGGGAGACAGGATTTATGATTCCTTGGAAAACCATAGTTTGATTAGAGGAAGTCATCATGACTTTGTAAGGGACAGGTCATGCCTCACAAATCTTATTGAATCCTTTGAGAATGTGGCAAAACACATTTACGGCTCATTGAGAAAGTACAGAGCATGGGATACAGGGAAACCTGCCTGTCTGGATACAGAATTCCTGGCCCATAGAAGACAGAGGATGATGACAGATGGAAATCATTCAGCCTGGAGCTCAGTGACCAGTGGTTTGCTGCAGGGAGAGGTCAAAAAATCTCTGCTCTTTGTGATTTTATGAATGACTTGGATGTGTGAGTGGAAGAGTGGGTAAGTAAGTTTGCCAATGACACGAAGGTTGGTGGAATGGTGAATAGTTTGGATGTCTGCTGGAGGTTGCAATGGGACATTGACAGGATGTAGAGCTGGGCTGAGAAGTGGCAGATGAAGTCAAGTCTGGAAAAGTGTGAAGTGCTCCATTTTAGAAGGTGAGACTTGAATGCAGAATACAGGGGTAAAGGCAGAATTCTGAATAGTGTGGAGGAACAGATGGATCTTGGATTTCATGGCTAGAGATCCATCAAATGTGCCACCAAGCTGATAGTGTTGTTAAGAAAGAATATGTTGTATTGGCTTTCATTAGCTGGGGGATTGAGTTTTAAAGCCATGAGGTTATGCTGCAGCTCTATACAGCCCTGTTTAGATCCCAATTAGAATATTGTGTTCAGTTTTGGTCCCTTCATTACAGGAAGGATGTGGAAGCTTTAGAGAGGGTAAAGAGGTGATTTACCAGGATGCTACCTGGACTGGAGGGCATGTCTTATGAAGAAAGGTTGAGGGAGCTAAGGATTTTCTCATTGGAGTGAAGAAGAGTGTGGTGTGATTTGGTAGAGGTGAACAAGATGGTGTGAGGCAAAGATAGAGTGAACAGTGAGAGACCTCTTTATCCCATGGCATACATGGTACAAGGGGGCATAATTGTAAGGTGATTGGAGGATGGGTAAGGGGAGATCTCAGATGGAGGTTCTTCACACAGAGAGTGGTGGGTGGGTGTAACGGGACATTTTAACAGACTCTTGGATGGGCAAAATGAAGGGTAGTAAGTTAGTTTGATCTTACAGTCAGGTAAAAGATGGGCATGGCATCATGGCCGAAGAGTCTTGTGCTGTACTGTTCTGTGTTCTACATTCTGTATGGTAAACTGGGTAATAAACTCCGATCAATGTAAAAGGATATGGCATTCAGGAGGAGCTAGTCAACTGGATACCAAATTGGGCTTGATGGTAGGAGACAGAGGGTGATGAGAGACATGTTGTTTTTCTGACTGGAGACATGTGACCAGTGGTGGAGTGGGTCCCCTGTTGTTTGTCATTTGGATAAATGGTTTGGATGGGAATATTGGTTTTGTGGTAAGTTTTTTGAGTGACACTGAAATTGTTGGTAAAGTGGACAGTGAAGAAAGTTATCTATGATACAATAGGACGAATAGTACACTGGGATAATGGGCTGAAGAATCGCATATTAAAGTTTAATTAGATAAATGTGAGGTGTTCCATTTTGGTGAAACAAACCAGGGTGGGGCCTGTACAGTTAATGTTCGGGCCCTGGGTAGTGTTGTCAGTCAGAGACACAGGGATGCAGGTAGACAGTTCTTTGTAAGTGGTGTCACAGGTAGACAGGTTGGTGAAGCAGGCGTTTGGGATGGTTACCTTCTATGGGCAGAGCATTGAGAGTAGAAGTTGGGATGTCATGTTGTGGCTGTACAGGACATTGATGAGGCCACCATAAAAGCATTGTTGACCAGTAGGAAGTACTCATCTGGCTCACTTACGTCCTTCAGAGAAGAACATCTGACATTCTAACCTGGTCTGGCCTGCACGTGACACCAGACCCACAGCAATATGGCTGACTCTGTGCTATACTCTGGGTAATTAGCAGTGGGGCAAAGAATGTTGGTCAAATCAGTGACATTCTCATTCCATGAATGAATAAATAATAATACATATATCACTCCCTATCTCTGCAAACACCTCCAGCTGCAGCAATCTGTAATAGCTTTGTAACACCGTTCAGGCCCTGACCACTCTCTGTAACACTCTCACCACCTCCAGCACCTTCACCTCTCCATCTTCGTATCGTGTCAATAAACCTTGGCAACGATTCCCCTTCCCATTGCCCCCCTCCTGCTAGCAGACCCATTGCAATCCCTTTAAAACTTACTCTACAACTCTCTCTCACTTCAGGATTTTAAGTACTTTGTGGTGATCTTCACAGCCTCATAATCGAATATGATCCATTTTGTCCTGAGTGAGGGACTGGTGGGGATTTCTTGCTGAGTTTTTATCTGTTTCAGTGGAATGTCCTTTTGTTGAGTATTTTACACTGTTCCTTCAAATATTTTCCACTGTTCATTTCCAGACACACATTTCAGTGTGTTTAACCTGTTTATCTTGGTCAGTTCTCCTCTCCAACTCATGTAACTGGCTACTTTTGTTTCTAGTTGTAGCTTGTCCTTTCTGTGTTTCACTTTAAAACTTTATATTTCTTTAAACTGGACTTTATCACAATTTCCCAGAGGATCTCTCCAGGTGTCATTACTCATTCACTAAGTTTTATCACGCAACAGTCTCTCTGAGACAGTTACGTCCCTCGCCAGTTGCACAATGTGTTATTCTAAGAAACACTGAAAAAAATTCTTTGAACTCCTCTTCCAATATCACTGTTGTCAGTGTGATTGTCCCAGACTTTGCGAATATTGACGTTTCACTAAATGTTCACCATGCATTTATTAAAAATTGCAATGAATTCCTATTTATTGCAGTAACGAGCCATGAAATGCTGTTCCGCGCATAAAACTGGTTCTGCTGTGTGTCCTCGGCAAGTAGTAGCCAGAATTTACATTCAGACAGACTCTACTTCATGATCTGATGCCAAATGCTTTCTCTGTAATGCCTTTGTTACCCATTATTGTTAGCGTCGTCCATTTTGCCTGAATTTGCACAACGTTGTGATCTATTGAATATTTATATTTAGTTTAGTTTACTTACTTTAGTTTACTTACAATGTGGAAACAGGCCCTTCGGCCCATCAAGTCCACACCGACCCGCCGAAGCGTAATCCACCCATACCCCTACATTTACCCCTTTACCTGAAACTACGGGCAATTTAGCATGGCCAATGCACCTAACCTGCACATTTTTGGACTGTGGGAGGAAACCGGAGCACCCGGAGGAAACCAACGCAGACACGGGGAGAATGTGCAAATGATGTTCCACCTTTTGTTCCCCCTGTAACCACATCTCTCTGGTGTCTAAATCTCTTATCTCTGTGTCACAAATCCATCTACCTTGTTGCAGAGTCTTTGTCCATTAATGAAAAAACATAATTTACTCGTTCCCACAATTTCCTGTCACAAATCAATTTGCTGATCTACAGTTTTAGTTAAACTTTGTCCCATCCTGTTCCTTTCTGTTGTCTTCGGTCACAATCCCACGCTGCTCTGATGCTTCACGTTTTCTCTTTGGATTTGGAAAGCTGCTTTCACCTGAAGCCTGTCCCTGCATCCTCTCTCAGTTTAAAGCCCAGTCCATTAATCCAACAACGTGATTGGCCAGGACATTGTTCCACTGGGACCAATCTGAATGGATTTTTAAAAAAATCAGGTATGGGATGTGGGTGTCTCTCGCTGACTAGCCTTTATTGCCCATCCCTTGCTGTCCTTGAGCTAAGCAGCTGGCTCGCCCATTTCACAGGGTCATTGAGAGGCAAATACTTTGCTGTGGGGATGTCGTGCAGACCACATGAGATTGAACTGTTGTCTTTCTCTGAAGGTCAAGTGTTTGGATTTTTATCAATACTTATTTATGGATTGTTAATTCCAATTTTTAAAACATATATTCATTTAAAATTCCACATGGTTAGAAGTTAGAAAGAAGGGGATGGTCATTTTGTTGGGACTGTATTGTAGACTGTTATAGACCCAACAGATACCAGAGGAGCAGCTGTGTAGAGAGATTGCAGATAACTCTAGGAATTATAGAGGAGTGCAGGCTGGAGATTTTAATATTCCCTGTATTGACTGGGCCACCTCGAGTATAAAAAGACCTGGACGGAGGGCAATTTTTCAAATGTGTCCAAGGAAGGTTCCTAAATCAATATGCAGAGGGCCCTACTCTACTCAGGCGGGTGCAACACTTGAACTCCCCTCAGAAAATGAGGTCGGGCAATTGACAGAACTGTCATTCAGAGAGCACTTTGGGTCCAGTGCCCACAACTGTCTTCGTTTTAACATAGTTATGGAAAATGATCAGTAGGTCCACAGATTGAAGAGGAATACTGGAACAGGGCCAGGTTTGGGGCCATTCTGCAGGATCTGGCAGGCGTCAATGCCGTGAGTTTAAAATTGCACAATGCCAAGTTATAATCCAACTCGCTTTGGAAGCGCTGGTGATCACTGTAACAGATGAAAGGCTTAAACTAAATTTGTTTGATATTATATTCCATGGCACTGCCATCCTGTTGCTATAAATTCTGTACCTTAGGATTGTGCTCCACAACCACCTGATGAAGAAGCAGTGTTCTGAAATCTAGTGCTTTCAAATAAACTGGTTGGACTGGAACCGAGTGTCGGGTGATTTTTAACTTAGTACACCCCCAGTCCGACACCGGCACCTCCACAGTATGATTCTAATCGATTGGGTGAGTCTGTTTGAAGGAAAAGGAACAACTGGCAAATGGGAGGCTTTTCAAAGTGTGATCTCCAGAATCCAGGACCAGTATGACCCATTGGGTTAAAGGGAAAAGCTGGCAGGATTAGGGATCCTTGGCTGATGAGGGATAATAAGGCTCTGGTCTTGAAATGAAGGCTGCATACATTGGGCTTAAGATTTCCGTATCTACATATTCTTAAAGACACGATCAATCTGTGGAGACCCTACAATCCTCTCAGTCCCTGTAACACTCCCAATCTGCAGAAGTCATTCCAATGTCTGTGACTCTTTCAATACAGTTCCTACAAGACCCACTATCTATGTGATATCTTTTCATTGCCAGCACCCACCCTGTCAATGTAAGCTCCTCCAGTGTCTCCATCCATCTACTCATTTCCACAATCTTCTCCAGCTCTTCCATGTGTAAACATCACCCTCCCCTCCAACCCTTCCCACTCTGACCAAACTGGAGGAGGTTACTAATGCTTCCTAATCTGTGAAACTGTCTCCAACCAAAATTGTTGTCTTTATCACTTGGAGAATCTGTCTGATTCCGCACCCTCTTTATCTAAATAACCTGCAGAACCTAAGCCTTCCTGTGTCTATAAACGTCTTCAGTCACGACTACCCTCCATACGTCTATTTGTTTTTCCAATCTGTACAACCCACTTTATCTCTGTTATCAGCTCCATTCACCTGAAACATTCCTGTCTGTGTAAAACACCCCATCCGACCAACATTCTTATCCCTGTAAACTGTTCCATTCCTCCCAACCTCCCCATCTCCATGAACTCCTGTCGGCCCGACAGCTCTCCACATTTCTGTAACCTCCTGTGGCTCTATGCTCCTCCCTCCCTGTGAAAGCCCCTCCAGTCCCCACAATTCTCCCAGTCTGGGTCATCTGCTCCAGATCAGACCATTGCTGCCTCTGTTACCTCATACAACTTTAGCAACGCCTCCTATTTGTGTCACTTAATTCAGATCACATCCTCTCCCGCTTCCGGAAACCTCTTGCTGCCATCATAACCCTTGCTATTTAGAACATGGAATAGCACATTCCAGTTAAGCCCTTCCGCCCTCAATATTGTGCTGACCTTTTATCCTACTCTAAAGATGAAACAAACCTACATACCTTACATATTACTATCATTGATGTGCCTATTCAAGAGTTTTTTAGATGTCTGGAATGTGTCTGAATCTACTACCACGGCTGGCAGTCCATTCCAAGCACCCACCACACTCTGTGTAACTAACGTACCAGTCCCTTCCATGCCGACAGGACATCCCAACCCAATCTAGTCCTACGTGCCAACACCTGGCCCATATCCCTCTGATATCTAAGCTAAACCTTCCGCCAATTCCCTTAAACTTATGTCCCCTTGTGATAGCCATTTTGCCGTGGGAAGTAGTCTCTGGTTATCCACTCTATCTCGCCCTCTCATTCCCTTGTAAACCTCTAACAAGTCACCATTCTTCCTCCGTCACTCTGATCAGAAAAGCCCTAGCTTCCACAACCTACCTTCTATGGGCATGCCCTCCAGTCCAGGCAGCATCCTGCTAAATCTCCTCCGCATTGTCTTTAAAGCTTCCACATCCTCCCTACAATGAAGTGAACAGAACTGTTCACAATATTTGAAGTGTGGTCTAACTGGGGTTCTGAAGAGCTGCAGCAAAGTCTCACATCTGTTAAATTCAATCCCCCTGCTAATGAAAGCCAACACACCATTCGCCTTCTTAACAGCCTGTCAACTTGGGTGGTAACCTGAGAGACACAGGATCCCTTTGTTCCTGCACGCTGCTAAGAATCCTGTCTTTAACTACGTAAAGGTTTTCTGCAGAATACTCCAATCTAAAACTATCCCAATCTTTGTAAGTTCCTCCAGTCCCTACAACACTCATAAACTGTGAAACCTCCTCAAGTCCATATATTCCTAATGTCTGCAAAATCCTCCCGTCCTGATGTCCCTCCATACCTCTGTAACCCCCACCATCCTCCAGTGCTCTTCTGGGGAACATTGCAGAGGAAGGAGGAGTTGGAGAGTCTGGGCCATGTTCCGAGGTATGAAGGGCTGCAGAACCTGGATGATGGTACAAATGTCGGAAAGGACGTGGGACTTGCAGAAAGTTAGAGGTTCCTGGATTCATTCAACCTGCAGGATGGGACAGGGGATGGCTTGTGGAACCTGGAGGATATTATTATTTGAACCACAGGTAATTTTTGATTGGACTATTCAGTCAATCTTACAGTCATAGAGATGTACAGCATGGAAACAGACCCTTCATTCCAAACCAGCCATGCCGACAGGGTATTCCAACCCAATCTAGTCCCACCTGCCAGTACCTGGCCTATCTCCCTCCAAATCCTTTCTAATCATATATCCATCCAAATGCTTCTTAAATGTTGCAATTGTACCATCTGTAAGATTGGCTGAAAGATCCAATCAAACATTACCTGTGGTTCAAATCATAACATCCTCCAGGTTCCACAACCCATTCATGGTCCCATCCTGCAGATCAGATATCCCAACCCAATGTAGTCCCACCTGCAAGCACCCGGCCCATCTCCCTCTAAACCCTTCCTATTCATATACCCATCCAGATGCCTTTTAACTGTTGCAGTTGTACTAGCCTCCACCACTTCCTCTGGCAGCTCATTCCATATATGTATTATCCTCTGCGTGAAAACTTTGCCCCTTTTTATCTTTTATATCTTTCTACTCTCACCCTAAACCTCACCCTATAATTCTGGACTCGCACACCCCAGGAGAAAGACTTTGTCTCTTTACCCTATCCATGTCCCTCTTGATTTTATAAACCTCTATGAGGTCACCCTCAGCCTCTGACTCTCCAGGAAAAACAACCATCACCTGTTCAAACTCTCCCTATAGCTCATCCCTGGCAACGTTGTTGTAAATCTTTTCTGGACCCTTTCAAGTTTCACAAAATCCTTCCGATTGGAAGTAGAAGAGAGTTGCATGCAGCATTCCAAAACTGGCCCAACCACTGTCTTGTACAGCCGCAACATGACCTCCCAACTCCTGTACTCAATACTCTGACCAATAAAAGAATGTATACCAAGCGCCTTCTTCGCTACCCTAACTACCTGTGACTCTACTGTCAAGGAACTCTGTATTTCATTTGAAAAATTGCATAGACAGGTAGAGTGGCCCGAGGTCTTCTGGGTAATGCTAGTTCTGTCTAAACTGGTAGGCAGAGCCAGTGAAGTATTTGCAGCGCTGTCTGATGAATGGTCGAGAGATAATGCACATCAAACAGGCTGTTTTAAGTGCTTATGGATTGCTTATGAAAGGGAAGACACTACAATTCCCTTTACTGTGCCATCGCTATCTGTCAAAGCTCCTTCAGGTCTATATCCTCCAAATTGTTGAAACCTGCTCTCACCATTGAAACTCCCATTATTTCCTAACATTGTTGAGTCTCTAAAAGCTTCCCTATCAGGTTAATCTCCTCCACTGCATACAACACTCCTAGCATGTGTAATGTCTTCAATTCCTTCAGTTCCTATATACCTATGTATAGGTGTGCCTGCTTTGTGGCCATTGTATCCTCATTTATATCTGCAAAAGGCTCTGCTCACTATACCACATCCTATGCTCATAAGTGAATCTGGTCTCTCACAAGACTCTCTATCACTCTCTCCTCCAGTCTCTACAAGCTTCCCTATCCCTGTCGTATCTTGCAGCATGCACACCACTCACCTTCTCTGACATACCTTCCAGTGCATAAATTCATCTCTCCTTCTAACTGTATCCAGTCTACAACTTCATCCCTGTCCGTGCAACATCCTCCAGTCCACACACTCCTCTCTATTGCATTACCATTCTCCAGCTTATATCATCTTCCATGTGCTTGCACATTCTCCAGTCCATACTACCCACCCTTTCCCTATAATATTCTCCAGTCCATACCATCCTCCCTCTCACCGTGATTTTCTCCAGATCCCACAATTGTTGTTAAATGTACGACATCCTGGAATCATGTGAATGTTTCTACACCCTGATCAACATAGTCCATGTAACGATCCACCGACCTACACACATCCCTATCTCTGGAATCTAATCAAAGACGCTTTATCTCTCTAACTTCCTCCAAACAATAAAATGTTTTCTCCAACGAACATTCTGTAGCAACTGTAACTATGTTTAACACTGCAACATTGTTGCGCTACCAAACATCTCTCCCACTCTGTGACCTCTATCCATCCCTCAAAGGCCCTCACTCGGTGACACGCCATGCACTTGCAACAAGGCAGATGGAATGACAGCATTAACTGAAGGGAACAGATATGATCGAACTGTTATTGTGGAGGTGTGGCTGCAGCATGACCATCGCTGGGATGTGATTATTGAGGGGTTGTAGGGATTTAGGCAGGATCAGCAAAAAACCAAACAAGGTCCCGTTTTGTTGTGAAGAAATGACGCAGTCAGTGCATTAGTGAGACAACCAATTTAATCTGGGAATCAAACTATAGAGTCATTTTGAATGGACAGCTTCCAAATAGCAAGAGAGATCTGGAAAATCAAATCACAATCCATGCTCGTTGGTAAGTTGGATACAATATTTTCTTGGTGATAGTAGACAGAGGCATGTGCAGTGGCCAATTTCTGATTGGACGTCTGTGGCCAATGCTGTTTCACAAGGATCAGTCCTGCGATGTCTGTGTGTAATTTATATCTGTGATTCAGATGAAAAGGTCAGCAGTTTGAGTGGTAATCTTGCAGGCGACATTTGGAAAGGCATGTAATGATTAGGGATAGTTAGGGGAATTGTGGATAGTGAGGAAGAGTGTTCAAGGTTGCAGTAGTATGTAGATCAGCTGGAACGCTTTGCAGAGATGTGGCAAATTGAATTTCATCGGGACAGGTGTGAAGTGATGCATTTATGAAGTCAAATGGAAGAGAGAAGTGCACTAATTGACTAGTTGGAAACATTGATAAACAGAGAGACGTTGGAAGCAAATCCATAGCTCCCTAAAATTAACAACACAACAGGATGTGGTGGTCGAGGGGGAGTATGGTATGCTTACCTTTATTGGGCACCGTATTGAGTACAAACGTTTGCATGTCATGTTGTGACTGAATGAAGCTTCATTCAGCCATGTTTGGAAGGTTCCGTGTCGTTCTCATTGACACACCACAGGAAGGATGTGAAGGTTTTGGGGAGGTTGCAACAGAGGGTTGGCAGAGTGTTACCTGTATGAGAATGTGTTTACTGTGAGGAGGTTGGACGCAGTTGGATTGTTTTGCGTGAGTATCGGAGACTGAGGGGTGACTGGGTACAGCATTAGGAAAGGTGTGAATAGTGTGGATCGTTGGAATCCTTCTTCCAATGTCGAAATATCAAATACTTGGGCGCCTCGGTTTAAGGTGAGAGTGAGAAGTTTTAAGTGAGATGAATGAGGCCAGTTGTCTTTACCGAGAAGGTCGAAGCTGCTCAGGAGGTGGGAGAGGTGGCAACGAGAGCAAACATTTGAAGGGCATTTAGACAGAAACATGAACAGGCAGAGAATAGAGGGATATCGCCCATGTGCAGGCAGATGGGATTAGTTTAGTATAGCATCATGGTCAGCACGGCCTATTACTCTGCTGTACTGTTCGACTCTCTAACTTAACGTCATCTAACCTGTCAAAGCCCCTCCAAATCCTAGATGTTTCATTCAATTTCTCTCCCATTCTTCAAAACCCCAATAGGTTCAAGGTCAATCTACTCCACCTCTTCTCATTGGAAAATCCTGCCATCTCCAGGATCAGCCGAGTGAACCTTCCCTGGTCTGCCTCCAATACAAGAATGTCTTTCCTTAGGGGATGCATACTGTTCATTGTAATCTAGGTGTGGTCTGACTTGTACCTTGCATCGTTTTAGCAAGGCCTCCCTATTTTTAGACTCCATTCCCTTTGTAATAAATGGCAACATTTGATTTGCCTTCTCTATGACCTGCTGATCCTGTAAGCTACCTGTTTCAGATTGATTCACAAGGATTCCCAAAACCCTTTGTGCAGTCAGTCTGAAACCAAACGGTGTGAGCCTGACAGTAAGTCGGGAACGTGCTGGAATGTGTTATAAAGAATATGACAATAAATGATAACTAGATACTTAGAAACAATGGGAGATGTATGATTTTATTTTTAAATCTGTAAAATTTAAATCTGGATTCTATATTTTGGTGTGACCGTAAATGCAGAATAGATAAGGGTGAGGGAGGCTAGTTGCGGTAGAGCGATATTTGAAATTTCAGAAGCATTTTGACAAGTTTCAACAGGGGCTAAAACTTAGCTTGTGAGAGAATAGGGCCCCTGAAAGGTCAATGAGGCTGTCTGTGTGGAATCACTGCTGATGGGGGAGATACTGAACCAATATTTTGTGTTCGGATTTACTACGGAGAAAGACATGGAAGCTCGGGAACTTAGGAAAATACATAGGGATGTCTTGAAAAGAGTTCACATTGGAGAACAGGAGGTGCTGAATGTCTTAAAATGCAAAAAGTTAGATAAAACCTTGGGACATGATCAGATATATCCCAGCGCCTTGTGAGAAGCGAGGGAGAAAATTGCAGGGCCCCTCCCAGAGATATTTGCATCATCAACAGCCACTATAGACCAGTGAGACTGATGCAGGGGTGGTAATTTGTTGGAGGAGATTCTGAGAGAAACGATCGTCATGCCTTTGGAAAGGTAAGGACAGATTAACGATCGTCAGCATGGCTTTGTGCATGGGAAATCATGCCTCAAATGTGAGTGTGGAGATAGACAAGTGAGAGATCAAAGCAGAGCAGCACACGATGTCCACATGAACTTTATCAAGGCCTTTGACAAGGTTCTGCATGGCAGACTGGTTAGTAAGTTTAGATCACACATAACCAGGGAGTACTCACCAACTGGATACAAAACAGATTGATGGTAGGAGACAGAGCGTGTTCATAGAGGGTTGCTGCTCAAACTGCAGGCCTGTGACCAATGGTGTGCCGTGGGGTTCGGTGCTTGGTCACTGTTGTGCATCATTTATTTAAACAGTTTGGATGATAATACAGGAGCCATGGTTAGCAACTTTGTGAGTGAGACTGAAATTGGTGATAATGTGGACAGTGAAGAGGGTTATCGAAGAGGACAATGGGATCAACAGTACTGCTGGACCAGTGAGGTTAGGAATAACAGGTGGAGAAATGCATAGTGTTGTATTGTGGTAAAGCAGACCAGGCTGGACTTGTACAATTAATGTTCGGGCCTTGGGTACTGTTGTCAATCAGTGACCCAGGGATGCAGGTACACAGTTTTTTGAAAGTAGCGTCACGGGTAGACAGGCTGGTGAAGCAGGCGTTTTGGAGGGTTACCCTTCATTGGGCAGAGCATTGAGAGTAGGAGTTGGGATGTCATGGTGTATCTGTACAGGATTGTTGATTATCTGGTAAAAATCAACTTGTTCACGTACGTCCTTTAGGGAGGGATATCTGACATTCTTACCTGGTCTGACTCGCATGTGACTCCAGTCCCACAGCAATATGGCTGACTCTGAGCTGCCTCTGGGAAATTGGCAGGAGGGCAATGTATGCTGGTCCAACCGGTGACATCCTTAGGCCGTGAATGAATCAATAAAAAATACATATGTCCATCCCTCCCTTTGCAAACAGCTCTTGCTGCAGCAATCCGTACTGACTTTGTAACGTTGTTCAGGCCTTTGCCTCTCACTGTAACACTCTCACCACCTCCAGCACCTTCTATTCTCCCTGTTCCGCTACTCTGATTAAACACTGACAATATTTCCTCTTCCTACTGCACTCCTCCACATTTCTAAATGTTGGTTACTTCAGAATTGATCGGTTCTTTTTCATCTCTTAATCAAATCGGCCAAGACCGTCTGAAGTGGGAAGGAGCATTGGGAAGGTGTCGAGAACCTCGAGACTTTCTGTGGGGAAAATGGGAATCCAGGAGAAAACAGCACAAGGAGCGCGCTGTCATATCAACGCCCCACCCACCCCCTTTCCATGTCCACCTTCTGCCTCAAGTGTAACAGAGTCTGTGGAAGGCCACATCAGTCTGTACAGACAACTCCAGACTCCCCCACCCCCACTGAGAGTGGGAGAGAGTCAGCCTCGTCTGTAAGCCACTGCCAAAGAGATGATGAGATAGGAAGGTTGAATCCCCTCACAATTATCCCAGTGCCTTTGTTACAGATTCAAACAATTCCCTTTTAATACAGTGTCTAATAATGTGCTATCACTCAGTATCTCTCTGTGTGGTATCCCTCGCTGTTTCAGTCTATCTACTGCCTCTGTCAGCATTTCTGCCTCTTACAGATGGTCTGAGATCCTGAGTCAACAGAATTGTCCATTCCAGAGAGATGCAGCAGCACAGGCAAGGGATGCAGACTGGGATTATCGAGATCTCTGCTGGACTCAGCGCCACTCTGCATGAATTATCCTCATTGCATCAGTCTAATTTCCCATTCTGTCTATTTCTGTCTCATGCAGGTAATCAGGATGTTCCTAACTCCTGTCTCATCCATCACGTCATTGAAACTGGTTGGATAGCCAGCGACAGATGGAGAGGGAGAACTGGAGCCTTCAGTATTTCCTGCAGCCAGTAAGATCACTCACAGTGAACAGCACAGGGTGGAGGTAGTAGACTTCTATATTCGGACCTGGAAGACTGGACATAGATACAGAGCTGGATAAGGAACAACAACATTCTAGGCTTCATTTCCACCATCTTGTGAGGGTCCTGCTTTCGCCTCTTCTGTACTGGTCTTCAATGTGACAGCACAGAGAATCGCTTGCATTAATCCTGGCCCATGCTATTTTAGTGATCTCTGTAATATTCTCCAGTCCCGATAATCCTTCCTCTGTTTGGAATCTCCTCTAGTCCACATCATTCTCTGTGTCTCTGTCTCTGTCTCTGTCAGGTTCTCCAGTCCCTAACACCCTAATCCCTAACCTTCTCCAGTAGATACTAAATTCCTTCATCCCTGTAAACCCTGACAGCCCTGTCTATCCCTGTAAGCTCCTCCCACCAATACCACCTTCCTTGTCAATGTATTTGTCTTTAACCTCTCCATCCGTCCCTACCTATGTAATCTTCTCCAGCTCCTACAACCCTTCCTCAGCTGTGAAAAATTTGTAATCTCCTTATCCTTCTCCAATTCTTTGATCTTGACCTTATAAATTTCACCCTCATTCCCAACACCATACCCCTCGCGACCACAGGAACCTCTTTCAGTTTGTGCAATCCTCTCCACCTGTGTAACTGTCTCCAACCCATTAACCTGGCATTCTCCATTGCCTTCCTATCTATGTAGCCTCCAGAGCCCAGAAGCCTTCTTATATCTGTAAACGTCTTCAGTCACGACGACCTTCCATATCTCTGTTAGTGTACACAATACTCTCCTAGATGAAATAGCCCCCTGTCTGTGCCTCTCAGTCTGCCTGCCTCTTCCTATCTCCATCCATATCCCTATCTCCAGAATCTAATCCAGCTCCCTCGATCTCTGTAAATTCTTCCAATGCCCAAACACCTTTGTCCCACAGATATTCTTGCCCAGATGTAACTCTGTTTAACTCGAAATCCTCGAGACCCTGTAAGCCTCCCTATCTCTGTAACCTCTCCCCATCCGTTCAAACACTCAGTACTGAGGAATGACTCCCTGTATTCACCATAAGGCAGAAGGAATGACAGTGAACAGATATGATGCAACTGTCAATCCGGAGATGTAGCTGCAGAATGATCATCGCTGGGAAGGGAATACTGAAGGGTTGTTTGGATAGAGTCATAGAGTCAGAGAGATGTACATCATGGAAACCAACCCTTCAGTCCAACCCATCCACGCTGTGCAGATATCCCAACCCAATCCAGTCCCAATATGCAGACTAGGCAAAAAGCCAACAAGTTATGAAGGAAGCATGAGGTTAATGCATTAATGAGACAGTCATGTAGATCTGAATATGAAAATTAGGGCTGAGAATAAGCAAGTAGCAGCAACCATTATCAGGAATTCTTTTGTAGGCACCAAACAGTGATGGGAATGTCAATATGGTTACAGTCGGGACACTGAATGTACTTATGGCAAGGGCAGTACAGTAACTGTGTGAGACAGTGGTTTCCATGCCGACTGATGCAGCAACGAGCCTGTTGGATTATATTTGTTGGTGTGAATATAAATGGCAGAATTGTACGTGCGTAGGAGGGGTGTACTGGTATAGAGGATATGGTATATTTGAATTATCATAAGCCTTTATGCAAGTTTCAAAAAGGGCTAAAGAGTAACTTGGTAGAGAATAGGGCCCCTTAAGAACAATAAGGTCGCCTATGTGTAGAACCAGAGGAAATGGGTGAGATATTGGACAAAATAGTCTTGTCAGCATTTACTGTGGAGAAAGACATGGAAGCTCGGGAAATTGGGGAAATAAATAGCGATATCTTGGAAAGAATCCTCACCAGAGAAGAGAAAGTGTTGGAATCTTAAAACAAATAAAGGTAGATCAATCCTCAGTAGGTCATTAGGTCAATCCCAGAATATTGTGGGAAGCTAGGGAAGAGATTGCAGTATCCCTTACAGAGATGTGTATAATATCAACAGGCACAGTAAGATGTTGGAAGACTGGAGGTTGGCTAATGCTGTTCCATCACTGAAGGACTGCAGGGAAAAGCCAGGAAATTACAGCCCCATGAGCCCAGTGATGGTGAAGTTGTTGGAGGAGATTCTGAGAGAAAGGAGCTCCTTACATTTACAAAGGCAAGGGCTGATTTGAGGTGGTCAGCATGGCTTGGTGCATGGAAAACCACGTTTCACAAACCGGATTGACTCTTCGAAGAGGTGGCCAATGATAGATGAAGGCAGAGTCGTCAACGTTGTCCACATGGACTTTAGCATCTAGTCAAGAGGAAGAAGGAAGCTTACTTAAGGTCGAGGAAGCAAGGATCAGACAGGGCTCCAGAGAGTTACAGTGGATGGCACGGTGTCTCAGTGGTTAGCACTGCGACCTCATAGCAGCACGGACTCCATTTCGATTACAGCCTCAGGCGACTGTCTGTGGGGTGTTTGCCCATTCTCCCTGTGGGTTTCCTCCAGGTGCTCCGGTTTCCCCCCCACAGGCCAAAGATGTGCCAGTTTGGTGGCTTAGCCATGCTAAATTACCCATAGTGTTTATGGATGGGTAGGTATGGGGCATTCGTCAGGGCATGGAGATTAATAGGGTGGGGGAATGGGGCTGGGTTGGATACTGTTTGGAGGGTTGATATGGAGGTGTTGGGCCAAATGGCCCGTTTCCACACAGTAGGGATTCTCTGAAGGTACCAGGAAGGAACCGAGAGACGGACTTAGGGCAACTAGAAGGGGGCATGAAAAAGCATTGTTGGAAAGGATTAAGGAAAACCGTGAGGCATTCTCCACTTATGCGAGGAACAAGAACAAGGCCAGAGTGAGGATAAGGCCAATCTGGGATAGTGGAAGGAACTTGTGCCTGTAGTCACAGGAGGTAAGGGAGATCCTTCTTGAATACTATGCCTCAGTATTCACTGCTGAGAACGGTCTTGACGTTTGTGAGGACAGCGTGAAACAGGCTGATGTATGTGAACAGATGGATGTTAAGAAGGAGGATGTGCTGAGAATTTTGTCAAAGATAAGGATAGTTAAGTCGCTGAACCAGACTGGATGCGTCGAAAGTTACTAGAGGAACCGATGGAGTGGATTACTGAGCACCTGGTGATGACCTTTGCAGCCTCACTGTCCACTGGAGTCGGACCAGATGATTGGAGGCAGGAAAATATTATTCCCTTGTTCAGGAAAGGGAATAGGGATAATCCTGGGAATTGCACACCTGTCAGTCTTATGTCTGTGGTGTGCAGATTATTGGATAAGTCTCTGGGAGACAGGATTTATTATTCCTTGGAAAACCATAGTTTGATCAGAGATAGTCAGCATGGTTTTGTAAGGGGCAGGTCATGCCTTACAAGTCTTATTGAATCTTTAGAGAATGTGACAAAACATCTTTATGGCTCATTCAGAAAGTACAGAGGCATGGGGTACAGGGAAACCTGTTTGTCCGGATACAGGATTACTGGCCCACAGAAGACAGACGGTGATGTCTGCCCTCCAGTGCCCTTCTGGGGAACATGGCAGAGGAGAGAAGATTTGAAGCGTCTGAGCCATATTACAGAGGTAGAATACTGGGAATTACAGATTTAGTCTAATGTTTGTGGTGTGCAGATTATTGGCGAGGACTCTAAAGAAAGGATTTATGACTACTTGGAAAGCCATAGTTAAATTAGAGACAGCATGGGTTTGTGAGGGGCAGGTCATGCCTCACAAACCTTATTGAGTTCTTTGAGGATATGACAGAATACGTTGATGGCTCATTCAGAAAAGAAGGATGATTGGGATACAGGGAAATCTGTTTGTATGGATGCAGGATCGGATGGCCCAGAGAAGACAGAGTGTGGCAGCAGATTGGCAGTATTAAGCCTGGAGCTCAGTGACCAGTGGTGATCTGTAACAATCAGCTCTGGGACTCTGCTCTCTGTTTTTTTTATAAATGACTTGGATGTGGATATTGGAGAGTGGGTTAGTAAGTTTGCCAATAACATGAAGGTTGGTGGAGTGGTGGGTAATGTGGAGGGCTGTTGTAGGTTGCAATGGGTCATTGACAGGACGCAGAGCTGGGCTGGAAGTGGCAGATGGAGTTCAATCTGGAAAAGTGTGAAGTGATTCATTCTGGAAGGTCGATTCTGAATATAGAATACAGCGTTAAAAGGCAAAATACTTGGCATTGTGGAGGAAGAGAGAGATCATGGGGTCCATGTCCATAGATCCCTCAAAGTTGCCACGCACGTTGGTAGGGTTGTTAAAAAGACATTTGTTGTGTTGGCTCCCCTTAGAACGGGATTGATTTCAAGAGCTGTTGGGTTTTACCGCCTCTTTATTGCGACCTACTGAGACCACACATGGAATATTGTGTTCAGTTCTCGTCCCACCTTTACAGGAAGGATGTGCAAGTTTTAGAGAGCGTACACAGGAGATTTACCAGGATGCTGCCTGGAATGGAGGGCATTTCTTATGGAGAACGTTTGAGGGAGCTAAGGTTTTTCTCATTGGAGTAAGAATGGGGTGGGGTGACTTGGGTAGAGGTGAACAAGATGATGAGAATCACACAGAGAGAGGGAATAGTGAGAAACCTTTTCTCCTATGGCATAAATGGCTGTTACAAGGCGGCATAATTTTCAGGTGATTGGAAGATGGATATTAGGATCGAGATGGTAGGTGGTCGGATGGACTGTCAATGGTTCTAGTAAAATTAGACACATTCGGGACATCGAATAGACTCTTGAACAGACACATGAATAGTAGTAAAATGAAGGGTATGTAGGCTAATTTGATTTTACAGTCGGATAAAAGGTTGGTATAGCAAGATGGCCGAATGGTCTTGGGCTGAACTGTTCTGTGTTCTATGTTCTGTTTGGTAAACTGGGTAATAAGCTCAGATCAGTGTAAAAAGGATATGGCATTCAGGAGGAGCTAGTGAACTGGATACAAAAATTACTTGATGGTAGGAGACAGAGGGTGATGGGAGACATGTTTTTCTGACTGCAGGCATGTGACCAGCGGTGAAGTGGGTCCACTGTTGTTTGTCATTTGGATAAATAGTTTGGATGGGAATATTGGTTTCCTGGTAAGTAATTGTTTTGGGTGTCACTTGAATTGGTGGTAAAGTGGACAGTGGAGAAGGTTATCTATGATACAACAGGATGAACAGTACTGCTGGGATCGTGGGCTGAAGAATAGCAGATGGAGTTTAATTAGATAAAGATGAGGTGTTCCATTTTGGCGAAACAAATCTGGGTGGGACTTGTACAGTTAATGTTCGGGCCCTGGGTTGTGTTATCAGTCAGTGACCCAGGGATGCAGGTACACAGTTCTTTGAATGTGGTGTCACAGATAGACAGACTGGTGAAGCAGGCATTTGGGGGTGGTTATCTTCATTGGGGAGAGTATTAAGAGTAAGAGTTGGGATGTCATGTTGTATCTGTATAAGACATTGGTCAGGTCACCATAAAAGCGTTGTTGATCAGTGGAAAGAACACATCTGGTTCACTGACCTCCTTTTGTGTAGAACATCTGACATTTAACCTGGCCTGGCAAACATGTGACTCCAGACCTATTGCAATATGGCTTACTCTGAGCTGTCCTCTGGGTAATTAACAGTGCGTCCCACATCCCATGAATGAATAAATAAAAATACGTATGTCCCTCTCTACCTCTGCAAACCCCTCCAGCTGCAGCAATCCGTACTGGTTTTGTAACATCATTCAGGCCCTGACCACTCTCAGTAACACTCTTACCGCGTCTGGCACCTTCACCTCTCCCTGTTCCGTTTGTGACATTGAACCCTGACACTGATCCCTCTTCCCACTGCCCAACTACTTCTAGCAGACCCTTTGCAATCCCTTTAACTCTTACTCCTAAAACACTCTCTCACTTCAGGATTTTAAGTACTTTTTGGTGATCTTCTAAGCCTCATAATCTAATATGATACATTTTGTCCTGAGTGAGGGGCCAGTGGGAATTTCTTGCTGAGGTTTTGTCTGTTTCAGTGTAATGTTCTTTTGTTGAGTGATTTACACTGTCCTTTCAAATGTTTTCCACTGTCCATTTACAGGCGCATATTTCACTCTGTTTAGCCTATTTACCTTCGTCAGTTCTCCTCTCAAACACATGTCATTGGCTGTTTTTGTTTCTAGTCGTAGCATGTCCTTTCTGTGATTCACTTTAAAACTTTATATTTCTTTAAACTGCACGTTATCACAATTTCCCGAAGGATCTCTCCAGGTGACATTACTCATTCAATAAGTTACATCACACAACGATCGCTCTGAGATAGTTATGTCCCTAGCCAGTTGCACAATTTGTTATTCAAAGAAACACTGAAAAAAAATTCTCTGAACTACTCTTCCAATATCACTGTTGTTAGTGTGACTGTCCCAGATTATGGGAATATTGAAGTTTTCCAAAATTATCACAAAGTGTTTGTTAAAAAATTCCAATGAGTTCCTGTGTAATGCAGTGATGAGCAATGGAATGCTGTTCGATGGCGTAAAACTGTTCTGCTGCTTGTGTCCTTGGCAAGTAGTAGCCAGAATTTACATTCAGACTGACTCTACTTCATGATCTGAGGTCAAATGATTTCTCTGTACTGCCTTTGTGACTCATTATGGTTAGCATTACCCATTTTGAATGAGTTTTTGCAAGGTTGTGATCCATTAAATATTTATGTCCACCTTTTGTTTGCCCTGTAACCACATCTCTCTGGTGTCTAAATTTCTTTTATCTCTGTGTCACCAATCAATCTACCTTATTGAAGAGAGTTTAAAATCACACAACACCAGGTTATAGTCCAACAGGTTTAATTGGAAGCACACTAGCTTTCGGAATGAGGCTCCTTTATCAGGTGATAATGGAGAGCTCGATCATAACACAGAATTTATAACAAAAATTTACAGTATGATGTAACTGACATTATACATTGAAAAATTGATTGTCTGTTAAGCCTTTCATCGTTTAGAATTCAGTGATAGTTTCACTTCTTTCATGTGTAATTCACAAAACATTGTTTAAAAGTTGCATTCTCGGGTTAGCTGTTAACAATGGTGATAGCTAGACAATATGTTGAAGGTGTTAGCCCCCTGTGTTCTCTGTCTATGCCCTGATATTTAGATTGATTCTAATCTAAAAAGTGAGATAAGAGTTTAACATAAATTCATGCAGTTTTTGAGCTCAGAGTTCAACATGAATGCATGCAGTTTTTGAGCAAAGTACAATGTAATCCTGCAAGTACAAATTCACCCCACAAAATATGTGTGTCTGTGGCTCTTTGTCTGTCTGTGTGTGTCTGTCTGGGGTGGGGGTTGTGAGTGTGAGAAAGTGTGTATGTAGTGAGTGCAGAGTGTCTTAAGTCTGTGAGGGGGTGCACGTGTGAGTGTGGGAGTGTTTGTGCGGGTGTCTGTGTGCCCAGCTGTGTGTACCTGTGTCCGTGTGTATGTGAGAGTATGTGTGTTTGTAGGAATATCTGTGTGTGTGTCGTGCAATGGTGATCACCTGTAATGTGACATGAACCCAAGGTCCCAGTTGAGGCCCTCCCTATGGGTACCGAACTTAGCTATCAGCCTCTGCTCAGCCACTTTCCTCTGCTACCTGTCCCGAAGTCCACCTTGGAGGATGGTCACCCGAAAGTCCGAAATTGAATGTCCTGGACTACTGAAGTGTTTCCTAACTGGGAGGGAACCCTCCTGTCTGTTGATTGTTGTGCGGTGCCCTTTCATCCATTGTAATAGCCTTTGCTCGGTTTCCCCGATATACCACGCTTCCGGGCATTTTTGCCTGCAATGTATAAGATAGACAATGTTGGCTGAGTCACATGAGTACCTGCCATGTACAAGGTGGGAGGTGTTCCCACGCGTGATAGTGGTATCTATATCCACAATCTGACACGTCTTGCAGCGTCCACCGTGACAGGGTTGTATGGAGTTGTCCTGAGGGCCATCCGCTTTATCCTCGATTGCAACGTCTTCACTGTCCCATATGCCACCCTCCAGCCTTTCCAGCACATCTCACATGGCTATCAATGGTACAAGTATCTTTGCTCGGGGCTCCACAATGTCCTGTGATACACTTAATCAGGTCCTGGGGTTTTCCACAGCTTTGTGTTTTAAAACCTTCTATAACATGCACTCTTTTCAAGTCATAGAGATGTACAGCATGGAAACAGACCCTTCGGTCCAACTCGTCGATGCTGACCAGAAGTTGTAAATAAATCCATCCCATTTACCAGCATTTGGCCCATGTACTTCTAAACTCTTATTATTCATATACCCTTTCAAATATCTCTTAAATGTTGTCATAGTATCAGTATCTGCTACTTTCTCTCTCAGCTCATTCCATACACACACCACCGTGTGCATAAAAAAATCAGTCCCTTCAGTGCCGTTTAAACCTTTCCCCTTTAACCTTAAACCTATGCCCTCTAGTTTTGGACTCTCCAACCCCTGGGAAAATACCTTGAATGTTGACCAAATCCATACACCTCATGTTTATATAAACCTCTGTCAGGTCACCCCTCAGTCTCTGATGCTGCAGGGAAAATAACCCCAGCTTATTCAGCAACAACCCTGGGAAAATCTTGTAAATCTGTTCTGAACACTTTCAAATTTCACACCATCCTTCCTATAGCAGGGAGACTGGAATTGCGGAGAACTCCAAATGTGGTCTAATGTATGACTCTTGTTCCCTGAGTTCCCCAGTCTTTGTCCAAAGTAAGTTCTGGAGGGATAAATGTGTTTAAGGTCTTACCCATATCCTGCTGTTCCACACAGCAATGGTCTCATTGATCTTTAATGGACAGCATTTTGTCTCGAGATACTCTTTTACTCAATATATTTATACAATCACTTTTGGATTCTCCTTATCATTCTCTGCTGACGCCATTTCATGTACCCTTTCTGCAATCCCGATTTCTACCCAAAGTGTATTCCTACAGCCCCTGTGATCCTCAGGGATCCCCTTGATCCAGCTGGCTATACCTGACATGTGCCCCCTTTTCCTTGACCAGACCCTCAGTAGACAGCCAGTGTTTCCGAATGCTGTCAGCATTGAACTGCACACAAACAGGTGGTGATCACTCAATTTATCTCACTTTTAAAATATTCTCACTTGCCAGACTTCCCATTCCCTGCAAATAGACTCCCCAATCACCTTTTGAGAGTTCCTGGCTAATATTCCTGGCCCCATTTTATAACTTGAACCTGTGGACCAGCCCTGTCCTTTTCCATCGCTATTTTCAAATGAATAGACTTGAGTCACTTTGGCAAAATGCTTTCCCTACCTTGTTATCCAAGGGGAGGTCAGGTTTTGCCCCTTTCTCTTTTCAGGCCATTTACATATTGATTGGGAGTTTTCTGGAACACAATTACCAAATTCCTCCCTTGCAAACACTGAACACTGGCAGTCCCAGTCTAGGTTTGGAAAGTTTAAAAACCCCAACCATAACAGGCCTATTATTATGATTGATATTTGAGATCTCTTGATATGTTTCTTCCTCAGTCTGCCACTGATTATTCGGGGTCAGTAAGACAATTGTGTCAGAGTGATGACCCATTCTTGTTTCTCAGTTCCACTAACATAGCGTCGCTGGGTGATCCCACAGGAATATCCTCTCTAGGTACTGATGTAATGATTCATGTAATGAAAACCCACCACCACGTGTCCTCTCTTGCCTCCCCTTCGATGCTTCCTGTAGCATCTCTACCTTGAAACAATGAACTGCCAGTCCTGCCCCTCCATCAGCTTTACTTCTGTAATAACTATAATCCCCCAGTCCCATGTTCCAATCCATGCCCTGAGTTTATCTTCCTTAGCCGTCAGGCCCCATGCGTTGAAATAAATGCAGTTTAATAATCAGTTCCCCCTCCCCCATTTCCTGCTATGTTCTTGCCTGCCTTGTCTGCGGAAATTGCTGTCTTTAACTTGTGCACCAACCTCAATCTTCTTTCTGGCCTTATGACTGTTTAAGGTGCAACACCCTGCCAGATTAGATTATATCCTCTCAAGCAGCTCTAACAATTCGCCCCACAAGGATGTGGGTCCCCCTCCTGCTCCCAGTTCAGGTGCCTTCCCCACCCTGTCAACCTGTGCTGACACCTTCAGACATCCAGGGACTTGCCCACCAAGGTCCCGGTGTTACTCAGTTCTCCAGGAGGACCTGCCCTTCATGATGTATATCCTTCGCTTATGAGACTTCCCACAATGCATTACCTCACAGTGATCAGAAGTAAACTCCATCTGCCATTACTCAGAGTGTGTAAAACTCTGAGTATGACTAACTTCATCCAGTCTCCCCAACCGTCGCTACCTCTAATTTTCGAGAGAATGCACAACCCTCCCTATTGCGTTAACCTCCTCCAGTCCCTCTCATGGACACCATCTATAAAGCTTCTCCTGTTCCTGACTATATTTTCCTCCTGTTCCAATAACCCCTTGTGAACTTTGTGACCTAGTCCAATCTCTGCAGTGCTCTGTATAATCAGCCTCACTGTGCCTGGAACCTGGCTTCAATTCCAGCCTTGGCCGACTGTCTGTGTGGACATTGCATGTTCTCCCCCCGACTGTGTGGGTTTCTTCCGGGTGCTCTGGTTTCCTGCCGTAGTCCAACATTTTCATTATACGTGAATGGGCCGTCATAAATTGACTGTAGTATTCAGGCAAGTGTGTTTTAGGTGAGTTCACCATGAGGAATGCAGGGTTTATTGGACAGGGAGAGGTATGGGTCTGGTTAGGATGCTCTTTAGAGGTTTGGTGTGGACTTGTTGTGCCGAATGGCCTATTTCCAGACTGTGGAGATTCTATTCAGTTTATTGTCCAGTCCTGTCGACCATCCCTGTCTCTTGAACCTTGCCTTATCCCCAATACTCGAGGAGAAAGTGAGGACTGCAGATGCTGGAGATCAGAGCTGAAAATCATTTCCTGAAGAAGGGTTGATGCCCGAAACGTCGATTCTCCTGTTCCTTGGATGCTGCCTGACCTGCTGCGCTTTTCCGGCAACATGTTTTCAGCTCATCCCCAATACTCTCCTTTTATGTGTAATCTCCAACAGTTTCTAAAACATTCCTTGGCGATGTCAGCTTCTCCAGTCCTTACCACAATCGATACGACTGTCATCTCTTCCTGCTTTTAGAACCCTCCCTATAACTATTGCCATTTGTTACATCACTCCCAATCACTGTTCCAACCTGAAACCCCCCAAAACATTTATATCTCAGTAAACCTATCTGGACCGTCTGTACTTCCATTTGACAGTCCCGTTCTGAGACTTTCTCTATATCAAAAAAGTCCTGAAGTGTAGGTAACCCTTATTACTGTAACCTCCCTCCAGCCTTATAGCACTGCGGATCTGTAGAAGCTCTTTTCAAACCGACAGCCATCTCTGTGTCTGTAATCTCCTCCACTCCCCATAATACATTCTCTCTGACCTCCTCTGTAGTCCATTAAACACTCTTTAACACTGTCTGTACCAGTGTAACCTTCTCCAAAAACACAACCTTCCCTATCTGTGTAAATCCCTACACCAGTCCCTATCCCTCTCAGCTCCGTCTAACAATACAACCCTCCATGTTTGTGTATACACCTCCAGTCCCTACTCACCTCCCTATCTGTGTAACCTTCTCCATGCATTTTTTGCTACAGTCTCTTCAACTGTCCCTATCAGTGTAATATCTTCCAGTCCTGAAAACTCCCCTCTCTTTAACTTTACCAGACCACAGAACCCTCACTATCTGTGACCTACTCCTGTTGGAGAACCCTCCCTCTGTGAACGGCTCCAACTCTTCAACTCTCCATAAGCTCCTGCAGCTCCTACAGCCCTCCCAATCTACCAAACCTCTTCCAGTCCCTAAAACGCCATCAGTCTGTGGAGACCCTACCACCATCCCTATCTGTGTTATCCTCTCAGATCCCTTCAACACTCCTGATCTGTAGATCCCACTCCAATGCCTGTGCCTCTCCCGATCCTGTTCCTACAAGACTCATTAACAATGTAACATCCTCCCGTCACTATCACCCACCCTGTCAATGTAAGCTCCTCCTGTATCTCCAAACATTTACTCATCTCCATAACCTTCTCCAGCTCTTACCCCCCATCTGTGTAAACATCACTGTCCAGTCGAACCCTCCCTCCCGCAGGAACTTCCTTCTGTTTGTGCTATGCTCCCTTATCTGTGAAACTGTCTCCAACCAAACGTGCTACTCAATGTCAAAAAAAAATCCAGATTCCACAGCCTCCATGTCTAAATAAACCCAAGAACCTAAGCCTTCCTATATCTATAAACATCTTCAGTCACGATGACCCTCCATATCTCTGTTTGTTCCGCCAGATGATACACATCTTTTTATCTCTGTAATCTGTGCAGCTCCCTATAACACTCCCTGTCTGTGTAATCCAGCAGTGGCCTACAAACATCCTTATCCCTGTAACCTTCTCTATCCCTCCCAACAATCCCAACTACATGAACCCGTCAGCCCTACAGCGCTCCACATTCCTGTAGCCTCCTATGGCTCTATGGTCCTCCCTCCCTGTGAAACCACCTCCAGTTCCCACGTCCCTTCCAATCTGGGTCCTCTGCTCCAGATCAAACCATTGCTGTCTCTGTAAATACCTCCATTCCTAACAACTCTTCCCATTTGTGTAACTTCGTTCAGACCCCATACTCTACCAGCTTCCTGAATCCTCTTCCTGCCATTGCAACCAAAACCCTGTTTATGTAACCACCTCCAGTGCTTAAACCTCCCCGACTCAGTAACCTCTTGAAGTCTTAAGGAAACACATAAACTGTGAAACCTCTCATTTCCCTAAAATCCTCCCTCCCTCCCTCCTGAAATGCCTTCATCACCACGAAACCTCACAATTACTGAAGCCTCCTTTTGGCACTGCAACCCTCCTACTGACTGCAAAATCCTCCTGTCCTGATATCCCTCCCTGACTCTGTAATCCCCACCACCCTCCAGTGCCCTTCTGGGGAACATGGCTGAGGAGAGAAGATTTGTAGCGTCTGGACCATATTACGGAGGTAGAATTCTGGGAATTACGGATTTAGTCTAATGTTTGTGGTGTGCAGATTATTGGCGAGGACTCTAAAGAAAGGATTTATGACTACTTGGAAAGCTATAGTTAAATTAGAGACAGCATGGGTTTGTGAGGGGCAGGTCATGCCTCACAAACCTTATTGAGTTCTTTGAGGATATGACAGAATACGTTGATGGCTCATTCAGAAACGAAGGATGATTGGGATGCAGCGAAATCTGGATGCAGGATCGGATGGCCCAGGGAAGACAGAGTGTGGCAGCAGATTGGCAGTATTGAGCCTGGAGCTCAGTGACCAGTGGTGATCTGTAACAATCAGCTCTGGGACTCTGCTCTCTGTGATTTTTATAAATGACTTGGATGAGGATGTTGGAGAGTGGGTTAGTAAGTTTGCCAATCACACCAAGGTTGGTGGAGTGGTGGGTAATGTGGAGGGCTGTTGTAGGTTGCAATGGGACATTGACAGGACGCAGAGCTGGGCTGGAAATGTCAGATGGAGTTCAATCTTGAAAAGTGTGAAGTGATTCATTCTGGAAGGTCGATTCAGAATATAGAATACAGCGTTAAAAGGCAAAAGGACTTGGCATTGTGGAGGAAGAGAGAGATCATGGGGTCCATGTCCATAGATCCCTCAAAGTTGCCACGCACGTTGATAGGGTTGCTAAAAAGTCATGTGTTGTGTTGGCTTTCCTTTGCAAGGGGATCGATTTCAAGAGCCGTTGGGTTTTACTGCATCTTTACAGCGACCTGGTGAGACCACACTTGGCATATTGTGTTCAGTTCTCATCCCATCTTTACAGTATGGATGTGCAAGTTTCAGAGAGCGTACATAGGAGATATACCAGGATGCTGCCTGGAAAGGAGGGCATTTCTAATGGAGAAAGTTTGAGGAAGCTAAGGCTTTTCTCATTGGAGTGAAGAAGGGGGTGGGGTGACTTGGTAGAGGTGAACAAGGTGATGAGAGGCACAGAGAGAGTGAATAGTCAGAGACTTGTTCTCCTATGGCATAAATGGCTATTACAAGGCGGCATAGTTTTAAGGAGATTGGAGGATGGATAAGAGGATAGAGAATAGTAGGTGGTTAGTTGGACTGCCAATGGTGGTAGTAAAATTAGACACATTCGTGACATCAAATAGACTCTTGGACAGACACATGGATAGTAGTAAAATGAAGGGTATGTAGGCTAGTTTGATCTTACAGTCGGATAAAAGGTTGGCATCGCAAGATGGCCGAATGGTCTTGGGCTGAACTGTTCTGTGTTCTCTGTTCTGTTTGGTAAACTGGATAAAAAGCTCAGATCAGTGTAAAAAGGATATGGCATTCCGGAGGAGCTCGTGAACTGGATACAAAAATTACTTGCTGGTAGGAGACAGAGGGTGATGGGAGACATGTTTTTCTGACTGGAGGTATGTGACCAGCGGTGGAGTGGGTCCACTGTTGTTTGTCATTTGGATAAATGGTTTGGATGGAAGTATTGGTTTCCTGGTAAGTAATTGTTTTGGGTGTCACTGAAATTGGTGGTAAAGTGGACAGTGGAGAAGGTTATCTATGATACAACAGGATGAACAGAACTGCTGGGATAGTGAGCTGAAGAATAGCAGATTGAGTTTAATTAGATTAATGTGAAGTGTTCCATTTTGGTGAAACAAACCAGGGTGGGGCTTGTACAGTTAATGTTCGGGCCCTGGGTTGTGTTATCAGTCAGAGACCCAGGGATGCAGGTACACAGTTCTTTGAATGTGGTGTCACAGGTAGACATGCTGGTGAAGCAGGCATTTGGGGTGGTTACCTTCATTAGGGAGAGCATTAAGAGTCAGAGTTGGGATGTCATGTTGTATCTGTAAAAGAAATTGGTGGGGTCACCATAAAAACATTGTTGATCAGGAGGAAGAACTCCTCTAGTCACTTACTTGCTTTAAGGAAGGGCATTAAATATTCTAACCTGGTCTGGCCAACATTTGACTCCAGACCCACAGCAATATGACTGACTCTGAGCTACCCTCTGGGTAATTCGCAGTTGGGTCAAAGAATGTTAGTCCAGGCAGTGACACCCACATCCCAGGAATGAATAAATAAAAATCCATATGTCCCTCCCTACCTCTGCAAACCCCTCCAGCTGCAGCAATCCGTCCTGGCTTTGCAACACCATTCAGACGCTGACCACTCTCTGTAACACTCTCACCACCTCCAGCACCTTCACCTCTCCCTGTTCCTATCGTGTCAATAAACCCTGACCGTGGCTCCCCTTCCCACTGCCCTCCTCCTGCTAGCATACCCTTTGCAATCTATTTAACTCCTAAAACACTCTCTCACTTCAGGTTTTTAAGTACTTTTTGGGGATCTTCTCAGCCTCATAATCTAGTATGATCCCTTTTGTCCTGAGTGAGGGCCCAGTGGGGATTTCTTGCTGAGGTTTTTACTGTTTCAATGGAATGTCATTCTGTTGAGTGTTTTACACTGTTCCTTCAAATATTTTCTGCTGTCCATTTACAGACACATTTCTCAGTCTGTTTAGCCAGTTTACCTTGGTCATCTCCCCTCTCACACACATGTAATTGGCTATTTTTGTTTCTAGTTGTAGCTTGTTCTCTGTGAATCACTTTAAAACTTTACATTTCTTTAAACTGCACGTTATCACAATTTCCCGAAAGATCTCCGAGGTGACATTACTCATTCACTAAGTTTCATTACACGGTCGCTCTGCGATAGTTATGTCCCTAGCCAGTTGCACAATGTGTTTTTCAAAAGAACACTTAAAAACAATTAACCGAACTCCTCTTCCAATATCAATGTTGACCGTGTGTTGTCCACCATTATACGAATATTGCAGTTTCCCAAAATTATCACAAAGCCTTTGTTAAAAAATTCCAATGAGTCCCTTTGTAATGCAATGATGAGCAATGGAATACTGTTCAGTGGCTAAAACTGTACTGCTGCTTGTGTCCTTGGCAAGTAGTAATTTAAATTCAGACTGACTCTACTTCATGATCTGCAGCCAAATGCTTTCTCTGCAATGTCTTTGTTATCCATTATTTCTAGTGTTAATCATTTTTCCTGAGTTTCCGCAAGATTGTGAACCATTGAATATTTTTGTTCACCGTGTATCCATGTCTCCCTGGTGTCTAAATCTCTTTTATCTCTGTGTCACAAATCCATCTACCTTATTACAGTGACGTTGTCCATTAAAAAAGCATAACTTACTCTTTCCCACGATCTTCTGTCACAAATCTTTTCGCTGATATACAATTTTAGTTAAACTCTGTCCCTTCCTGTTCCTTTCTGCTTGTCTTCAGCTAAATCCCCATGCTGTTCCATTGCTTCGCCTTTTCTCTTTGGATTTGGAAAGTTCCTTTCACCTGAACCCTGTCCCAGCATCCTCTCTGTCAGCTCAAAACCCTGTTCATAAACCTACAGACATGATCAGCCAGGACCCTGGTCCCAGCACGGTTCCAGTGGGACCATCCTAATGGATTATTTATTAAATCAGGTATGGGATGAGGGTGTCTCTGGCTGACCAGCCTTTCTTGCCCAGTCCTAGCTGCCCTTGAACTGAGTAACTTGCTTGGCCTTTGAAGAGGGTAATTGGGAGGCAAATACTTTGCTGTGGCTGTGTCGTGCAGACCACGTGAGGATGGGCAGATGTCCTTCTCTGAATGACATAGCAGCCTGGGATACCTGCAGTGTTGTTCGTGCAGTGTGTCCAGGAAGCTTTTCCAACTCAGTATGTAGATTGTCCACCCAGAGGGGAGGCCATATTGGATTTGGTACTTGGTAATGAACCGGGACAAGTAATGGGCTTGTTAGTGAGTGAACATTTTGGTGATGGTGACCACAATTCTGTGACTTTCCCCTTGGTTATGGAGAGAGATAGGTATGTGCAACAGGGTAGGTTTTACAATCGGGGGAGGGTAAATACGATGCTGTAAGACAGGCTCTGAGGAGCATAAGTTGTGAACATAGGTTGTCAGGGAAGAATGTCGTGGAAATGTGGATCTTTTTCAAGGAACAGATCCAACGTGTCCTTGATATGTATGTACCTGTCTGGCAGGGAAGAGATGGTCATGTGAGGGAACCTTGGTTGACGAGGGAGGTTGAATGTCTTGTAAAGAGGAAGAAGGAGGCTTACAGAAGGTTGAGGAAACTAGGTTCAGACAGAGCGTTGGAGGGTTACAGGATAGCCAGAAGGGAGCTGAAGAAAGGGATTAGGAGAATTAAGAGAGGGCATGAAAAATCTTTGGCGGGTAGGATCAAGGATAACCCCAAGGCATTTTATGCGTATGCGAGAAACATGAGAATGACGAGAACGAGGGTAGGTCCGATCAAGGACAGTAGTGGGAGACTGTGTAATGAGTCGGAAGAGATAGGAGTGGTCTTGAATGAGTACTTTTCTTCAGTATTTACGAACGAGAGGGACTGTATTGTTGAAGAGGAGAGTGTGAAAAGGACTGGTAAGTCAGAAGAGACACTTGTTACGAAGGCAGATGTGTTGGGCATTTTGAAAAACTTGAGGATAGACAATTCCCCCGGGCCTGATGGGATATATCCTAGGATTATGTGGGAAGCAAGAGAGGAAATTGCAGAGCTGTTGGCAATGAACTTTTCGTCTTCACTGTCAACAGGGATGGTACCAGAGGACTGGAGAGTGGTGAATGTTGTGCCCTGTTCAAAAAAGGGAATAGGGATAACCCCGGGAATTACAGGCCAGTTAGTCTTACTTCAGTGGTAGGCAAAGTAATGGAAAGGGTACTGAGGGATAGGATTTATGAGTATCTGGAAATACACTGCTTGATTAGGGAGTGGCAGCACGGATTTGTGAGGGGTAGGTCTTGCCTTACAAGTCTTATTAAATTCTTCGAGGAGGTGACCAAACATGTGGATGAGGGTAGAGCAGTGGATGTAGTGTACATGGATTTGACAAGGTTCCCCATGGTAGGCTCATGCTGAAAGTCAGGAGACAGAAGATAGAGGGAAATCTGGCCAGTTGGATAGAAAAATGGAGAACCGGTCGAAGTCAGAGAGTAGTGGTAGATGGTAAAGATTCAGCTTGGAGCCCAGTTACAAGTAGAGTTTCGCAGGGATCAGTTCTGGGTCCTCTGTTGTTTGTAATTTTTATAAATGACTTGGAAGAGGGAGTCGAAGGGTGGGTCAGTAAATTTGCAGATGATACGAAGATTGGTGGAGTTGTGGATAGTGAGGAGGGCTGTTGAAAGCTGCAAAGGGACTTAGATATGATGCAGAGCTGGGCTGAGGAGTGGCAGATGGAGTTCAACCCTGTCAAGTGTGAGGTGGTCCATTTTGGAAGGACAAATAAGAATGCGGAGTACAGGGTTAACGGTAGGGTTCTTAGTAAAGTGGAGGAGCAGAGGGATCTTGGGGTCTACGTTCATAGCTCTTGGAACGTTGCCACTCAGGTGGATAGACCTTGTAAGAAGGCCTATGGTGTATTAGCATTCATTAGCAGAGGGATTGAATTCAAGAGTCGTGAAGTGATGTTGCAGCTGTACAGGACCTTGGTTAGGCCACATTTGGAGTACTGTGTGCAGTTCTGGTCGCCTCACTTTAGGAAAGATTTGGAAGCCTTGGAGAGGGTGCAGAGAAGATTTATCAGGATGTTGCCTGGAATGGAGAATAGGTCGTACGATGATAGGTTGAGAGTGCTAGGCCTTTTCTCATTGGAACGGCGAAGGATAAGGGGTGACTTGATAGAAGTTTAAAAGATGATTAGAAGAATAGATAGAGTTGACAGTCAGAAACTTTTTCCCCGGGTACAACAGAGTGTTACAAGGGGACATAAATTTAAGGTGAAGGGTGGGAGGTATAGTGGGGATGTCCAGGGTAGGTTCTTTACCCAGAGAGTGGTGGGGGCATGGAATGCGCTGACTGTGGGAGTGGCAGAGTCAGAATCATTGGTGACCTTTAAGCGGCAATTGGATAGGTACATGGATGGGTGTTTAAGCGAGGAAAAATGTTCGGCACAACATCGTGGGCCGAAGAGCCTGTTTTGTGCGATATTGATCTATGTTCTATCTATGTTCTATACATTTCATTGGGCACTGGAGATTTCCCCACCTTTCTGCCTGTGAAAACATTTAATACCTCCTCCTTATTGATCTTAACATGTTCTGGAATCTTAGCATCCCAACTGAAATCCCCGGCTACAATGCCTTTCTCCTGTGTGAATACAGGTGGGAAGTATTCAGTGAATACCTCACCTGCTTTCTCTGGCTCCATGCACAGATTGTCCCTTTGGATTCTCACAGGCCTCCTTCTTTCGCTGGGAATCCTCTTACTCTCACGATGCTGATAAAATACCTGTGGCTTTTCCGCAATTGTATCTGCCAAATATATTTCATGACCATTGTTTGTCCCTCATTTTCCACAATCCCCTTGCACTCTCTATGCTTGTGAAGGGCTTCACCTGATTTTATTGCACTGTATTTTCTTTATCAAACTCACCATATCACTTGATCAGTTTTCCCTGGACTTGCTGCCTTTACTATTCACTCTTCAAGGAGCACACTGGCCCTGCGTTCTCACTGCATCACTTTAAAATACTCCACTTTCCTAACATGCACACAACTGCAGGGAGTTCCTCCCAGTCTATGTTTGCCAGATCCTCTGTAATGATGGTGATACTGATAGGAGGCTCAGTTGTGAGGGGGACAGACAGGAGACTGTGTGGTTCCAGAAGAGACCCCAGGATGATGTGCTTCCTCCCAGGTACCAAGGTCAAGGATGTCTCTGAGTCGTTATTGAACATTATGAAGGGGGAGGGTGAACATCCAGAGGTCATTGTGCACATCGGTCCACATGACAGAGGTAGACAAAGGGATGGGGTCCTGTGAAATGAGTACAGGGAGTCAGGTGAGAAGTTACAAAAGCAGGATATTGACCTTAATGATCTCCAGATTGCTCCCAGTGCCAAGTGCCAGTGAGGATAGAAATAGAAAGGTAGGCTGGATGGATGTGTCGCTGAGGAGCTGGTATAGCGGGCAGGGTTTTCAGTTCTTGGGTCATTGGGATCTCTTCTGGCGTAGAGGGGACCTGTACAAGGGGGATGGTTTGTACTTGAAGCAAAGGGGCAAAAGTATCCCAGGGAGGAGATTTGCTCGTGTTACCCAGGAGGATTTAAACTAATTTGGCAGGGAGTTGAGACTCTGAGTGAGGAGAGGGACCATCGAAAAGACAGGGGAAATATATCAGCCATCAAGAGAAAGTTACCTATTCAGGATATCCAGGGGCACAGTCGAGGGAGGGAAAAGACGTCTGGTTAAAAGGGCATTTATTTCAACACACGAGGCCTGACTGGTAAGGCAGACGAGCTCAGAGCATGGATTAGCTCTGGGGACTGGGATATTATAGCCATAATAGCAACATAGCGGAGAGATGGGCAGGACTGGCAGCTCAATGTTCCAGGATAAAGAAACTATAGGCGTGATAGAAGGGCAAGTAAGTGAGGAGGGGGAGTTGTCCTTTTGATTAGGAAGGACATAAAACCTATGCATCGAGACAATTCTGTTAAGCAGTCATCAAATGAGGCCATAAATTTAAAAGTTAGAAACAAAGAGGGGATGGTCAGTCTGCTGGAATCGTGTTCTAGACCCTCAAATAGCCAGCAGGTACGAGAGGAGCAAATATATCGTGAGTTTGCAGGTACCTATAAAAATAATAGAGTAGTATTGGATGGAGATTTTAACTTCCCTTGGATTGACTGGTTCACCCAGAGTGTAAAAGGCCCGTACTGGGTGGCATTTGTAAAATGTGTCCAAGAAAGTTTCCTTAACCAAGACGTAGATGGCTCTATGCTACTCAGGCGGGTGCAACACTGGGCCTGTCATGAGAAAACGAGGTCAGGCAAGTGACTGAAGTATCGGTCGGAGAGCACATTGCGTCCAGTCACCACAACTGTCTTTGTTTTAACATAGTTGTGGAGAAAGATCAGACAGGTTGACAGATTTCGGTCTTAAACTGGAACTGGGCCAATATTGGGACCATTCAGCAGGATCGAGCAGGGGTTGATTGGGAGAAGGTGAAACTCACACACCACCAGGCTATCGTCCAGATGGTTTACAGAGAAACCCCAATTATCTGAACGAGATGGGCGGGCACTATTTCGTTCGGATAATTCATTATTTGGTTAATCGATTCAATGCCTTTCCTCTGGGGCTCGAGGTTTTCCGTCTAGCCTGCTCCCTGTTCAGGTGACTAGGCAGCAGCAAGCCATGAGTGAGCCCCCACACCCTGTCAGACCCCGAAAAACTCGCTTGCCTCCAAACCCATCCAACACCGCCCCTACCTGCCTCTCAACGTCACCCCCCCAAACTGACCCAACAGCGAATCCTGCCCCCAAAAGAGTCCGACACCACCATCCACCCGACGCCTGCCCCCACTTCCCAGACACGTCCGACATCACCCTCCAGCCCGTCCCCAAACCCGTTCAACACCGCCCCCCCGCCCACCACACCCACCGTCCAATCCATGTCCATGCCCATGCCCCCGTAAGTGTTACCTAGGTAAGCGGATAGTGAAGAAGGTGTTTGGTATGCTTTCCTTTATTGGTCAGAGCATTGATTATAGCAGTTTGGAGGTCATGTTGCAGCTGTACAGCACACTGTTTAGGGCACTTTTGGAATATTTCATGCAGTTCTGATCTTTTTCCTATTGGAAAGATGTTGTGAAACTTGAAAGTGTTTAGAAAAGTTTTACAAGGATGTTGCCAGGATTGGAGGATTTGAGCTATTGGGAGAGGCTGAAATGACTGAGACTGTTTTCCCTGGAGCTTCAGAGGCTAAGGGGTGACATTCCTGAGGTTTATAAAATTATGAGAGGCATGGATAGGATAAACAGACAAGGTCTTTTCCCTCGGGTAGTGGAGACCAGAAATGGAGGGCGTAGGTTTAGGGTGAGAGATCAAAGATTTAAAAGGGACCTAAGGGGCAACATTTTCACCCAGGGTGTGGTTATGTATGGAATGTACTGCCAGAGGAAGTGGTGGAGGCTGGTACAATTGCAGCATTCAAAAAGCATCTGGATTGGTATATGAATAAAACCAGTTTATTGGGATATGGGCCAAGTGCTGGCAGATTGGACGAGATTAGGAATTGATATCTGGTCGGCGTGGACGAGTTGGACCGAAGGGTCCGTTTATGTGCTGTATATCTCTAGGTCTATACACGTACTGCCCTTATACTCCTCTCGGGATTCACTTGATCTCAGCTCTGTTAACCTGACATATGCCTCCTTCCTTACCTTGACCAGAGCATCAATATCTCTAGCCATCCAGCACTCCCTGCACCCACCAGCCTTGCACCTCTCACTAATGGGAACACGTTGGCTCTGAACTCTCTGAAATCAAGTTTTGATGGCCTTGCGTTTTCCAACCATCCCTTTACCTGTGAATAGGGTATTCCAATCCGCCCTTCACAGGGCTCGACTAACGCTTTCAAAATTAGCCTTGTTCAAAGTTAGAACTTTAATGTTTACATCAGGTCTTTCCTATTCCAAAACTAATTTAAAACTACCATTTTGTGTAACAGACTTGAAAGTTAAATAAACACTTCCAGCCCCTCCCGAACAGGCTAGAGAGGCTGAATGGGCGCCTCGTGGCCCTCTGTAATAGACTGGAAAGGCTGAATGGCCTCCTCCTGTTCCTGTGTAACAAACCCGAGACATTAAATGCCACAGCAGCCCGTGGATTACGAGCAGCCATTAAACTGTATCTGATGGAGGTCCAGCCCTTCTCAGTTACAGAAACACAAACAACACAATTTACTCCAGGTACCCTCTCAGTAACACCTCATAAAGCTGCAGTGACACATCCCTTTGTTTTGAATGATTCTAATGGCAAAATGTACCAATATTCCAGATTTCCACCTTTTCAAGTAGCAACAGGCTAATATGGGCTGAATGGCCTTCTCTTATCTCTTTGTAAGAGGCCCATAGGGACAGAATTGCTTCGGCCTGTTGCTAAGCAGCAGTCTCAATGCTCTGTCTCAAGGTTATGATAGGATCTGATATTAGGGCACTTAAAACCAGCAGGAGCCTCACACCGGTCAATAAGTATTATACTTTGGGTTCAGGTATCTAGAAACTTGCCCATCCGACTATTTTTTTATGCAGCCGATCTGTTATTTTATAACTGCCTCCTTTCATGAACAGAGTGGAACACATATAGACCCCTGCAGTGTGCTGTTAATACTCTCATATACAAGTTACAAAAAGATTATAAAGATTTATGGTCGATCCCTCAGCAACCCTCACCCATTCCATCCAAACCCAGTAACTGTTCCCTTTTATACTGATATGAAAAGTGATGTGTGGAACTGGTTAACTGAGCTGTTTGTTCAGTCATGATTTGGAGATGCCAGTGTTGGGCTGGGGGTGTACAAAGTTAAAAATCACACAACATCAGGTTATAGTCCAACAGGTTTAATTGGAAGCACAGTAGCTTTTGGAGTGCCGCTCCTTCATCAGGTGATAGTAGAGGACACAATTCTAAGGCACATAATTTATAGCAAAAACTTAGTGTGATGTAACTGAAATTATACATTGAAAAATACTTTGATTGTTTGTTGAGTCTTTCATCTGTTCGAATACCATGATAGTTTCACTTATTTCTTGTGTAAATAACAAAACCCTTTTTTTAAAAAAAAGCATTCTCAGGTTAACTGTAACATTTACTGTTACCTAGACAGTATGTTGAAGGTGTTAGCCCCCTGTGCTCTCTTGTCTATGCCATGATGTTTAGATTGATTCTAATCTGAAAAGTGAGAATACAGAGTTTTACATGAATTCATGCAATTTTTGAGCAAAGTACAATGTAACTCTGCAAGTACACATACACCCCACAAAACATATGTGTGCATGAAGGTCGTCTGTTTGTGTGTTTGTGTATGTGTGTTTTTCTGGGTTGAGGGTTGTGAGTGTGAGAGGGAGTGTATATGTGTGTGTAGTGATGTAGAGTGTCTTAAGTCTGTGTGGGGGTGCATATGTGAGTGTGGCAGTCTGTGTGCGTGTCTGGGTGGGGGCTGTGAGTGTCTGTAAGAAAGAGTGTATATGTGTGTGCATGAGTGTAGAGTGGTCTAAGTCTCTGAGCGGATGCCTGTGTGAGTGTGGGTGTCTGTAAGCGTGTCTGTGTACATGTGCACCCGTGTGTATGTGTGTGTATAGGAGTGCCTGTGTATGTGTGCGTGTAGTGGTGTCTCTGTCTGTTTGTGTATAGTGCAATGGTGGTCACCTGTAATGTGACATGAACCCAAGATCCCGTTTGAGGCCCTCCCTATGGGTACCGAAATTAGCTGTCAGCCTCGGCTCGGCCACTTTTCACTGCTGCCTGTCCAGAAGTCCGCCTTGGAGGATGGTCACCAGAAGGTCCGAGATTGAAGATCCTGGGCCACTGAAGTGTTCCCCAACTGGGAGGGAACCCTCCTGTCTGTTGATTGTTGTTCGGTGCCCATTCATCCGTTGTCGAACCCTCTGCTCGGTTTCCCAGTGTTTGTTCAGTGACTGTGATTAATGCCAATCTCCATTGTTTCCAATTATCCCAGTGGAGGGTTTTAATGATAAATGGGCGCCGTTCAATGTGTTATCCCATAACATCAGCAGGAGCATCACCGAAAGCACTGATAGGGATCAGCAGATCCAGAGACAGGGGGAGGAGAGATCAACATCTGAGAACATTAGACTGGAATGTTCCAAAAATGGATCAGACTCTGGGATCGTTGGACTGGCATGTTCTAACAATAGACAGGATTTTAACCAATAATGTTTGGTATTTTTCTGCATTTTATTGGTTGTCATTACCATTGCGGATCTATTACGCTCTTCTCATTATTCAATATATTTATTATCCTTTCCTGGCTATCGTTGGTGTTCCTGGTAAGTGTCACTGTCCTTTGTTTTCTTTAAACCGGTTATGACTGTATTACTGTTCTTTCATATAGTCTACACTTCTGCGCCCTACTCGTGTTCCTGTTGAAACTCTGAATCCAGCTATTTACTCTCCAGACCACTACTAACTACATCAATGAAGGTGTTCAATTACTGTCTCCCTCTGCTCTCGCAGTGTTACTCACGGGTCTCTATGTTGACCTACTCAGTTTCAGAGGAGAACTACAATTTATTGTATCATTGCCTTTGTTATTTAAATATTAACAGCATGGAGGTCACTCTCCACTGTTCTGGTTGCAAACTCCACTTCCTTTCTCTGTTTCCATCCAATCCCTGGCCAATATCTGCAGCTGAAGCAGACAAGTCACAACTGTGGGTGATCCCTTTGACCATGAGCTGATTCCTGACACCATGCCCTGAACATTTCTAACTTGAAATACTCCCCACTACAGAATATATCTCACTGGTTTATTCCATCTGCCGTTTGAACCTTGAGCTATGAAGTACAGTCTTAATGACACCAAACTCCCATCCATCTGTCATTCATGTGCACGCGGATGTATATCACTATTGTGTCTGGCAATGCCTTTATTTTAACATTCTCAAACACTTCATCTCATCTGTCCATGAAACTTCTCTCGTTCTCTTTCTGTCGATTAACAAAAAGCCTGCCAGTCGTTCGTATTTAAAATAGTTTTCTCCATGTATGTTCCTTCTCAAACAATGAGTTTCGCATTCAACCAGGTCAATCGCGCACACACACTCTCTCCATCTCTGCTGAACACATACACGCACACAGAGAGAGCAAACCTTCCCATTGTAGACAGTATGATGCGAGTATAGTTAGCATATGATAGTAAAGTTTGCAATACTCTCTATGCTGGGCAGATAGTGCAGTTTACTGAGCAACACACTAGCATGGTCTGCACAGCTCGCCATGCTGGGCTGTTATCTTGTCCCAGTTTATGTTGTTTATGGTGTTCTGTGAAGCAGATTCAGAATTTAATGTAACAAACCATTTCAGCGGATCTGACAATGCCTTTATTCAATGTTCTCATTCTAGTCATTTTCCTCCCGAAGATCTCACTTCTCCAGTTCGTCCCACTGCTCTGTCTTTTTCCCCCTATTTCCACAACATCTTGTCAGTTAATTAACTGTCTGTTTCTGTCTTTAATGTGAATCTCTCTGTCCCTCTGTATCTTTCCCTGGCCTCTGATTTTGGCTCCCTAGTATATCGATTGCTGGCATTGTGTAGCTCAGAAGCAATGACATGGTGTGTGTCAAGCTGTTGTTCACTTCCCGGTATGTCCCATTTGATGGTCTATGGACAGGCGTGTTTCAGAAGTTATGAGACACATCCTTGAAACTTGGTCTGTACCTGTGTTTGTCCCTCTCAGGTGATCTTGCGATCAGTAACATGAGGAAGCCCCTTGAATAAAGAAAATGTCATTTAAATTTTGTGGCAATGCTGTCACTTTTTTTTTAACGAAAAGGTTACTTTCTCCTTTTTTTTAGTAAGGGGTCTTAAAGGCCAAAGTGCCTACTGAAAACGGCTCAAATGAGGCTTTTATGTTTTTTTTGAATAAATGGTAGTAACAATGGCCAGCTGGCACAGACCAGGCTTTATAGTTTTTTTCCATGTAGATGTAACAGTTATCACGTGCTTGGGTCCCAGAAGGGTTGGAAGATTTAATAAATTATCCCTAGCTGCTATTCTCTCTGAAACCTCACTTGATACTGTTTCCTCCTGGACTGGAGAACTGTATGCAAGAATGTATGTCTGAGTGCTCATTTTTGGCAAGGGGTGCGTTTAGGTGATGTTAGTATATTGGAACAGTTCGTTTGTAGCAGGTTCTGTGTCCATCATTCAGTTAAGTTTTCCAATAGCTAAGTTATTCTAAATTCCTCTTCATTTTGTATGGATTTTCATTAGAGTGTTTAAATATAGTGTGTTTTGCTTAATGGTGAGTGGTTTGATGAGTGGAATCACATTTGGGACATCTGATTCCCATCTATCTTGTTATTAAGGAAAGGTTGGTATCCAAGATACCTTCTTAAAATAGTTTCAGTCAGTCTGGTTGGTCTATAGCAAACTGGGGTCTCTTGTGTGGTTCTAAATCGGTAATTGGGTTTAGAATTACAACCCCTACATCGTGCAAACAGGTTATTCAACAAGTCTACACCGACCTTCTGAGGAGTAACCTACCCAGACCCATTCCTCTACACTATTATTACACATTTACCCTCACTAAGGCACCTAACCCACACATCCGTGAAAACTATGAACAACTAGCAATGACCAATTCACCTGACATGCACATCTTTGGATTGTGTGAGGAAACCAGAGCATCCAGAATAAGCTCATGCAGACACTGGAGAGTACACACCAGGAGGCTATTGGGTTCAAAGGTCGCGTATGGTAGTTGTCAGTGTCTTTTGTTCCAGATGTTGAATTCGGTTGGTTTAAACAGTGTTTTGTGTATAAAGATTCTTTCAGTCACGAAGAGTTCTCTGTGTGTGGAAGAAGTAAAGTTTTACAAACGTTAATGAAGGCAAAGCTGTAGGAATTGGCAGACAATCTGGAGTTGGTGTTGCATTTGTGAGAAAATGAGAGATAATTACAGCTATAGCTCGGCATTTAAATTTGGTGGAAGCGCTACCAGAATCTTTGGAAATGGCTAGAATTCAATTTCAAATGAGGTACTTTGAACATGAGAAGGAATTGAAATAGTTTGAATTATGATGAAAAGTAGAAATAAAAGAAAAGGAAATGAAGAAGAAAGAGAGAAGAAAAGTAGAGTGTTTCAACTTCAGAAGTTAGCAATTAGAGAGGAAAGTTGACATAGAAGGCGGAGATGAAGGTAGATGGTAGGCTGGATGAGGACAATAATGAGGTTGAGCAACCCTATAGTCGCCAATGGCCTGATGCGGTTCTCTTTAAATACACCCAGGCATTATCTAAATTTGATGAGAAGGATGGGGAAGCATTTTGAACTTCATTTGAGAAAGTGGCTAAACAAATGCAATGGCCAGTGACCACGTGGATTTAGTTGATCCAAACGAAGCTGGTGGGTATTTGCACCCCTATCGGAGGAGGTATCTGGCCAGTATGAGGTGGTGAAGAAAGCCATCTGAAGTGCATATGAGCTCGTGCCAGAAGCCGACAGATAGCGTTTCAGGAATCTAAAAAAGGGGCCCTGGTTAAACGCACATTGAGTTTGAAAGGATCAAACAAAGTAATTTTGAAAAGTGGGTAAGGATATTAAAAACATAGCAAACCTATGACACTCTTAGAGAGATTCTTATTTTGGAGAAGTTCAACAATTCACTTCCTGCAGTTGTGCGAACTCGTGTGGAAGAGCAGAGAATTAAAACAGCAGGATTAGAAGCTGAAATGGCTGATGATGATGATTAAGTTCAGAAATCAAAATTTGGTTTCTGTGAGAGATTGAGAAGAATGTGCAAGATTTTCTTAAAACACATACCTGTAAAATTAAGGTTTACTGGCAAAGGCCAGGAGAAGCAGGTAATGAGGTTACAGCATTAAGATGTACAGGAGCATGTAACTCTTTTATGCTGAGACATGAGGAGCTATGTCATTCAGAGGGACTATTGCAGAGATGAGAAGTGCTCCATTACGTAACGTGTGGTTGGAGTGTCCAGTGGAAACATCAACAGATTTATTCCCCAATGGGGAAGGAGGCCTTGAGCTTGGTGTTGGCGTTACAACATTTCAGCATTTACATTGTGAATAACATACATGAGACAAACCTTTATCACTGATCGTGACCCTTTAAAGTTTTTGGAGAAGTTTAGGGAGAAAAATATCAGTCTGTTTCGATTGAGCTTATTATTGCTGCCATTCAGTTGGAAATTATACAGGTGACAGGGAGAGAAAGCCTAAGTTTTGACACGTTGTCGAGACTTGGATGAAGAAAAACAAAGGCATTCTGTGACAGGAGTAAAATGAATGAAATCAAATCTAGTTGTGAACATTTGTATGCTCAGAGTCAATGTAATATATATGCATTTCAGTCTACTAATAGAGGAAGGTTTGGCGGTCTAAAATGAATCCATTTTTGTATGTTGGTGGATCATTTTATTGATGGTGGAGTTATGAGTATACTATCACTGTAAAAAGGTGATTTTCTGTTGGGTTTTTTTTTGAAGAGAGTTTTTAAAGACAGAGGTGCAGAACTGCTGTCTGAAAACAGTTTAAGTAAATAACTGAGAAAGCCTTTAAGTTTCATTAAAACATTGGTAACAATGGAAGCGCAATGGCCTGCTCTCCCAGACCAGGTTTCTCGTTTTGTTTTTAGCTGCAGTATTAAGAAGTTGCTGGGCATCCCAGGAGGGTTGGAAGTTTCAATTCATGATCCCTAGCTGATTTTCTCTCTGAGGTCTCTTTTGATGTTGTTTCCTCCTGGACTGGAAAACTGCTGTAAGCATCTGAATACATTTGAATATATCTTTGTGCAAGCGGTGTAAACCAAGAAGGTATGGTATCTATTGTTTGTGTAAGTGCTCCAACATATAAGCCATCCCAAATGTTTCTTTTCTTTGATTGTATTTTAACTAAAGTATTTAAATAGATTATATTTTGCTTACTATCGAGTAGATTGACCAGTCCCAATATATCTAGAAAGCACACTTCACATCTATATTCAAAATAAGGAAAGGTTTGGGTCTAAGCGGCCTTCTGAATATATTTTGCGGGGATCTGGTCTGGTCCACACCACTTGTACCAAGGGGTTTCTGACTGACTCCTGTTATTAAAAATTTAGTGGAGGGGCTGGGGATGTTCTGCTGGAGGATGTGCTGTGAGCTGCCTCAGACATTCAGGGAGACCTGAGGATTTGGTGACCCAACTCTGGATGGAACATGGGGACTGTAGTTACAACATCTGGTCTGCAACATGAACAACAAATGGAGCAGAGGCTGCAGAGAGGGGAAGCTCTGAAACCACGGAGTGAGTGTGTGTGGGGAAAGGGATCTGCTGTACCCATCCCGGGTTTTCCAGGAACAGCTTCCCAAGCTCTACTTAACCCAGGAGCAGAGTGTGAGGGGCCCTGATTGAATAAGGAGCTGATCATAGAGCGGTGTCACCTCCTTCAACACGTAATACAGATTCACACCAAGGGGAGGATGATGCTGCAAGTGGCTGTTAGGGTCAGAGTTTCATTCAGCTTTTATGATCTAGAACTTTCCAGGCAGGACGAGGTGACATATCCATCATTTCCCAGTATCTCAACATCAATGTCACCATTCGGTGTTAGAGGATATATATAGTGGATGAGATAAATACATTGTTTCTCACACAGCAGGGAGCTGCTGGGTGTATCCAGTATAGTGGGATTCCTGATGGTATACTTGGTATCTGCAGAATACCCATATCAATGGGGAGAGGTAGAAGAACTGAAGGAGCTCTCTCTCTCTCTCTTAATAATGCAGCGCCCCCATGCATAATACATCATGTCGGTGAATACCGACTGTCCCAGCAGCGGTCACGGCCTCTTCATTCAGAAGCAGTCAGCCATTCCCATCATCATCGGGTCTCCACGTAGAAAGAAATGAATATATCTTGGATAAAGGCCGTCCCCTTGATGCACGTTTCAAAACACCATCCTCATCACCAATCAACCACATTAAAGTATTCCATGTGTACGGAGAGCAATTGGGTCACTTGGAGTGTCTGGGAGCAGACGATCTGGGATGGAGCAAAACCTGCCATGTCTGAACGGGTCTGAGTGAACTCCCCAGTACACAGTATCAATAAGTCCTAAAATCCCTCTCCATTTCAGTAACATATTGCTTTCCGTTATTCCGATAAATGAAATGGCAGGTTATATCATTTTAAATTCCACCTGCCAAACTATTATCTATTGCCTTTACCTCTCTGAATCTATTTGCAGACTCTCCACCCTCTCTTGATAATTTAATCTCTTGCTTACCACAGCGACATCACCAAACCCAGCATCTGTATATCTGTTCCATCCTCCTGATCATTAATATAGATTGTAAATAGTTGAGAACCAAGTACTGGTTACTCTGTGACCCTACTGGTTACGTTCTGTCAAACTGATTGAGACTGATTTATCCTGAGTACCTGCTTCCTGTATGATACCCTCTCGTTCCCCATTCCTATGCAACACAGTCGAAGGTTTGAAAAAGAACAAGGAGCATCTGTGAGGTTTATTGGCATGGCAGGGTGGAAAGGTTCGTGTGAGGGAGCCGTGGTTTAATAAGGAATTGGAATCCCTTGTTAAAGGGAAGAGGGCGGCCGATGTAAAGATGAGGCGTGTAGGTTCAATTGGGGCGATTGAGAGTTATAAGGTAGCCAGGAAGGATCTGAAGAGAGAGCTAAGAGCAGCAAGGAGGGGACATGAAAAGTCCTTGGTTGGTAGGATTAGGGAAAACCCAAAGGCTTTCTGTAGGTGTATCAGGAATAAAAGAATGACTAGGTTAGGAATAAGTCCAGTCAAGGATAGTAGTCGGAAGTTGCGTGTGGAGGCTGAAGAGATTGGGGCGACACTGAATGAATACTTTTCGTCAGTATTCACTCAGGAACAGGACATTGTTGCCGATGTGAATACTGGTTCACAATTAATTAGAATGGACGGCTTTGAGGTATATAGGGAAGAGGTGTTGGAAATTCTGGAAAGGGTGAAAATAGATAAGTCTCCTGGGCCTGATGGCATTTATCCTAGGATTCTCTGGGAAGCAAGGAGGGGATTGCAGAGCAATTGGCCTTGATTTTTATGTCCTCGTTGTCGACAGGAATAGTGCCAGAAGACTGGAGGATGGCAAATGTGGTTCCCTTGTTCAAGAAGCGGAGTAGGGATAACCCTAGTAACTATAGGCCGGTGAGTCTCACTTGCGTTGTGGGCAAAGTCTTAGAGAGAATTGTAAGGGATAGGATTTATGAACATCTGGATAGGTATAATGCGATCAAGGCTACTCAGTATGGTTTTGTGAAGGGCAGATCGTGCCTCACAAACCTTATTGAATTCTTTGAGAAGGTGACTAAGGAGGTAGACAAGGGTAAAGCGGTAGATGTGGTGTATATGGATTTAAGTAAGTCATTTGATAAGGTTCCCCATGGTAGGCTACTGCAAAAAATACGGAGGTATGGCATTGAGGGTGAGTTGGAGGTTTGGATTAGGAATTAGCTGGATGGAAGAAGATAGAGGGTAGTAGTTGATGGTAAAGGTTCATCTTGGAGTGCAGTTACTAGCAGTGTTCCGCAAGGATCTGTTTTGGGACCATTGCTGTTTGTCACTTTCATAAATGACCTGGAGGAGGGGCTAGAAGGTTGGGTGAGAAAGTTTGCGGATGATACGAAAGTCGGTGGAGTTGTTGACAGTGATGAAGGATGTGTCAGGTTACAGCGGGATATAGATAAGCTGCAGAGCTGGGCAGAAAGGTGGCAAATGGTGTTCAATGTGAGTAATTGTGAGGTGATTCATTTTGGTATGAGTAACAAAAAGATGGGGTACTGGGCTAATGGTCGGATACTTGGTAGTGTGGATAAGCAGAGGGATCTTGGTGTCCATGTACACAGATCTCTGAAAGTTGCCACCCAGGTAAATAGTGCGGTGAAGAAGGCATATGGCGTTCTGGCTTTTATTGGTAGAGGAATTGAGTTCCGGATTCCTGAGGTCATGTTGCAGTTGTATAAGACTCTGGTGCGGCCGCATCTGGAGCATTGTGTGCAATTTTGGTCGCCATACTATAGGAAGGATGTAGAGGCACTGGAACGGGTGCAGAGGAGGTTTACCAGGATGTTGCCTGGTATGGTAGGAAGATGGTATGAGGAACGGCTGAGGCACTTGGGGCTGTTTTCATTGGAGAAAAGAAGGTTTGGGGTGACTTGATAGAGGTGTACAAGATGGTTAAGGGTTTAGATAGGGTTGACCATGAGAACCTTTTTTCCTGTATGGAGTCAGCTATTACGAGGGAGCATAGCTTTAAATGAAGGAGTGGTAGGACACATGTTAGTGATAGATTCTTTAATCAGCGAGTCGTGAGTTAATGGAATGCCCTGCCAGTAGCAGTGGTGGACTCTCCCTGTTTATGGGCATTTAAACGGGCATTGGATAGGCATATGGAGGATAGTGGGCTAGTGTAGGTTAGGTGGGCTTAGATCGGCGCAACATCGAGGGCCAAAGGGCCTGTACTGCGCTGTATTTTTCTGTGTTCTATGTTCTATTAATCCAATCCCTCGATGAGGCTGATTTCAACGCGGCCTCTGTTCCACTTTCCTGCCATCTCTCCATCCTAAAACTCTAGTCTCTTCTTGTAGATTGCGACACATGAAAAAAAAAATCCACTCCACATCTCCACTTTAAATTACTTTTAGCATTTTACAGACCTCAATCAGATCTCCTTTCAATCTTATAAACTCGAGAGTATAGGCCTAAACTGCTCAATTTCATTTCATAAGACAAACACTTCTAATATGGAATCAATCTAATGGAGCTCTTCTGAATTGCCTACAATGGAAATAGCTCATTCTGAAGGACCCCCAAACTGTACTCCAGTTGCAGCCTCACAAATGCCTTGCATAGCTACACCAACACTCCCTACCTTTTTACTCAATCCTTTTATGAATAAACACCGAAATTAAGCTTGCATTTCTCATTACTCGCAGTACCTGCAAGCAGGTTTTCTGTGATATGCAAGCAGGCACCCAGATCCCACTGCACCTACGCACTTTGAAGTTTCTCTCCATTTAGATAATAATTTGTCTTTCTATTATACTGGCCAACTTGAATAGCCCCATATTTATTCGCTTTATTTTTCCTTGCCAAATGTTGGCCCATTCACCCAACCTATCCATATAGTTTTAAAATTTCTTGCATCATCATTGCGAAGTAATTTCCCACCGATGCTAGTGTCATCTGAAAATGTGGCATCGTATTTTCTATCCCATCAACCGAGTACAGTATTCCCATCGATCGCAAATGGTTGAGGCATGAGTACTGAAATCACTGGCACCCCACAAATTGTATTTGCCAAAAGAAAATGACACATTTAATCCATCTGACTCCATTTTGTTAGTTAATCAATCCTCCATCCAAGCGAATAAATTACTCCTAAACCCATGTTGTCTGATCTCACCACTTACTCTTTAGAGAAGCGACATATCTGATGCCTTCAGGAAGACCAGATATGTTCCATCTCCAGGATTCCCACGCTCCACCTTATTTATGACATCTTCAAATAACTCAAGCAAACAATTCAAACACGATTTAGCGTCCGTAAAATCATGTTGACGCTCATGGATTGTGGTTTAACTTTGCAAATGTCCTGAACAATGACTCTAACAATTTGCCTTAAATTACAATGGTTTATTGTTACACTTTAGTCTCTAATGTATACCATTATTATAAGTTCTTCCCTTTCGAAAGCCTTCACGTTTTCTTTGAATTCCTATTTAATGGGCACGCGTTTTTAAGAGATCTGCTCCAATTGCTGAGTAAGAGCCATGTGTGGCTGAATGGACTCACCATCCTCCTGGTATACAAACTCGATGGGCTGACGTCTTTCTGGTGTTCCCATATTGTCATCTCCAAGGCCAGAAATACCTCCACCTGTTGATGCTTTAGAGGATTGGGAGATTACGAAATCTTCCTGTTACTGGGTAATATTTTGAGGGGCTGATGGGTCTTCTCATACTTCCCCATAACAGGTGGATATACTGAACGGTCTCCTCATGTGTACCGGAGATGGGAGTGTGGGATTGATTGGTCTTCTCTTGTTCCCATTTAACACGTGTCTAAATTACTTCTTCCTTTCTCATGAAAGAAGTCTCAGATAGTTTTTATCCTTATCCAATTCCCTTGCAATAGGCTCGGTGGGTCTGAATGGCCTCCTGTTATCCCAGTGTAACAATCCCCAGTCACTGTGTGACCTCTTCCAGTTCCTATGTTACAGACTTGAGGAGGCTGAATGGACTGACCCTGTTGCTGTTTAACAGGATACTGGTGCAGCATGGCCTACTGTTATAGGCTCGAGTGGCTGATTGGCCTCCTTCTGTAAATGTATATCAGGCTCCAAGGTCTGAATAGCCTCGTCCTGTTTTGATGCAACAGGTTCAAAGGCCTGAATATTCTCCTATTGTTCCTGTGTAACAGGCTGGAGAATGGAATGGTTCCTCCACTATCTGTGTTATTTGCTACACTTGTTGACTCCTTCTGTCATCTATTTTCAAGTAAGATCATTTTTAATTTTTGTTAACTCCAATGGCTACTGGGTCAACCTGATCATCCTTTCGTTATAAGCTCGCACCTTCATTGCAGGAATCAGTTGGGGGAACCATCTCTGAGCTGTTTCCAATATAACCGCATCTTTTCTTCATTGAAGAGATTAAATCTGTACACACTACTCTAGATGTGATCTCACTAAGACACTGTACAGCAGCAGCAACACATTACCCACCTGCTGTAAAGTTCCCACACAGGTTCGAGCTGTCTCAGCTCTCTGGGCGAATACAGAGCATTGTTGGAAGATCATTGTCCTTCTCTACTCCATCAGCATCACGGGAGATCTGGAGAAATTAAAGTTGGAGAAGATCATAAATGATGTGGCGAGATGATCTTTGTCATTAACCTCCCCAGAGCCCACGTCGCTCAGATTCCACAGAATCTAGTAAGGTGGAGCGTAAAAACAGCAGTGAGGAGCAAACATTGATGGGAGTTTTATATCAAAGTGAAAGCTGCAATACAAATGCTGGACATGTTATAAAACAGGAAGTGAGATATACACATTTGTGGATACTGCAGTAATAATGTACTGTTTAAATTATATCTAAACTGTGTTATCCCAATTGAATGCTAATGCTGGGAAAAATGGATTTCATGACCACGTGTGAGATGGTTTACATTAACATAATGTTGAACATTGAGCTCGAGATCAGGTTATTTAGGAATTGGTGTTGAGTGATCAGAAGAGCTAATTGAAAATTTTGCTGAAAAGGACCTTTTGGGAACAGTGACCAAAATGTATTGGTTTTCATTTACGCTGCTTGAGTACACGATAATTTTTGTTTTATTTGAAGTAACCGTGATAAACCAGAGTCATGCAAGCCCTGAAGGTGTGAGGAGAAAGTGGGGACTACAGATGCTGGAGATCAGAGTCGAAGACTGTGGTGCTGGAAAAGAGCAGTCAGGCAGCATACGAGGACCAGGAGAATTGACGTATCGGGCATAAACCATTCATCAGGAATGAGGCTTATGGGTCAAGGGGTCAAGAGAGATAAATGAGAAGGGGTGCGGCAGGATGGGAGGTCGCTGGGATTGTGATCGGTAGATGAAAGTGGGGTTGAAAGTGATAGGTGATGAAGGGAGACAGAACGCCTCATCGACTGCATCCATTAAACCCAATGTGGCTTCTCTACATTGGCGAAGCAGGAGGTCAACTTGTGGATCATTTCAGAGAACATCCCTGGGACAGCCGCAATGAACAACTCCATCGCCTTGTGGCTGAGCACTTTACCTCCCCTTCCCACTCTGCCAAGGACATGAGCGCCCTGGGCCTGCTCCATCGCCAAACCTGAGTCACCAGAAGCCTGGAGGAAGGAAGCATCCTCTTTGGGATGGGAATCGCCATTTCCCCTAATCCCACGTTATCCCACTCCAACCTTCCAAGTCAGCACCGCCCTTTAGAATGTTCCTATATGTCCACAGTCCTTCCTCTCAATCTGGGCCACCCTCCTCTCCGACTATCACTTTCAACCCCACCTTCATCTACCTATTAGATGAAAGGAGGCAGCTTAGAAAAATGCCAAGTGTTGCAGTAAGCCAGTGGATTCAGAGAAATGTAGGACCCAGCAAAGGATGACCAAGAAACAGAAGAAAATCAGAAAGAGAAAAAGCGGGTAAACGAAAGAAAAACATCAAGACTGCTAAAAAGCGTCTACCAATGTATGAAAAAAAATAAAAACGAGGTCAAATGTGGAGCAGTTGGTGTGCGTTCAGGATAATTTATTGCAGAGAACAGAGAAATCGCTGGGAAAAGAAACAGTTTCTTTGTGTCTATCTTCATGGAAGAATGTCCAGAAATTCTTCCAGAAAAACCAAGTGACCACGGGACTTGTGTAAGTAAAGTCTAAGTTCATTCTTATCGGTGTTGGGGTTATCTTTGAAAAGAAAGCTGGATTGAGTATAAATCTTACAGATCAGATGTACTTCATCCAAGAATTTCAGAGGAAGCAGCAATAGACGTGTTGATTGCATCGCGGATTTTCACTTTATTTTCTGACACATTCCCGAAAGGCATTTAGCCAATCTGGATAAGACAAAGGTTATAAGTATTGTCCAACAGTTTAAGAAAGAATGAATTTGGAGAATGGTGAACTACAGACCAGTTATCTTGTCATCCGCAGCCGGGTTGGACTCGATTACAAAGAACATGCTACTAGATATTTCGAAGGTAATAACATAACTGGGAAGTTTGAGAATGTACCAATGAACGGACAACCAGAAATGGCAACTTTTTTTTGGAACGGTATGAAGATGATTCTTGTGGTCATAGGCAATGAAGAACCAATGTATAATATATAGTTGGATAGTCATGAGCTTTTTTTACGAACTCACACAGTAAGCTCACAAGAAAGTTAAAGTGAGAGGTATTGGGAAGAACATTTGCAAATGGGAAAGTAAAAATTAGGTTTACATTCATGTGAATGAATTTCGAATATAGAGGATGTCGTGCACCAGTTACATCGAGTGCTGGTGAGACGAGACTTAAAGTATTGTGTATCATTCGGACTCCCAATCTAAAAAAAATGTACTCACTACAGAGGAACTGCAAAAGGTATTATGCCGATTAATCCCTAAAATGGCAAGATTGTCTGATGTGGAAACTGAGCCTGTGGTCTCGAGTTTCAAAACAAGAGAGGTGATTGCAGTGAAACATAGCGGGGACTGAATAACAGAGGGACATGGAGAAGTACGAGTAGGCGAGATCAAGGAGAATCCCATGATATCCTACACAGACAAGTAGAACAGAAGAATCAGCAAACAGTTAGTGTCCATTAGAAACCAAAGGGGCAATCTGTGTGTCAAACTGGAGAACATTGATGGATTGTTACATGAGACCTTCACATCTATTTGACTTGGGAGAAGGAGGAGGCAGGGACAGAATTCAAGAATATGGACTGGAAAGCTCTTGAACAGATTGATGCAAAATACGAGAAAGGATTTGAGGCTTTGTTCTGTGTAAATTTGGACCAATCTCCATGTCTGAATGAGTTGTATCACAGGTGGCTGTTGGGGTCAAGGGAGGAAAGACCCTAACTGAATATTTTAATTAGAATCTGACAATAGGGAAGGTGCCAGAGAACTGAAGAACTGCTAATACGATTCTACTTCACAGTAAGGGTGGGGAGATAGACCAGGGAATGATAGACGAGCGAGTATTAGATCACTGTTAAGGGAACTGGAGAGAACAGGCAAGGAGAAAGTTGAACTCCAATCAGAGTCGCAAGGTTATTTCAGGGATAATCATCATGACTTTATCAGAAGGAAGTCACATCCAATGGATTTGATTGAATTAGTTTGAGGAGGTCAATTGTTTAGTTTTGAAGGAAGGCCTTTGACAAATTTCCACCTGGGAAACTGAAAAATAATGTAAAATCTCACAACATGAAAGATAACGTGACAAGTGACAACGAAAATTCTCTTAGTGGCAGGAGACAGAGGGTGGTGGGTGAAGGCTGTTTGTGTGACTGGCGACAGGTATCTCCTGGTGTACCACAGGGATCAGGGCTATGTCCATTATTGTTTGTGTTGTTCATAGGAAATGTAGATGTGAACGTGGAGGGTGCTAGGTGGAGAAAGGGGGAGGTGTGATAAGTAAGTGTATTTTTGACATAACGATTGGCTGGATGGTTACTAGTGAGGAGGAAGGCCTTAAGTTACAGGAAGATGCAGATGGAATGGTCCGATGGGCACATCAATGGCAGATATAACCTAACCTTCATAAATATGAAGTGATGCACTTTGGGAGAAGGAACCAGACAGGGGAGGACTCAGTGAATGGTAGTACACTGGGAAGTTCAGATTGTGTTTCACCACACATTCCTGAATGTGGCTGGACAGGTTAATGGGCTAGTTAAGAATTGGACCTTGGGTGTTGTGTTTCCTAATCAGGGTGTAGATTATAAGAGCAATACAGGGCTTTGGTTCGGCCAAAATGGAATACTGTATGTATTTCTGGGAGCCACATTCCAGGAAGGATGTGATTGTACTGGAGAGGGTGCAGAGGTGATTCACCAGGATGTTCCCTGGGATGGTACATATCAGCTATGGAGAGAGGCTGGATAAGCTCGGGTTGTTTACTTTGGAGCAGAGAAAGGTGAGGGGGATGTGATTCAGATGGATAAGATTATGAGTGATACGGACAGGGGGGAATAGAGAGCAGCTGTTCCTTTTAGTCAGAGAGTCAAGAACAAGCCAGTACACTTTTAAAGTGAAACGTCTGAGGTTCAGAGAGGATTTAATCATTTTTTTTCACCTGGAGGGTGTTGTGTTCTGGGATTACTTCCTGGGAGGGGAATTATCACGAGTAACCTCACAATCATTAAAAAGTACTTGGACGAGCACTTGGAATTTTCATAACATTCCAGGCTATGGGCCTGCTGTAGAAAAGTGGGACTAATATAGATCGTGCAGTACTTCTGTAGGCACAGAGTCTATGCTCCTGTGAGTGTATGGTGTGGAAGGTCAGTTATTGAGCAGTTTCAGGCAGGAATTGATGGGTTTCTGAAGAGTTATATTCATAAGGGTTATAAGAGTGAACTGTATTAGCTTGTTAAATTATATCAATGTGAGAAATATGAGAAAACAAGTGCAGTTTCCTTACAGTTTGAAACCAGAGAATGGAGAATGGGGAACAGGGAAATGTCAAAACTGTGAAGCCACTACTTCCGTTCTGTCTTCACAGAATTTTCTAACAATACAAGGGAAAACCAAGTCCGGTGTGGGAAAATGATAGAGTACATGGAACATAGAACATAGTAAGTAAATTGTTTAGGAGAAATTATTGGGGCTAAAAGTAATGGTCATAGACAACACTAACATATTTTATGAAATGGGAATTATGTTTGAGAAACAGACTGGGAGACAAATGAAAGAGAAGCAATGAATGTTAAACATGTTGATTTTTAGATATATTTTGGTAAAGCTCCAAGCTCAGTTTGCAAAATCTAATCTGAGTGGATTGGGGATAATATATGGACATGTTTCTATCATGGGACAGCTGGCAGGAAACAGTGAATAGAAATAAACAGACTCGTCAAGCAACAGCCTGACATTGTCTGTAAGGTATGATTCTGTAAGGTATAAGTCCTTCCAGATCTAGGCAAGAAACTTTAGGGACAATTAAACAATTCACTGGAGGAAGGGATTCCACAAATAACCCCTTCCTCCATGATGGAAGAGCCCAGCACTTCAGTGTATAAGATAAGGCTGATTTATTCGCAACAATCTTCAGTCAGAAGTGCTGAGTGGATGATCCATTTCAGCCTATGTCCCAGATTCCCCATCATCTTCCCCGGATATCTCCTGTCTCATCAGCAGGACGGACACAGCAGAAGTGGCGGCACATTGGGATACAGTTGGAAGGGAATTGCTCTTGACTCCGTATCCCATGAAGTCTCATGGCATTAGTTTACACATGGGAAAAAAAACCTCCTGCTGATAACCATGTACCAGCCTCTCTCAACTGATGAATCAGTACGCCTCCATGCTGATCAACACTTGGAGGAAGCACTAATGGTAGCACGGACGCAAGATGTACTCTGAGTAGCGGATTTTAATGTCCACCTCCAAGAGTATCTCAGCAACAGCAATACTGATCGAGCTGGCCGGGTCCTAAAGGATATAACTGCTAGACTGGTACTGCGGCAGATGGTGAAGGAAACAACCAGAGGAAAATACATATTGACCACAGCCTTACTAATCTGCCAGTTGCAGAAGTACCTGTCCATGACAGCATCGGTAAGAGTGGCCACCGCATAGTCATTGTGGAGACAAAGTCACACTTGCACATTGAGAATATCCTCCACCAATTTGGGTGGTTCGATCACGGTGCTAAATAGGACAGACTTCGAACAGATCTAGCAGCTCAAGTCTGGGTGTTCAAAAGGTGTTGTGGGTCATCTATAGGAGCAGAATTGTATACCACACAACCTTATGGCCTGGCGTATCCCCCCACAACAATTACCATCAATCCAGAGATTCAACCTTGGTTCATTGGAGTGTGCAGGATGGCAGGAGAAGCACCAGGCATACCTGACAATGAGGTGTCAGCCTGGTGAAGCCACCAAACAGGACTATTTGTGCGCCAAACAGCAGAAGCAGTAAGTGATAGAGCTAAGTGATCCCACAAGCAAAGGAACAGACCTAAGCTCTGCAGTCCTTCCACATCTAGTCGATCAACGTTGGGGACAATTAAACAATTCACTGGAGGAAGAGATTCCACAAATAACCCCTTCCTCCATAATGGAGAACCCCAGCACTTTAGTGTGTAAGATAAGGCTGATGCATTCGCAACAATCTTCAGTCAGAAATGCTGAGTGAATGATCTATCTCGGCCTCCTCCAGTGGTCCTCAACGATTCAGTTACCAGTCATAAACCAATTCGATTCAGTCCACGTGATATCCAGAAACGGTTGGAGATACTGGATACTCCAAAGAGTCCATAATCTGACAACATTCTGGCAATAGTACTGAAAACTTGTGCTCCATAACTTGCCATTCCCCAGGCCAAACTGTTTCAATACAGTTACAACAATGGCTTTCCCCGATTATGTGGAAAATTACCCCAAGTATCTCCTGTTTATAAAAAGCAAATATATTTCCAAGTCAGATGGTGAATGGCTTGGAGGGGAACGTAAAGATGATGGTATTCCCACTCTTGTCAGTCTACTCTCGATCATCAGTAAAGTGGTGGACGGTCTCAGTGCTTTTAAGCAGCACGTGCTCAGCAATACCCTGGTCAATGATGCCCAGTTAGGGCTCCAACAGGGCCACTAAGCTCCTGACCTCATTACCGTGGTTCAAACATGGACAAAAGAGCTGAATTCCAGGGGTGGGGTGAGAGTGACAGTCCTTTAAAACGAGGCTGTCTTCGACCAAGTGTGGTATTAAGGGGCCTTAGCAACACTGGAATCAATGGGTATCAGGGGCAAACTCCCCGCTGGTTAGAATCATACCTGACACGTAGGAAGATGGTCATGGTTGATGAAGGTCAGTCAACTCAGCTCCAAGTCTGTAGGAGTCCCTTGAGCTGTGGCAGAAAACCTCTCAGGGCTGCTTCATCAATGACCTTCCCTCCATTTTAAGGTCAGCAGTGGGGGATATTCGCCAATGATTGTACAATATTTTTCAACATTTGTGGCTCCTCAGATACTGAAGCAGTCCATGTTCAAATGCGACAAGATCTGGACAGTATCCAGGCTGACAAGTGGAAAATTATATTCAGGCCACACAATTGCCAGACCATGACCATCACCAATAAAATACAATCTAACTTGCCCCTTGGCATTCAATGGTGTTACTATCACTGAATCCCCCAGTATCAAAGACTTGGTAGGTAATCATTGCTCAGAAACTCACTGGTCTTGCCACATAAACACAGTAACTATAAGAGCAGGTCAGAAGCTAGGAATACTGCGGCGAGTAATTCACATCCTGACTTATAAACATCTGTCCATGGTCTAAAATGCATAAGTCAGAAGTGTTTTAGGAGACTCCCAATTTGCCTGGATGAGTGCAGCCCCAACAACACTCAAGAATCTTTATACCATCCAGGACAAAGCAGCCTGTTTGACTGTCTCTTCATCCACAATGCTCCACCATCGACGCTCAGCAGCAGCAGCACTGTTTTACTATCTACATGCTGCAATGAAATGATTCACCAAAGATCCTCAGAGACCATCTTCCCAACTCACGATCACGTCCATCTAGAAGGACAAGGGCTGCAGATGCATGGAAATACCATCATCTTTAGGTTCCCCTCCAAGCCATTCACCATCCTGACTTGGAAATATATCACAGCTCCTTCACAGTCACTGGGTCAGAATCCTGGGATTCCCTCCCTAATGGCATTGGAGGTCAACCACAGCAGGTGGACTGCAGCGTTCAACAAGGCAGCTCACCACCACCTTCTCAAGGGCAACTAGGGGCAAGGAATAAATGCTGGCCCAGCCAGTGACACCCAGATTCATGAAATAAATAAATAGAAATTAACAGAGGACGGTTGCTGAGGTGTCGCAGGGATCGGTGCTTGGGGCCAGGCTGTTCACAATGCCCTTTAAACATTGGGTTGCTGGAATCAGATACAATATATCCCAGCCTGCTGACAGCACTAACGGATGTGGGATTGTGAGTGGGTGAGGAGGATGTAAAAAAGTACCGAGAAGACTAAGACAAGTGGAGTGAATGCTTAAATACGTGGCAGATGGAAAACAATGTGGATAGAGGTGACGGTGTGCCCTTTGGTGGAAATGATAAATTGGCAGCCTACCATTTGAAAGGTTGAAACATGTTGATCTACAAAGGGACTTATGCTCCTTTTTGTTGTTTCCTTTTGCATAAACCTCTGAGGCCCCTGCTCTGCAGTGAGTTCTGCAACCAGAAGTCAATACTGGGCATGGTATTGGCACGCTGCCCAGTGTACACAGACCCACCAAGTGGGGAGCAGCAACACTGAAAAGGATCTGCATCTCCTTGTACACCAGTCGCTGAAAGGAATATTGCAGAAACAGAAAGCAGTGAGGAAGATAAATGGTGTGTGGACGTTCATTTCAGGGGGATGCGAGTCCAGGAGAAAGGGTGTCTTACTACAGCTGTACAGGGCCGTGGAGAGACCCCATCTCGATCACTGTGCAGTATTGTGTTCAGTTTTGGTCTCCTTACCTAATAAAGGACAAACCTGAGATTGATGGGGAGCACTGAAGGATGACCAGACTGATCTCTCGGATGACGGGCTTGTTGTGGGAGCAGAGTTTGCGGTAACTGGGCCAGTATTCCATGAGGTTTAGGAAAATGAGTGGAGATCTCAGTGAGATATATAAAACTCTAACAGGGTGAGGCAGATTGGAAGCAGGGATGATAATTCCCCTGGCTGGGACTTCTAATGCAAGGTGCCACAGTATTAGGTACAGGCAGTCACTCTGCATTGAGATGAGAATAAATGTCTGCTCTCACAGACTGGTTAACCTGGGGAATTCGCTCGCACCTGGAATCCAAGACACTGATTATAAATAAGGATTTAGAGACATTAAAGGGATGGTGGGAGAGCAGGAATACGGTGTGGAAATAAAGGGCCAACCATCATTTCATTGAATTGGTGAGCAAACTCGATGGACCAAACGTACTACTGCACCGCCTATTTTATAGCTTCCCAATTGTTACTCACATTAACGAATATGTATATCGTGTGGGATCGGTGTATTGAGGAGATTTTTTCCATGAAATAGAATGGGGAGGCTCAATGTGTTGTATGATCTACTCCTTTCCCGCTGTTTCTGTCCAGTCTCTGGAAAAGCTCTGTAAATGCTTTCACAAGCTCTCAGATGTTAGGAAGGAGGTTTCTGCAGAGTGGACAGGACTGTGTTCCCATTCCCTTTTCCAACACTGATGCTGAGGCCGGGTGTTCTGTCCGGTTTCATCCTTTCAGACCTCGGAGTAGTTTGATACAAATGAGTGCTTTGCTGGGCTGTTTCAGAGACCAACGCAATGTTTATCACATGTCAGGGTCTTTAGAGTCACTTTTAGCCCAGCCCAGAACATCACGGGAGATTCACTTCCTAAAAGTACATTGGAGAAGGAAATTCTGTTTACAATCGGTATTGGCTTCAAGGTCACTGTTACTGACCCCAGATTTTTGATCTCGATATTTTATTAATTGTCTTTAACTTCCACCCGCTGCCAGATCATTATCCTGGTCTGGATTAGTAATCCAGTGACATTTCCACAACACTATCTACACGTGGGGACCTGTCGGAAACCACACTGCGCAGGGTTTTTCTGTGCTGCTTGACATCTCTGTCAAAAAGAACTCTCACCAATTTGACTGTCGTAATGGGACTGAGGGGGTGATAATTGGTCAGATTGTAATTATTCCCGTTTTAGGGGACTGGACATAGCTGAGTAATTATCCATATTGCCAGGGAGATGTTAGAGTTGGAGTTGGACTGAAACAGCTTCCCCAGGGACACGGCTTGTTGTGTAGCACAACGCGTCAGTCCTGTTGCAGGAATGGGGTCAGAGCCCATTGTCTGTGTCGTATCTACTGTGTTCAGCTGTTTCTTCCTCTCACATGCAGCAAATCGAATTAGTTGAAGACTGGCATCTGTGATTTTGTGGGCATCTTGATGAGGGTGAGGTGTATCAATGACTCACCACTTCTGGCAGAGGATGGTGCAGATAAAACATCCTTCTCTTTTACACTGATGCGCAGGTCTGTTCCATTATTTAGGATGGGGAGGTTTGTGGAGCCCTCTCCTCCAGTCATTTGTTTAATTGTCCATCACCATTTATTACTGAATGTGGCAGGACTGCAGGGCTTCGTTCAGATCTGTTGGTCAAGTCTGGTAGCGTTAATGATTTAGCATCAGGTTAAGGTTCAAGTGATTCTGACTCTGACATGTTCACCCACACTCGTCACCGAACCATAGATGGTGTTGATTGCAATGACAGACTGAGGTGTCATCCTGGCAAAAAGTTACAGGTTGTGGTTTAATGCAGGTCTGCTTCTCCTGCTGCTGTGGTCTACAGCTACATGAATACGCAGTTTCGAGCTGCAATTTCTGCAATGCAATTCTGCTGTCTGTTCCCCAATTCTCACTGAGAGTCATTCCCCCATCAGCCCTGCACTCAGTGACCTAACCTGGTTTCTGATGTGGAAATACTTCCATTTTCAAACTCTCATTCTGCTGAGGGTCTGTCTCCCCGGGTCTTGTTTCCAATCTGACACATTCTGCAAAAGTATTTAACTGATCTTAATTGAAATATTTAATTCACCTGAATCTTTTTCCTAAAGAAATACCATCTTCTGTGTTTAAAGTGAATTTGTTTCCTCTGTTTCTCTCCCTGACCATGATTAAGAGCTCTGTCGTGTCAGTGATGCCAGCCTTATGTCGTTCCAGAGCCATTGAATTCTCTGGATTCACAATCATCTTCACCACATTGTATGTTTTCTCTTTTGGTTTGATGCCTTGTCACTCATGGCTGCCTTGTCCTCCCATGAGAATGTTTCATCTTCTTGGGGTTGCATTTCTGGTATTATCTTCCAAATTAGCCCTACAAACATTTGCTATTGCGGCTCCATGGTCTTTCCTGCTCAGCTCCCCTTCCAATTAACTCTGGCCAGCTCCTCCCGCATGTCTTTGTAGTTACATTGCGTAATTATAACCACATTACATCTTGAAGAGAGCATTAGATATAAACTGAAAGAAAGAGTTTTGGGAGATGGGACACGAAGAATAATTGGTGGATTTCTTAACTAGATACAAAGGGAGAACGAGAGAGAGGATATAGATATGGAGATGTGGAAAATGAGGAAACTATATAATCAAAAGAAGTAGATATACCTCCCTCAATATTTTGGCAAATCCTGTGTACTGTGGTCCTTTGTACAGTTCACGTACAAAAGAGCAATATGTTTAAATGCTGGGTCTGATGCCATAACTTTTCTCTCCAACAATATGACAGACACTAGCTTTGGAAAGAGCCCAGCAGGCCAACATATTGAAGTCCCGGTAGAAAGGGGATTAACTGAAATAAGTTGGGAAACCAGAATCAAGAATTTATAACACACACCCTGATAAGAATGAGAGACTAGAGTTGGGACTCCCAGAAAAGGGGGAACGTTGAGAGAAAGGGAAGGTATCACTTCAGATGAGGATCAAATAATGTTTTAATGCTTTATAAAATTTATCCATCGTGTGCATCATTTTTCATTAACTGTGTCTCCGTTGTTCATTCAGAATGTGTTGTACACATATGAACAATCTTCCTTATTTGAACACACACTGATTAAACAGTGTATAAAAAATCATTTCGCTCCATTTCAGACTGTCCTGTTGTCGTGCCAACTGGCTCCAACTGGCTACCAAAAGACATGACCCACTCTCACTAGTTTCCATACATACAGAAAAAGAAGGACACCACGTTGACTGTGACAACCCACACTTCCTCGGACAAAGCCACGCACGAAGGTTCTTAGAAGCATGACATTCTAGTCAGAAGTACATCAATAAACACATCAATTTAGATGCCATCTACCTTCCCTTTAGCAAAAAACTGGAAATGACATCACGCAACTTAAGAAACCAAGACCTAGAAATAGAAAGACGAGACATACCACCAGTGCGTCACCAGAGACTCTCATTGATTATGTTACCCAGTCATGGTGATGAAACATCTGAAAACAAACCTTCAAGCTCAGCGAGTTAACATACATACTTGTAAATTGTTATTTTTCTCTTAATCGTGGAATTTGCGACTACTTTGTCACTCATGTTTTAACAGATAATGAAGTGAGGTGAGCTTTTCTGGGTGTGTGGTTTTAATTAACAGAGCGGTTCAACATCGACATCATAACAGTTTGAGGGCTTGTCGTATGGGATTTGGACAGATTTGAACAGATTTGGGTTACAAAAGGTCCCAGTAGATTCCATCACTTGGCAGTTAGTGACCTAGATCTTCAAATAAAACAAGTGACAAAATTCATTTAATTTTTGTTTCCTTGTGGTTGGTTAATTTAAAAGAAATGGCTTTTAACATTACTAAAGAGGTTCTGAAGTTTGAAGATGGTACCCAAATTTGCCAAGAAAGTGTAGAAAGACAAAGGAAGGGCATAATTTTAGAATGAATGTGTAGATTAGAATTGGGTTTCACCAGGGACAAAAGGAAAGCTGTCATCATAATTGAGTTGGTCAAGCACTTTGGTCTATCAGAGAAGCTGGCAACTGCAGTAGAGTTAGAAAAAACTTAAATTGCAAATATGGCACCTGCAGTTAGAAGATAAAGAGAGAGACTGAAAGAGAGAGAAGATAGAGAAAGAGAAAGAGAGGAAAAAGGAAGAGAGGGAGAATTTGAAATTCAGAAGTTTGGAATTAGATAAGAAAGTTAAATTAGCAGAATTAAGATGAAGGGAGAATGTAGGGATGTATACAACTATGTTAATACATTGCCATATTTCAGTGCAAAAAATGTCAAAACCGTTTTTATTTCATTTGCGAAATTGGCTCGGCAGATGGCATGTCCAGTGAACCTGTGGGTAATGCTAGTTTAGACTAAGATGGTGGGTACAGCTTGAGAGGTATGTGCAGTGCCGTCACATGAGGGAGCAAGAGATTATACAAATGTCAAACAGGCTTATGAATTGGTACTAGAAGAACATAGACAGCGGTTCAGAAATATAGAGACGGAACCAGGTCAGACTTATATTGAGTTTGAAAGAATTAAACACAGTCATTTTGATAGATGGGTGCAGGCCTTAAAACTGGATAAGACCTGTGAGGCTCGAAGGGAGATTAATCTGCCGGAGGAGTTTAAAGACTCACTTCCAGAGATGGTAAGAATTCATGTGAATGAATAGGAAGTTCAAGAAGTGAGAAGAGTGGCAGAAATGACAGATAAATATGCATTGGTGCATGAGATGAAATTTAGCTTCTGGGAGGATTTTCATCCTGTGAGGGATAGAAATTGGGAGAATGGGAGATCGTAAACTACAAAACATAGAGTAAAGCACACTGACAATATTTTACCACAGGTGAAAAAGAAGCAGGTGAAAAAGCTGGTGAAAGGCCTCATGTGTTCTCACAACAAAGAGCGGAACACATAAAATTACAGTGTTGGTGGTTTAAGAAGGGCATTTGGAAAAGGTGTTTTCACTGCGGTAGCTGGGGCACACAGTGATGGGCATTGAAGGAAGGCACTTTGGGAAAAGATGTGGTAAAAGAGTTTAAGCTAGTGGTATTAGTGAACCTGGTAAAGGAGACCCCAAGTAGAGCCGAGGAGCTGCAGGAGAGCACAGCCTGGACAGGGGCTGGGTATGCTTTCAGTGCCTGATCTCTATAAAGAATTCGCCTCTGTAGATAAAACTTACTAAGAAAAAATGGGGTGTTGCGGGGAGGACAAGAAGTTATAATTTTGCTAGATGCAGGATCTGTTCAGTTTCTAATAGTTGAGAAGTGAGGAGGCAGAAAGGCACAACAGATCAGGCAGCATCCTAAGAGCAGGACAATCGACATATTAGGCAAAACCCCATCATCAGGAATGTGGTGGGGAACAAGGGGGCTGAAAGATAAATACGAGGGTAGGAGCTGGGCTGGCAGGAGGGTCACTGGGAGGGCGATCGGAAGATATAGGTGGGAGTAATAGTGATATGTCAGAAGGGAGGGTGGAGTGGATAGGTGGGAAGGAAGATGGACAGTTATGGCAGTTCAAGAGGGCAGTGCTAATTTGAATGGTTGGATCTGGGATGAAGTTGGGGGAGGGGCAATTTGGAAATTGGTGAAATCAACATTGATGCTGTATAGTTTGACGGTTTCAGCTGTCCTACCACCTATCCACTTCACCCTCCCCTCTGACCTTTCACCATCAGTCCCCGCCTACATCGACCTATCGCCTTCCAAGCTACCTTCCACCCAGCTCCACCCCCACCATCCTATTTAATTCTCAGCCCCTTTCCCCTCCAAGACCTCCCACTTTCCTGTTGAAGGACTTATGCCTGAAACGAGTCTTTGATAAGGAGGTTGAGTGAAGTGATTATGCCACTGTTGAAGAGGGTGAAGTCATGACTGCCGAGTTCAGTGTGCTACGTGCTTGATGTGGGAGGTCAACCAAACTGGTCTGTCAGGCTCGTTTAAGTGTGAAAAGTGTGTTCACGTTCAGCTACTGACAGAGCATATTGCAGCACTGATGAAAGAACTCGGGGACCTTCGGCTCATACGAGAGAACGAGATCTTTCTGGACAAGACCTTCAGCGAGGTTATTACACCGATCATAAAAGAAAAGAGCAGAAGAGAGCAATAGACAATAGACAATAGACAATAGACAATAGACAATAGACAATAGACAATAGATGCAGGAGTAGGCCATTCTGCCCTTCGAGCCTGCACCGCCATTCAATATGATCATGGCTGATCATTCCTAATCAGTATCCTGTTCCAGCCTTATCTCCATACCCCTTGACTCCACTATCTTTAAGAGCTCTATCCAATTCTTTCTTAAATGAATCCAGAGACTGGGCCTCCACTGCCCTCTGGGGCAGAGCATTCCACACAGCCACCACTCTCTGGGTGAAGTTGTTTCTCCTCATCTCTGTCCGAAATGGTCTACCCTGTATTTTTAAGTTGTGTCCTCTGGTTCGGCATTCCCCCATCAATGGAAATATGTTCCCTCCTGCCAGAGTGTCCGATGAGGAAGGCGGAGAGGAGACCCCGGGGTGTAAGAGACTCCGGGGGAAGTACCTGTCGGGAACAAGTTGAATTTTTTGTAAACAGTCGAGACACATGACACTGCCAGTGCGCGAGGCCGCCAGGTCTGTCAATCAAAAGTTAGCGTGGAGGCAGAGCGGAAGAGTCGGACATCACACAGAACCGTGGTAATAGGGGACTCGAGAGTGAGAGGAACTGACCGGGGTTTTTATAGCAGAAGACGGGACTGAAGGATGGCGTGTTGCCTTCCTGGTGCCAGGGTTAAAGACATCACAGACAGAGTGCAGGAAATCAACAAGGACGAAGGTGAAGAGCCAGAGGTGGTGGTACATGTCGGCACAAATGATGTCGGGAAGAAGAGGAGGAACATACTATAGCGGGACTTCGGAGAACTAGGAAGAAGGCTGAAAAGCAGGGCGTCCAGGGTGGTTATCTACGGTTTGCTTCCAGTTCCTCGGGCTGGTGAGGCCAGAAACAGGGAGATAATGGACTTGAACTTGTGTCTGGGAAACTGGTGCTAGAGCAAGGGTTTAAATTCTTGGATCACTGGGGTATGTTTTGTGGTAATCATAAATTCTACAAGAGAGACGGTTTGCACCTTAATAGGTTAGGGACAAGCATTCTGGCAGGCAGGCTTGCTCCTGCAACACAGCTACGTTTAAACTAAGTGGCGGGGGGAGGGGACAAACTGGATGTTTAAGAAGGGAATTGAAGGGAAAATTAGAACAAGGGAAGTCAAGAAAGACAACTGTATCAATGAGGCAGAAAACTCAAAAAGGGATCAAGTTGTAAGGTTGAGTGAAATAGGGGTTGACGGGAAGGGTGAGGGCAGTAACAAATTAGAAATACTATACATGAATGCACGAACCATTAGAAATAAGATGAATGAGCTTGAGGCCCGTTTGGAAATTGGAAAATACGATATTGTGGGGATAACTGAGACGTGGCTTCAAGTGGACAGGGCCTGGGAAATAAATATACACGGCTACAAGTGCTATCGTAAGGATAGACTGATGGGCAGAGGGTGTCAGGTGGCCTTGTTGGTAAGGGATGATATTCAGTCCCTTGCGTGGGGGGACCTAGAATCAGGGGATGTAGAGTCAGTGTGGACAGAGCTGAGAAATTCTAAGGTAAAAAGACTCTCATTGTAGTTACCTACAGGCCTCCAAACTGTAGTCTGGATGTCGCATGTAAGTTAAATCAGGAGCTGAAATTGGCCTGTCGCAAAGATGTTACTACAGTTGTTATGGGGGATTTCAACATGCAAGTAGACTGGGAGAATCAGGCTGGTATTGGACCTCAAAAAAAATACTTTGTGCCTCCGAGATGGATTCTTAGATAGGGTGGTGCTGGAGCCTACCAGGGAGAAGGCAATTCTAGATCTGGTATTGTGCAACGAACCAGAATTGATCAGGGACCTCGAAGTGAAGGAGCCATTGGGAAGTAGTGACCATAATACAATAAGATTCAATCTGCAATTTGAGAGGGAGAGGGTACAATCGGAAGTGACAATATTTCTGTTGAATAAAGGGAACTATGGAGCTATGAAGGAGGAGCTGTCCAATGTTCAATGGTTTAATACATTAGCAGGGATGACAGTGGAAGAACAATGGCGGATATTTCTGTGTATAATGCAGAAGATGCAGGATCAGTTCATTCCAAAAAGGAAGAAAGATCCTAGGAGGAGGCATGGGTGGCCGTGGCTGACGAGGGAAGTTAAGAAACATATAAAGGTAAAAGAGAACAAGTATAACATAGCAAAGATAAGTGGGAAAACGGAGGACAGCGAAGCTTTTAAAGAACAACAGAGGATTGCTAAGAAGGAAATACGCAGAGAAAAAATTAGGTACGAAGGTAAACTGGCCAAAAATACAAAGGAGGGGGTAAAAGCTTTTTCAGGAATGTGAATGGCAAAAAAAAATGATTACGACTAAATTTAGGCCCTTGAAGAGAGAAACAGGTGGATATATTACAGGGAACAAAGAAATGGCAGAAGAATTGAATTGGTACTTCAGAACTGTGTTCATTGGGGAGGACACAAGCAATCTCCCTGGGGTAGCAGTGGCTGAAGGACCTGAACGTAAGCGAATTTATATTTGCCAGAAATTGGTGTTGGAGAGACTGTTAGGTCTGAAGTTTGATAAGTCCCTGGGGCCTGGTGGTCTACATCCCAGGGTACTGAAGGAGGTGGCTCGAGAAATCGTGGATGCGCGGGTGATTATTTACCAGAGTTTGATAGATTTGGGATCATTCCTGCGGATTGGAGGGTGGATAATGTTGTATCACTTTTTAAGAAAGGTGGGAGAGAGAAAACAGGAAATTATAGACAAGTTAGTCTGACCTCAGTGGTGGGAAAGATGCTGGAGTCTATAATAAAGGATGAAATTGCGACACATCTGGATAGTTGTAACAGGATAGGACAGAGTCAGCATGGATTTATGCTTGATTAATCTTCTGGAATTTTTTGAGGATGTAACTCTGAAGATGGTTGAGGGACATCCAGTAGATGTAGTGTACCTGGACTTTCAGAAAGCTTTTGATAAAGTCCCACATAGGAGGTTAGTCAGTTAAATTAGGGCGCATGGTATTGGGGGCAAAGTACTGACTGGGATTGAAAATTGGTTGGCTGATAGGAAACAAAGAGTAGTGATAAATGGCTCCATTTCAGAATGTCAGGCAGTGACCAGTGGGGTACCGCAGGGATCAGTGATGGGACTGCAGCTTTTTACAATATATGTTAATGGTATAGAAGATGGTATTAGTAATAACATTAGCAAATTTGCTGATGATACTAAGCTGGGTGGCAGGATGAAATGTGAGGAGGATGTTAGATTACAGGGTGACCTGGACAGGTTAGTTGAGTGATCAGATGCATGGCCAATGCGGTTTAATGTGGATAAATGTATGGTTATCCACTTTGGTGGCAAGAACAGGAAGGCAGATTGCTACCTAAATGGAAGCAATTTAGGTAAAGGGACAGGACAAAGAGATCTGGGTGTTCTTGTACACCAGTCAATGAAGGTAAGCATGCAGGTACAGCAGGTTGTGAAGAAGGCTAATAGCATGTTGGCCTTCATAACAAGAGGGATTGAATATAGAAGCAAAGAGGTTTTTCTGCAGATGTACAGGCCCCTGGTGAGACCACACCTGGAGTACTGTGTGCAGTTCTGGTCTCCAAATTTGAGGAAACACATTCTGCTATTGAGGGAGTGCAGCGTAAGTTCTAGAGGTCAATTCCTGGAATGGCGGGACTATCTTACGCTGAAAGACTGGAGCGACTGTACTTGTATACCCTTGAGTTTGGAAGACTGAGAGGGGATCTGATTGAGACATATCAGATTATTAAAGGATTGGACAGTCTGGAGGCAGGAAACATTTTTCCGCTGATGGGTGAGTGCCGAACCAGAGGACACAGTTTAAAAATACGGAGTAGATCTTTTAGGACATAGATGAGGAGAAACGTCTTCACCCAGAGAGTGGTGGCTGTGTGGAATGCTCTGCCCCAGAGGGCAGTGGAGGCCCAGGCTCTGGATTCATATAAGAAAGAGTTGGATAGAGCTCTCAAAGATAGTGGAATCAAGTGGTATGGAGATAAGGCAGGAACAGGATACTGATTAAGGATGATCAGCCATGATCATATTGAATGGTGGTGCAGGCTCGGAGGTCATAATGGTCTACTCCTGCACCTGTTGTCTATTGTCTATTGTCCATTGTCTATAACGTCAACTTTCCTGCCCCTCGGATGCTGCCGACCTGCTGTGCTTTTCCAGCCCCACACTTTCCAACTCTGATCTCCAGCATCTGTTGTCCTCAGTTTCCCTCAGCCTCAGATGGAAGTATTTTCACTCTTTCTGACATATTACTCAACAGCGTGATAATTTATGGAATGGGGACAGAAATTAAGCATTCCCTTGTGTAACATCAGGTTGGAGTGCCACATCAAGGTTGGGGAAGTAACAGTGAGATTGAGTGACAGAGGGTCAGTTCCAAGAATACAGTTTGTTCTTGGGAATGATTTAGCAGGATCCAAGGTGGGAAAGGCACCCCTTGTAGTGGAGAAGCCAAAGTAAGACCAGGGAACAGGGGAATTAAAATAAAAATACCCAGGGATTTTTCCAGACTGTGTAGTAACAAGATCCCACTGTCGTAAGTTACAACAGGAAGGAAAACCGAAAGAAAACGCCAAAGGAGTTGATGCACGGAAGACTCAGGCTAAAGCATTTTTAGTGGCTGGAATGAACAAGGACATGGTTATTTTTTGTTGGACATGTCATACATTCCAAATGGTAGGTAGGTCACAGGCAGTAATAAAACCAGCACTGTTGTTGCCAATTCCTGTATTCGACGAACCTTTCTTATGGGTTATGATTAATTGTGTAGCTCCCCTTTCCAAATTAAAGTGGAAACCAATATCTGCTGATCATAATGGATGTGTCTACCCGATTTCCATGGATAATTCCATTGTGGAGTTTAAAGGCAAAAGGGGAGGTGGAAGAGTTGGTAGCTTTCTTTACTCACTGTGGGCTACGCAGTGTGATTCAGTCAGACCAAAGGTCTCATTTTACCGCGCAGCTGTTTTTGGACGTCATGGATAGCTTCAGCATGCAGCAGTTTAAATCAAGTGCATTGCATCCCAAATCCCAGGGAGTCTTGGAAAGTTGGCATCAGTTGCAGAAGACAAGATAAACAGCGTACTGTCAGAATTACCCGAATGATTGGAATAAAGGCGCCTCATTATATTCTTTGCCATTAGAGCTGCCCCACATAAATCTACTCACTTTCCTTCCTTTGAGTTAATACTCGTACATGAAGTGAGAGGTCCTTTGAAATTAATTAAATATAAATTGACAGGACCGAAGTTGAAGATCTCACACTTGAATTATATATCTGACATGAGGGAGAAATTCGATGGAGTCGGTGAGTTAGGTAAACAGCACCTGAAGAGGTGCTGGCTGAGTTACAGTTGGCTGAGCATGTTGAACGATTAAAAGAAGCAAACGTGGTAATAAACTTAAAAGAAAACAGAATTCGCGAAGGCAGTGGTGACGCTGTTGGGGCATTACATTAGACATGGAAGGTTGACCCCATGGAACACAAAGACGAAGGGCTTTGAGGAATTTCCAGGACCATCCTCGAAGAAAGAGGTGCTTCGATTTTTGGAACTGCGTGGATTCTATTTAATGTTTGTTCAAACCTTCAGCAGCGTATTGGCACCACTGATGGACTTAGTAAAGAAGAACACAGAATTGTGGTGGACAGAACAATGCCAGGAGGCATTTGAGAATTTAAAAGCATGATTAATCATCACACCAGCTTTAGCTACACCAAATATTTTGAAAGCCTTTGAAAATTGTGTTTGATGCTCGGGGTATAGTGGTGGTAGATGTATTGATACAGAAAGATAATGATGGAATTGAATGACCAATTGGCTACTTGTTGAAAAAACTCAAAGCCACCAGAAAAAAATGCAAAATTTCCATTATTGAAAAAGAATGATTAAGTTTAGCACTAGTCTGACAATATTTTAATGTTTATATGACAAAGGAATAGTCGGAGATGGTTGTGGAGAATGACATACCTCTCGCATTCTTTGGAATATTTAAAGACCATAATATGAGACTATTTCATTGGAGTCTTATCTTACGAACTTTAAACTTACAAAACGTACATGCTGCAGGTCCTAAAATGTGATAGCAGATGCGTAATCGCGGATTTAAAGGAAAATGTTTAGATAAAATTTGACTTATTGCAGTGTTATATATATGTGTGCAGAATTAATATGTATGGTATAGCTGAGATTAATACTTTTGTATTTCATAATAATGGGATTAAGAATTAGAGGAAAAGAAATGAAGCCATCTTTTCATTCTGCCATTTCATGTATTTTTTGAAGAGGGGAGGTGTTATGAAGCTGAAATCATGTCCGGTCATTTAAAGACAGAACGGGTTTTGCTGAATAGAAGGTACAGCTACAGATGCCAGCTAAATGCCACACTGTTCCACATGTAACAATTAACTGGGAAATGGAAACCTGAGTTTTGTTTGCTGTTTTGACAACAATTCAATTACAACCAAACAGATTAAATAATGCTCAGGATATCAGAAGCCAACAGAATGTGAGTATTATTTTTTGGACACCTGGAAAGCAATCAAATTATGAGAATTAATGTATCATGGGGAGTATATAAACCCAGCATTTTGAACACTAGAGGGAGAGCCACTGCCATCCAACAGCAGAGTATCTGCTGTAGAGCAGGAGTGCTAACTGGCCATTTCTAACACTCTCTATCAAAGATACATGTTCATGTCAAACCTACTTGCGTAAAATAAATGACCCAGGAGATCAGCAGCTGGAAGAGTGAACACAGCGGGGAAGACAGAGAATGTGTGGTTGTAATGTTTCATATGTGGGTTGTTGGAAAAGCATATTTTTACAGAGTCGGAGTCAGATAGTAAGTAGCTAAGACAAGGGGGGCTTGGATTCGTGAATAGTTGTTGTTTAGTGTTCACTATTAAAGTTAAGAAATTAACTTGCTAATTTATGTTTAAATAGTGGAATGTAGGAGATCTGTGTCACTCATATGTTAACAGATTAACAAGGTGAGGCGAGTTTTTCTGGGTGTTTGGTTTTAATTAACAGAGGGGTTTGACTCCACTTTGTAAATGTCCATTCACACTGACCCCAGTTCCCTGCAGTTGGCCCATAACTTTCCACTCCTTTCCGATCCACATATGTATCCAAATGCTATTGAAATGCTGTTAATGTACCCCCTCAGAAATATCTGCTGGCAGCTCATCCACGTACCAGTCCTCTGTGTAAAAATGTGGCCCCTCAGGTTCCCTTTTATTCCTTCCCCTTTAACCTTCAACTGATCCCCTCTCATCCTCCATTTTCTAAACCTTGGAAAAGACTGAGAGCATTCACCCTTTCCATATCCCTCATGATCTTATACAGCTCTATAAGGACTCCCTCAGTCTCCTACACTCTAAAGAAAAGGTCCTAGCCTCTCCCTATAACTCAGACCATTGGATCCTGGCAACGTCTTTGTAAATTTCTTCTACACGCTTTCTAATTTCATAACATCCTCCCTATAACAAGGTGACAAAACTGAACACAATACTCCAAGTGCGGCCTTACCAAAGTCCTGTGTAACTGCAACATAAATTCCCAACATCTATACTCAATGTCCTGCCTGACAAAGGCCAGTGTGCCAAAAGCCTTCTTCACTGCCCTGCCTACCTGTGACTCCACTCTTAGAGAACCGTGCACCTGAACGCTAAGGCCTCTCTGCACACTACATTCCCTAAAGGCTCTCCCATGCACCATGGAACTCCTACCTTGATTTGAGTTTCCAAAATGCAAGACCTCACATTTCTATGTTAAATTCCACTGCCATTTCCCGGCCCACTTGCCCACCCGATTAATGTCCTGCTGCAATTTCTGATAATCTTCCTCACTGATCATGCTCCCACTTATTTTAGTGTCATCTGCAAACTTACTAATCATGGCTTGTACATTCTCAACCAAATCATAGATAACAGACAGCTATGGACCAAGCCTCCGCCTCCAGTCTGAAAAGCATCCTTCCACTAAAACCTCTGCTTCCTACCAACAAGCCAACTGTGTATCTAACTGGCCAGATCCCCCAACAATCCACGTGGTGGAACCTTCCAGAGCAGCCTGCCATGTGGAACCTTATCAAAGGCCTTACTGAAATCTATAGAGACTACGTTTACCGCTCTGTCCTCGTCAACCTTTTTGGTCACTTCACCAAAGGACTCTAACAAATTTGGGAAGCATGATCTCCCACTCACAAGTCTGTGCTGACTGCTCTGAATCAAACCCTGTGTAAGTAATGGGTGCAGTCAATGGTACGTCGTCCTTCATTGTAACATGATTCGAGTGCATAAGTAAAGCCATTTTCCTGCTTTTGTAGAGCCTTGCTGAGAGAGCATTTGTGGCACTCTGTACAGATTTGATCTCCTTTGTAAGGAATGATCTCCTTACCACAGACACTGATGATGGTATCATGAGAATAAAGTGAAGAAGCTGAGTGTTTAATCTGTAGAGCTGTGAGAGACCAAGAAATAGTGATGTCGAAACACGAGGAGTGGCAGCGATCACTTATTTCCAAAACAGACTTTAACAGAGAGAGAAATTCCATACATTGATTGGTTTGATTTATTGTCACGTGTACCTCAGTACAGGGAAACACTTTGTTTATGAGCAGTGGAGGCAGATCATAGTAAGCATGGCCAGACAGATCATAGGGTGGAAATAGACTTGGACAGAGTAAGGCATACAGGTTACACTGCACAGGACATGCACTAGACAAGGTCAACATGAACAAGATCAGCGTTATTTGAACTTAGAGAGTCCATTCATCAGTCCAACGTGACTTTCCTAATAGTTTATATGCCTAAATTAACTCTCCCCATGTTATTGTGTAGTCAGCGAGTGAACCCTGTACTGAAAGTCAGGTTGCTCACAATCCCCAACAGCAGCCACAATACCTTCCGTCTGAAACAGGTAGCCATTCCCACCAGCTTCAGCCCTGCATAAATAACACCAGGCTGGCTTCTCGAGGATGAAAGATGCCTTCTTGAGACTTCACACAAGACATATGGCTTCCCTGCTCACCACTAGAAAACCACGTTAAAGTCCCACGTGTGTGTCATAAGCAACGGAGCCAAGAGAAACAACGTGGAGCAGTCTGTCTGTGCAGCCTCTGCTCCACTTGATCATCATGTTAGAGCATCAATTAGGAGACACGTAAGACTGCCGATGCTGGAGATCAGAGTTTCCAGCAACTGCCGTCATTGTTTTTACTGAGTTGATTTTAACCCTACTGCGAATCCTCTTGCAAGGATGCCTGCCTTGAAGACGTTTTCCTCCTCGAAGGGCTTTTGCCCGAAACGTCAATTTTATTGCACCTCGGATGCTGCCTGAACTGCTGTGCTTTTCCAGCACCACTAATCCTAGATCAGAGTAGAGAGTTGATTGTTGGAAAAACACAGCAGGTCAGGCAGCATCCGAGAAGCAGGAGAATTGACATTTCGGGAATAAGACATTCATCAGGAATCAGCATCAATTACCACATTCTGACCCCGTGTAAGTGCATTGAGGTGGGAATGGTCTCCTACTGTTCCTGTATAAGTGACTCAAGGGGCTAATTGACTTCTTCCTCGTCCGATTGGACAGGACCAAGGGCCTGACTGGTTACCCCTGGTTCCTGTTTGATAGCTCGATGTATTGACAAGTGTGATGATGCTGTAGCTTTAAGAGGTTTTTTTGTCCTGGTTTCTTTTAAGAGAGAGATTGAATGATCGTTACCAAGCTGGTTAGTTCAGACCACTCGAGTAACAGCTAGCGAGGCCTTGTGTTTATTTTAATGCAGCCTGAATGGGTGTGGCCAGCTCTCACAGATTAGGATCTCTGGTGTTTGGTTTCTCAGTAACATCAAAAACTACAGGGGTCTCAACAGAGTTGGAAGCTTCAGGGAATGTCTCCTGGTTGCTACTCTCTCTGAATTTTCTCTTGATGCTGTCACATTGCATCTGGAACAGACCCTGTACATTTCCTTTAAAATAAGAAAGCATTAGAATCTAGGCTATTGCCTTCAAATATTTTCGAGAGGCTCTGATGTGGTCCATCACACTAGACTCCTTATCTTCCTGAGTAATAGGCTGGAGGCACTGAGTGGGCTGTCCCCTGTTCATCTCGAATAGTGTCAATGGGCTGAATGGCTTCCTCATATTCCTGTGAAACCAGCGTGAGGTGCTGAATGAACTCTTGTTTTACTGTGGCAATAGGCAATGCTGTGACATGAATGTTACAGACATGTTAACAGCACAACTCTCAATGGAGTCAGGGTCTTGCTGCACATGGACACAGACCAGTTCAGGAGCTGAGGGGGGACAAAATGTTCTGAACATTGTGGAATCTTCAGTGACCATCCCCATTTCTGATCTTATGTTGCAGAGGGTGAGGGGAGAGAGACATTGATGAAGCAGCTGAAGTGCCATGTTTGACCCCAAACACTGGAGACTTTACTCTGATTCCCATTAAGTTCAGTTTTGTTAAACTCCTAGACGTCAACAGAAGGCAACCACTGCCTTGATATCAGGGCCAGTCCATTTTACCTGAACCCTTGTCTCAACCTCTTTTGTTCATATCAATAAACCATGATATAGGAGCAGCAAGTGTTTACTTCAAACAGGTGGGATTGAATGTCAGGATTTCTGTTCTCATGAGTGTTCGGGGAGCGAGATGACTGAAATTATTTGAAGAGGAGGTAGATGGATATTGATCTGTCAGAGAGTTGAGGGCAGTGATGAATTGGGTATGAAAGAGAATTTGAGACCAAGAGCAGGCCAGTCATGATCTTAGCGAAGGGCAAGGCAGGCTTGTGGAGTGAGCGACCTGCCCTGTTTCTGAAGTTCTCACATTCTGTTATTGGAAAGTTAGTGGGTGTTATTTTAATGAGTGTTATGTTATTGCATAATGCAGTCAGGGAGACCAGCTGATTTTGTGAGCCATCTCTGGGTGCGGTATGGGGGCTGTATTCACATTGAATCTGGGTCTACAACATGACCAACAAATGAAGCACAAGTTGCAGATAGGGGAAGCTCTGTAAAGAGAGATGAGGGGCCTCTTTATTACCCAGCCTGGGTTTTCCAATTACATTTCCCAAATCACCTCAAAGCGTGTGGGACAGTTTTGAAGGGCTGAATAGTCCTCTCTGTTTCTGTGCACCAGTTTATAGCAGTAAGTAGCCTCCCACTGCTCCTATCTAACAAGTTTGACGGGCTGAATGAAACACAGAAACATGGGACTGAGGAGCAGGAGTGGGTCATTAGATACTTTGAGCCTTCTCCACCAGGCACTAAGATTGTGACTGATCAGGTTGTGGTCTCAGCCCCACTTCCCTGTCTGTATCCCATTATGCATGACTCACTTCTCTGTCAAATATTTACCGAATGCAGCTTTCAATCAATGTGAACAAAGAGGCACGATAAACTTCCAGTGAAGAGAATTCCCACTTGAAAGGTCCTTTCAGAATTATTCGTCATCCTTTTTATAGAATCAGAGAGTCATTCAGAATGAAAACAGACCCGTTAGTCCAATCTGTTCACTCCGATCAGATATCAAATCTGATCCAGTCCCATTTGCCAGCATTTGGCCAATATCTCTCCTTTTTCAGACACTTTTTAAATGTGCGAAAATATCCGCCTTCAGCACTTCCTCTGACAGCACTTTCTGTACACACACCACTCTCTGTGTGTGACATTTACCTTCGGGTTCATTCTAAATCATTCACCCTCTCCCCTTCAACCTATGCCCTCTTGTTCTGGACTCCCCTATCCTGGAGAGCAGAACGTGGCAGTTCAGAATATCCATGCCCCTGATGGTTTTATAAATCTCTCTAATGTCACCCTTCAGCCTCTGACACTCCAGGGAGAAACACCTCAACCTAATCAACCTCTCCCGAAAGCTCAAACCTCCAGTCCTGGAATATCTGTGACTAAATCTTTTCTGCAGAAAACCGAGTTGTACACAGTATTCTTAAAGTGGTCTCACCAACATCCTGTACAGATGTAACATACCACCACAACTCCTATACTCAATGCTCTGAGTGATGAAGGCAAATGTGCCAAATGTGTTCTGTCCCACTCTGTCTACCTGCGACTCCACTTTCAAGGAACAATGTACCTGCAGTCCTATCCCTTTGTTTCACAGCACTCCCCAGGACCTTACCATAAAGTGTATAATTCCTGCCCTGCTTTGCGTTCAGAAAATGCAAAACCTCGTGTCTATCTAAATTAAAGTTCATCTGTCACTCATTGCTCCTTTGTCCCATCTAATTGTGGTCTCGTTGTACTCTGAGATAATCTACTACACCACCTTTCTGATGTCATCTGTAAACTTACTAACTATGGCCCCAATATTAACATCTAAATCCTTTACATAAATGATGAAATGCAGTGAATTCAGTACTGATTCTTACAGCACACTGCTGCTCACAAGCCTCCAGTCTGCAAAATATCCCTCTTCCTTCAAGCCTTTTGTGACTAGCTTCTTCTGGATCTTATGTGACTGAAACTTACTAATCTGTCTACCAATCAGAATGAAATACTTGCTATGAAGAGAGGCTGAGTAGGTTAGGTTTATTTTCACCTGAAAAAAAGGAGATTGAGGGATACCTGATTGAGGTTTGCAAAATCATGAAGGGTATAGACAGGGTGGATAGAGACAAGCTTTTTCCCCGGGTGAAGGATTCAATAACGAGAGGTCATGCTTCCAATGTGAGAGGTGGGATGTTTAAGGGGGATATACGCTTTAAGTACTTCACACAGAGGGTGGTAAGCGTTTGGAACGCTTTGCCAGCAGAGGTTGCAGAGGCAGGCAGGGTAGATTCATTTAAGATGCGTCTGGACAGATGCATGAGTAGGTGGGGAACATAGGGATACAGATGCTTAGGAATTGACCGACAGATTTAGACAGTACATTTGGATTGCCTCAGGCTTGGAGGGCGAAGGACCTGTTCCTGGGCTGTAAACGTTCTTTGGTCTTTGTTCTTTAAATGAAAACCTTGTTGAAGTCCATACAGACAATGTCTACCAAACTGTCTTCATCAATCTTCTTTGTCACCTCTTCAAAAAACTCAACCAAATTAATGAGACATGATTTCCCATGCAGAAAGCCACGTTGTCTACCCCGATCAGCGCTTGCCTTCCCAAATGTCTGTAAATTCTATCCCTCAGAATCCCCTCCAACAACTTACCCACCACTGACATCAGGCTCACCCGTCTATAGTTCTCCAGCTTTTTGGGTCATTGTTTCCCTTTCTAGTCCCACTGCTCCACTGCTCACAACAAATGTTAAATGTAACAAGGTTGGTGATATGGCTGATGATATCGGTCTCAGACTGGGTCAGGGTCAGTTTTAGGAAAAAGTCAGGCTAGTTTCTTTAATCTGCTCAAATAGCACGTTTATGATCCAGAGCAATGTTACTCCAACACTGATGGAAAGATGAATGGCAAACTGTTTGGATATTGCAAATATATAATTAATATGTCGGTTTCTAAAAATACTGACACACACACACACACACACACACACACACACACACACACACACACACACACACACACACACACGCACACACACACAGAGATAAACGAAATCTCTGCAATTTTAACTTGAAAGAACTTTGTCCAGATATTATTGGAACCCATGACAAAACGAAAAATTGAGTGATTGTCCAAAACGTTATTCTGCTTCTGAGGATATTGTACTCACACAGTTGCTAGCAATGGGATTTCATCCTGGGAGAGTTGGATTTGGCTGAATTCCCTTTGCTTTCGGCAGTGAGGAGATTCCAATGAATTCTGGTCAGGGATCACCCAAAGGGTAGTACGGTGGTTAGCACTGCTGCCTCACAGCACTAGAGACTTGGGTTCAATTCCAACCTTGGGTGAGTATCTGTGTGGAGTTTACACATTCTTCACTTTCCTGTGTGAGCTTCAAATGGGTGATCCAGTTTCCTACCACAGCTCAAAATGTGGTGGATTGGTCATGCTAAATTGTCTGGAGTGTTCAGGGATTTCTAAGTTAGGAGCATTAGTCAGGTGTATATATAGTTGAATGGTTTGGGAAGGTTGGTATTGATTTGTTGAGCCGAATTCCTGTTTCAACACTGTAGGGATTTCTATAAGAATGGTAACGATGACTGTGGAATTTTTTTTTTAGCTGACACACATTGTTGTGATGAGGAACAATGAAGGAGAGAGAGTGTAATAGGCCATTCCTTCTCAGGCAGGTTACATTTTCTCCCTCTCTGAGCTGAATCACACAGTAATGTCATCCTCTCCCAAACTGGATCACGTGAGGTCTCCTTGTACATTGTCCAAACTATGTCTCCATCACATTCCCTGTTCCATGTAGGTGCATCATTGCTGTTGTCGTACGCAGAGCCATCCCCTGAGCAGAAAATGGTCTCGTTCGATTTTAAATATGCGTCATTAAAAAAATAAAATTTTTAATGTATTCAGAATACCTTTGTTAAAAGTAATGCATTTTTTAAAGAAATACAGAAATTGCTGGAACAGCTCGGCAGGTCTGGCAGCATCCAGATGACTTTTACATGCTGTAGTTCTACCATCTTGCACCCCTTCCTCTGTTAGCTCATTCCATACACACACCACCCTCTGCGTGAAAAGGTGCCCTTTAGGGCTCTTCAAAATCTTTCCCCTCTCACTTTCAACCAATGGCCCTCTGGTTTTGAATGCCCGTAACTTGGGGAAAAACCCTGACTACTCACCCTATCCATGACCATTCTGATTTTATAAGCCTTAACCGCTGCGAAATGTGACTCCAATCAACACGAATGGCTGTACTTACACTCATCCTGGGCCTAAATTCTGAAATGCAATACTGACACCTCTTCCTTCTCCATCAAGTCACAATTCTAAATCCATTTTAATCAGTTTGTTCAGATGTATCATGAGATACTTCTGTGGGCTTTACACCTAGACCTTTGTGCCTGGTGGTAGGGACACTAGCATCACTCAGCAATACCCATAAAGCTGTAAGAGTATTCTCCTGTGTGTTTGTTCATCAGCCTGTTCTGACATGCTGTGACATACCTCTGCAACAGGCAGGACTTGAATCCAGGCCTTCTAGTCCAGAGCTAGGAAAACTACCAAACAAGTTCAGGAATTGGAATCAAACTCAGAGCTCTGGCTCAGAGACTGGGACACTACCCATTACACTACCATACCCAGATTTTGGGTCATATTTTAGTGCTCACTTTCAGCTCGGTGTGGATTTATTATAATCAGGTTACCATTACTGAGCTACACAAAACACTTTGTATTGTTAAACAAATGCAAGATATTTGTCTCAACCGTCAGATGTTGAGTGTACATGCTATCGAAATTAACTATAAACATCTTTAATCGCTATTGTCTGCCGTCTGCAATATTTGAGAAAGAAATCCTGCAGACACACTCTGCACAATGAAGGGTCTCAAATGTATATTTATTACTGAACACTAGAGTCGAAGGAAGAGCTTAATTTCTGGTCCCAAAACACCGATCACTATTACCCACCTCTAACGTGCAACTGCCCTCTTCCTAAAACCATGAAATGTAACCAAGCCGCTGATTACTGTCCAGCCTCTCCTCCCCACTGACTGTGTCTGCAATCTGTCCCTCCTCCCCCTAACCACACAAGGCAAACCAAGCTCAGGTCTTTGTGAAAATCAAGGCCGGTGTGTGCAGACTTCCTGGAGAGGGATGGGCATTTTAAAATTGAAGGTGGAGGGTGAGGTGGCAGTAATATCACTCACTGGGCTGAGGGGTGGCAGACGGAGTTTAGTTTGGATTAATGCGAGGTATTGGATTTGGTAAATCAAACAACAGCAGGACCTATACAATTAAAAGCAGGGTCTTTGGCAGTGTAGTAGAACAGAGACCTAGGCCGTCAGGTATAGTCCTTTAAAATTTGCATTTCATATAGATAGTGCGGTTAAGAAGGTGTTTAACACATTTGTCTGCAATGGTCAGAACTTTGAGTATCGGAATTGGGACGTCATGTAGTGGTTGTGCAGGATAGTGGTGGAACCTCTTCTGGAATACTGTGTCCAGTCTGGTCAACCTCCCACATATTCCATAGGCACACTGTGGGTGAAAAAGCTGCCCCTTAGGTCACTTTTAAATGTTTCCCCTAACACCTTAAGCCTCTGTCCTCTAGTTTTGGACTCCCCGTACCCTTAGAAAATTACTTGACTATTCACCCAGATATTACTGACTTTGATATTATTAAGCTGGAAAGGGTTCAGAAGAGATTAACCTGGATGTTGCAGGGAATGGAGGGAAAGAGCTATAAGGAGAGGCTGGATAGGTTGGGACTTTTTTTCACTGGAGAGGATGAGGTTAAGGGGTAACTTTGCAGATGTTTATAAAATAATGAGGTGTACAGATAAGCTAAAGGGCTGATGTCTTTTCCCTAGAATTGTGGATTCAAAACTGAGGGTTATTTAAACTGCAAGGAAAAAGTTTTATAAAAGTCATGAGAGGTAAATATTTTAATCTGGCTTGTGTGGGGAATGAACTTCCAGAGGAAGTGGTGAAAGCAGGGACAGTTACAACGTTGAAAGGACATTTAGATCAGTCCATGGATAAGACATCAGTTTGGATGGTGCTGTGAACCGCTGCCCTCTCTCTCCCCCTCTCTGAATGAATGGTTTTCACCCTTTGCCAATGCCTGTGCAGTGGCGTGTGGAGGTCAGCAGAGGGTGGCATTGCATCACTTTAAGCACCACAGAGACTGGCAGGCCTGCCCCACCCAGAGACACACAGATACACACACGGGAATGGTTAGGGCACGGCGTGAAGCTCATCTGGTAACTTAAATGAAACATAAAGAAATGCTCAAGTCGCCTCGTAAACTATTAAAGTATGAGGTACAGATCTACCAAATTCCACTGTTTAAATAAAAACATCAATTTATTTTTTGACTCTGAAAGTGAACATTTTACATCAACTATTCACAACTCTGGGACCCCCTTTCTCTTAACTGCTTATTACCCGACTCCAGCTCTATAGCAATATACTGTTTCTGGGTCTTTTATCCTCTCATATCACAGGTGATTGTAAGCTCTCAGTTCAGAACAGCATTCACCCTCTCTTAAAGGTACAATACACACTTTCAACTTCATCACATTATACCCTGATGAATATCGATAAGTGGGACCTATCCAATTTCTCTTGCTCTGCGGTTTGTCAATATTTCATCTACTCTGTCGCGTATGTGTCAGGAGTTTTGTTGCTCCATTGACAGTATGTCATTGTTCAACTCCGTCCGTGGGAATATATCAGTATTTCACTTGCTCACACTCGTGTATGTGGGGCAGGATTTCAGTTGTTTCATGGGGACTGTGACGCTATAACAATCTCAATGTTTGTAGATGGCACCGAACCTGGAAGAACTCTGAAGTCTACGGAGGAGAGTGTGGAATTCTAACAGGACAATCACACGTTGGTGTAGTGTTCAGGTTTATGGCAGATCGGGATCACGGCAGAGCAGTGTGAGGTGATGCACTTTGGTAGGAAAGACAATGAAAGACAATATAAAACAGGCTGTGCCATTATAAAGGGGCTGCAGGAACAGAGGGCGCTGGGTGTATATGAGCACAGATTGTTGAAGATATCAGGACAAGTGGGGAGAGCAGTTACAATCACAGATTAGTTTCAGTATCTGAGCTGTTTGCAGGAGGAGGTGTAGGAGGGAGTCTCGGTGCTCCCTTCCTGGGAGGTGGTGGTGACGATGTGTTGTGAGCCCACCCTCCTGCCCACCGAGACCATGGGGATTCCATTTGTACCAGCTCGACACAAAAGGGAGATGGCATCAGGGCCACAGCTTCTAAGTTGTGCCGGGGGGAAACAGAGCTGCCAGTGGGTTTAAAGAGAATTGCCATTCACTGAACATTACTCCTGACTCGGTCGGTGGGACGCAGATGTATCAGAATCTCCACACGAGACGTCCCAGTCCCCTCCAATTCGTACCAGGATCCTCCCCACATGGCGGGGGGAAGGGGGCGAGGGAACGGATATCAGGCACTCCACCACCCTGCTTGGCCATTTCTGTCCTATTCCAGGCTGTTTCTCTTGGAATGGGAGAAAGGGAGGGAGAGAGTGAGGGTGGGAGTGGGTGGTCCTGCTGCTAGTGTTAGTATAGGTGGGGAGGGGGTCATGGTGAGGTGTCCGGAGGGAGTCAGTCCACAGTGTTGTATCCATGCAGTGTTCTTCGTGTGGGGGTGAAGTGGAGGGAGGGGAGGGGAGAGGGAGAGAGAGAGAGACAGAGACAGAGACAGAGAGAGAAGGTGCTGCATGCGACAGTGAGAGTGGTGGACATGAGCCTTGTTCGGGGGTCGGTGCGATAACAGATATACAGTGAGTGTGAGGGAGCAGAGAGAATATGGTGACCCTTATCCTGACAGCGTGGGGAAGGTTATTGATGCTTGTCCTGTATTGCTGGACATTTCTTCAGACCGCAGATACTGCACGAGCTGGCTTGTGAGCTCAGACCAAGCTCGGGGGTTCTGGTGGTGTCGCCCCCTCTGGGAAGTGAATGGTCCCCTCTGTACTAGCCCATCCACCAGGACCTCTGTCCCCTGTCGACAAACCGTGGTATAATTGCCCCTTATCTGCCATGCTCGGGGTAAACTGGGCAGGGTAGCTCCTAACGGAGAAAGCTCAATGGTGTGCCCCTTGGCCTTTTAAAAATGGCACCAGTGTCAGGGATCAGAGAATATCAGGGTCACCCGGGCGATGGTGAGTACCTCCAGCCTGAATGAGGGGGACACCATGGGGTGGGCTGGGTAGTTAATGAGGTGAGTTCGATAGCACCAGGAAACGAGCTCAGCCTCGCGAGGACGATACCTCTGTCACACTCAAGGAAAATCAGACAAAGATAAATTATTGTTAGAATCTGCCCAAATGAAGCGTTGATTCTGTTGAAACTAATTGCAGTTACAAAGATGCACAACAAATGATCATCTGACTTCATACCAAAATCCGTTTTTCCCATCTTTCCTGAGAAGACTGGCTCATGTTACAGGATGCTATCGAAGTGTCGACATTTCAGCATTCTGCAACCTGGGAGCACATATTTCCATGACACTGTCTCCCAGTCTCCCCCTCTCTGTCTATACCCCAAACCCCTCCCATGTGGTGATATTTAAACTGATTCCCTCGCCTGGTCTCTCTGGCAGTAATGTTCACACCCACAACACCCCCTTGTCAGGGCAACAATGGAGATATGGAGCTGTACATGGGTGTGAGCTGCACATCCAGTCACTTCCAGCATGGGCTGCTAGTTTCCCCGCCCTGGGCAGTGATCTAACACATTGTCAATGAGCAATGCCCTGGGGTGGGGTACGCAGTCCTACATGCAGGGAGGTAACTGCTACTGGTTTACACATCAATCCATTGGGTGGGGTACACAGTTCTACATGCTGGGAGGGTAACTGCTCCTGGGTTACAGATCAATGCACTGGGGTGGGGTACACAGTTCTATATGCTGGGAGGTTAACTGCACCTGGGTTACAGATCAATGTACTGTGGTGGGGTACACAGTTCTACATGCTGGGAGGGTAACTGCTCCTGGGTTACAGATCAATGTACTGGGGTGGGGTACACAGTCCAACATGCTGGGAGGGTAACTGCTCCTGGTTTACACATCAGTACATTGGGTGTGGTACACAGCGGGGAGGGTAACTGCCCCTGGTTTACAGATTAATGCACTGGGGTGGGGTACACACTTCTGCATGCTGGGAGGGTAACTGCTCCTGGTTTACAGATCAATGTACTGGGGTGGGGTACGCAGTCCTACATGCTGGGAGGGTAACTGCTCCTGGGTTACAGATCAATGCACTGGGGTGGGGTACACAGTCCTACATGCTGGGAGGTTAACTGCACCTGGGTTACAGATCAATGTACTGGGGTGGGGTACACAGTTCTACATGCTGGGAGGGTAACTGCTCCTGGGTTACAGATCAATACACAGTCCTACATGCTGGGAGGGTAACTGCTCCTGGGTTACAGATCAATGCACTGGGGTGGGGTACACAGTCCTACATGCTGGGAGGGTAACTGCTCCTGGGTTACAGATTAATTCATGGGTGATCACTGCACAGGTCGCTGTGCTGGTCAGACTATCTAGTTGAGGTTTATTGATAATGCAATGAGATGGTTTGTGTAGCTCCTTATGCTGGATGGATACTTGTTTCAGGTTCACACATGAGTGTCCTGCTGTGGTCTGCACAGCTCCCAGTGCTGGACAGATATCTAGTCCAGGTTTATAGATCAATGCACTGCTGTGGTCCACACAGCTCCCGTGCTGGACAAATATATATGGTCTGGGTTTATAGATCAATGTTCTGATGTGATCTGCACAGTGTTCCACTCTGGACAGATTGCTGGGTTGTACTGAGCAGGACACTGGCCTGGTTTACACAGTGTTCCACGGTGAAAAGATATCTGCTCTGGGTTTATGGTGTCTGGGCTGGTTCTGTGAGGTGGATTGACAATGTGGTATATTTAACCATTTTAGCTGGTCTGGCAATGCCTTTAGTTCCCATTCCTGTGATTGGACCTTCTATCTCTCACCCCATTAATGTTACAGTGTGTCCAGGTACAGTACATCATGTTGGTGGGGTGGGTAGGGGGGGAAAGGTCATGGACAGGTCAAGGGGTTACCCGGAACGTTCTGTCCTCAACATTCTATAACTGACATTCCCCGGAACGTTCTGAGCCCGACATTCTATAACTGACATTCCCCGGAACGTTCTGAGCCCGACATTCTATAACTGACATTTCCCGGAACGTTCTGTCCCCAACATTCTATAACTGACATTCCCCGGAACGTTCTGAGCCCGACATTCTATAACTGACAATTCAATTCACTGACGTCCGGCCGTTCACAAACAAACGATAAGATCCCGAGGGAAGAGATCCCTTTCCAGGGAGAAGGAGACACTGTTCCAAAGGCCCCTCAGGAAGTTAAAAGGGTGAATATGTTTTCCCTGCGTTTACATTTCTTCACGACACAGGATCGACCACAATTTAGACCAAAATACAGGAATTCCCAAACTCCGTTTGTCTTCAGGAAACTGGGAGAGAATCCTTCAGGACAGCAACGTTTCCACCCTCCGTATTAGGAACTGGGAAGGAGTGACCTGTGTCTGCTCTCGAGTGATCGAGTGTGTGGGAATGTTCTAGAAACCATCTGTCCTTATGGATGTGTCTCTGTGTGTTTGGGGAGTGAGGGTTTCTGGTGGATTATGTCACATTTTTGTCAGTAATTCCGACCTTCCCATTTGTTATTCCAGCTCCAATTATTTTAATAAATCCCTGAATACAGGGACACATTTGAAAATCTCACTGGGTCCTCGATCAAACGGGTCCCTTTGCCTCCAGGCTGATGGATAATGGGTTTGTTTTCCTTCCTCACAGTTAACGTAGTGACCATCTACGTCCTGCTTTATAAAGATTGTGGATTGTCTCCATGTGTCAGACGTTACCTGGGGGCCATGGCAGCGGCGGATCTCCTGGTCATTATCCTCGACCTGATCCTGAGACACATTCCCATTGTTTATCGGGAACAGTTTAATTTCCTGAAGGACTCCGTTCCCGTGTGTAATATCCACGCCGTCCTGCTTTATGCAGCCACTGACTGCTCTGTCTGGTTCACCGTCACTTTCACCTTCGATCGGTTTGTGGCCATTTGTTGGCAGAAGCTGAAAAGTAAATATTGCAGTGAGAAAACGGCGGCTGTGGTTCTGGGAGCAGTGACTGTGCTGAGCTGTTTAAAGAACATTTTCTGGTATTTTATGTTCACGGCTCGGTATTGGATGGAGAACGACCCCTGGTTTTGTTATGTAACAGACGCTGTTCGATTCTCCAGTGTCTGGGCCACAATCGAGTTCCTCCACCACATTCTAACCCCGTGTGTCCCATTTCTCCTGATTCTGCTGCTCAATGTTCTCACCGTCAGACACATTTTAGTGACCAGCAGAGCCCGCAGGAGACTCCGCGCTCACACCAATGGGGACACTCAGTCCGACACTGAAATGAGAAACCGAAAAAAATCCATCATTTTACTGTTTGTGATCTCGGCCAATTTCATCCTGTTATGGTCAACGTTAATGCTGTTTTCTACATGGAACCGGATGTGGTTTATTGGGTATTGGTCTGTGTATCTCGAAGAATTTGTGCAGGAATTGGGCTTCATGCTGCAGCTCCTCAGTTGCTGCACAAACACCGCGATTTATGCCGTGACCCAGACTAAGTTCAGGCAGCAGCTGAAGAATGTGCTGAAATATCCCTTCACCCAAATCTATGCATCCATCAAATTCCCTCATTAATCAATCCATCTGGGATTTTCTCATTTCAGTTCAGTGTTTCAGCGATGGAGCAGCCTGTCGCTATGGTAACAGACTGAGGGTAGCGCTGGTTTGTCCATCCTTATCCCACAGGGGGGTTACAGGGAAACATTTCAATGTTTCTCACAACTCAGGGGCCAGTGAGAAAAGGCACCATCCCACTGACTGTATCCATCACTTCCATTTGTAAACAATAAAAATGTTGATGAAAGCGTGCCGAGCAGCAGAGTGACCGATGTTGTTGTGTGTCTTTGTGTTGGAATAGCTGAGCTGGAGAGAGACAGACTCAGCCCCAAGTCCTGGTCCTCAGGGAAGGGGAGGGGACCGGGTTCTGAGCTCAGGAGCTGGGTTTACCTCCCTCTGTCCCACCCCACTCCAACCTGGTCTCCCCATTTCATCTCCGCTCCTCTTTCTACTCAATTTTCTCCCTCTCTCTCATCACCTCTCCACTTCACACTCTCTCGTTTCCCCTCTCACACACAATCCCCCCAAGCTTGGTTTCTCCACCTGTCACACTCTGCCCTATCTCCTCATCCTCACTCTCTCTGTCCTGCCGTCTCTGTCTCCCTCCAGGGGTTCCACCTCTACCCCATTTTCCCCTCCTCCTACCTCCCACATCTGTCCCCCCCCCCAACACGCAGCCTCATGACCAACCAAGGAGGGGAGGGAAGGTCAAGAGGGAGGAAGAGGGCGAAAGAGGGGATGGGAGAGAGGGAGCGCGAGACAGGGGGAGGAAGAGAGAGGGGGAGGGCGTGAGAGGGAAGGGAAAGAGGAGGAGGGCAAGAGAGGCGGGCGAGGTTGGGCAAGGCGAGAGGGAGAAGAGAGCTTGGGAGAGGGGAGGATGAGACAAAGGGAGGGCAAGAGAGGGGAGCGTGAGAGGTAGGGAGAGTGACAGAGGGGAGGGGAGAGAGGGGGAGGGCGAGAGAGGGAATCGCGAGAGAGGAGGAGGGCGAGAGAGAGGAGGGCGAGAGAGGAGATGGCGAGAGAAGGGAGACCGAGAGAGGGGAGGGAAGGGAGCGGAGGGTGAGATGGAGGGAGGGTGGAATGGGGGCAGGGCGAGAGAGGGGGAGGGCGAGAGAGGGGGAGGGAGCTGAAGGCAAGAGGGTGGTGGAGGGCGAGGGAGGGGAGGGCGAGAGAAGTGAGGGCGAGAGAAGTGAGGGCGAGAAAGGGGAGGGAGGGAGGGGTGGGCGAGAGGGAGGGAGAGGGCGAGGGAGGGGAGTGCGAGAGTGGGGAGAGGGAGAGAGGGGAAGGAGAGAGAGAGGGGAGGGGGTGAGAGAGGGGAAGGAGAGACAGGGCAGGGAGGGAGGTGAGGAAGAGAGGAAGGGAGAGGGCGAGAGAGGGGAGGGCGAGAGAGGGAAAGGAAGGAGGGGAGGGCGAGAAGAATGGAGAGGGCGAGAGATGAGAGCAAGAGAGGAGAGGGAGAGGGGAGGGCGAGAGAGGGGACGGAGGGAGGGAAGGATGAGAGGAAGGGAGAGGGTGAGAGAGGGGATGGGTGAGAGAGGGTGCGCAAGTGTGGGGGAGGGCAAGAGAGGGGGAGAGGGAGGGGAGGGAGGGGAGGGAGAGAGAGGGGAGAGGTTGAGAGAGGAGAGGACGAGACGGGGAGGGAGGGGTGGGTGAGGAGGGCGAGAGAGAGGAGGGCGAGAGAGAGGAGGGCGAGAAAGGGGAGTGCAAGAAAGAGGGGAGGGCGAGAGAGGGGAGGGCAAGAGAGATAGAGAGGAGGGCGAGAGAGGGGACGGAGAGAGGGACGGATAGAGAAATGGGGGACTGGGGATTCAGAGCTAGGGGGACAGAGAAAGGCGGGACAGAGAGAGGGGACAGAGAGAGGGCAGGATCAGAGAGAGGGTGGGAACAGGGAGAGGAGGACAGAGAGAGTGGGACAGTGAGGGGGGACAGAGAGACGGGGACAGACAGAAGGGGAGAGCAAGAGGGGAACAGATAGAGGGGGACGAGAGAAGAGGACAGAGAGAGGGGTACAGAGAGAGGGGCGACAGAGAGCGGGTGGACAGAGTGAGGGTGGACTGAGAGAGTGGCACAGAGAGAGGGGATACAGAGAAAGATGGTACAGAGAGGGGGGGGGCAGAGAGAGGGGAAAGTGAGAGGGGGATAGACAGGGGGGACAGAGAGAGGGGTACAGAGAGGGGGGCAGAGAGTGGGGTCTCATAGAAGGTGGACAGAGAGAGAGAAAGAGAGAGAGTGGGACAGGGAGGAGGGGAACAGAGAGAGAAGGGGAGAGAGAGCGCGGGGACAGAGAAAGGATGACAGAGATAGGGGAACAGAGAGGGGGGTCAGGGAGAGGGGCACAGGGAGAGGGGGAAAGAGAGGGTGAGACAGAGAGGCGGGACAGAGCGAGGGGGTCAGAGAGACGGGGCAGGGAGGGTGGACTGAGCGAGGGTGGGACAGAGAGAGGGGGCAGAGAGAGCGGGACAGAGAGAGCGGTGACAGAGAGAGGGAGGACAGACTTAGAGGGACAGAGAGACGTGGGGACAGAGGGGTGGTGTACAGAGAGGGGCGGACAGAGAGGTGGGGGACAGAGAGGGGAGTACAGATGTGGGAACAGAGAGAGGGGGAAAGAGAGTGGGGGACAGAGAGAGTGGGACTGAGAGAGAGCGTGACAGAGAGAGTGGGGGAACAGAGAGAGGGGAACAGAGAGAAGGGGACACAGATGGGGGACAGAGAGACGGGACAGAGAGACAGGACAGAGAGAGGGGAACAGAGAGAGGGGGACAGAGAGAGGGGGAGAGAGAGAGAGGGACACAGAGAGGGGTGACAGAGAGAGAGAGGGGTGACAGAGAGAGGGGTGACAGAGAGAGAGGGGTGATTGAGAGAGGGGGGACACTGAGTGGGGGAACAGAGAGAGGGGGTCATAGAGAGGGGGGACAGAGAGCGGGGGACAGAGTGATGGGGACAGAGAGAGGGGTCAGAGAATGGGGAACAGAGAGAGGGGAACAGAGAGAAAAGGAAAGTGAGAGGGGGGTGACAGAGAGAGAGAGGGGTGACACAGATAGAGGGGTGAAAGAGAGAGAGGGGTGACAGAGAGAAGGGGATAAAGAGAGGGGGGACAGAGAGAGGGGGGACAGAGAGAAAGGAACAGTGAGAGGGGGACAGAGAGAGGAACAGAGAGAAGGTGGACAGAGAGACGGGTGCAGAGAGAGGCGTGACTGAGAGAGAGGGGTGACTGAGAGAGGGGGGACAGTGAGGGGTAAACAGAGAGTGGGGGTCATAGAGAGGGGGGACAAAGAGAGGGGGACAGAGAATGGTGAACAGAGAAAGGGGAACTCAGAGAGGGGTGACAGAGAGAGGGGTGACAGAGAGAGAGGGGTGACAGAGAAAGGGGGGACAGAGAATAGGGAACAGAGAGAGAGGAGGACAGAGAGAAGGGAACACTGAGAGGGGGACAGAGAGAGGGGAACAGAGAGAAGGTGGACAGAGGGAAGGAGACAGAGAGAAGTGGACAACGAGAGGTGGGACAGAAGAGGGGACAGAGCGAGGGAGTCAGAGAGACAGGGGGCAGAGAAAGGGGGAACAGACTTAGAGGAACAGAGAGACGTGTGGACAGAGGGGTGGTGTACAGAGAGGGGCAGACAGAGAGGTGGGGGAGAGAGAGAAGGGTACAGAGAGAAGGTGGACAGAGAGAAGGCGACAGAGAGAAGTGGACAACGAGAGGTGGGACAGAAGAGGGGAGAGAGCGAGGTAGTCAGAGAGACAGGGGGCAGAAAAAGGGGGAACAGACTTAGACGAACAGAGAGACGTGTGGACAGAGGGGTGGTGTACAGAGAGGGGCAGACAGAGAGGTGGGGGACAGAGAGAGGGGGACAAAAAGAGTGGGGGACAGAGAGGGGCGGCAGAGAGGAGGGTACAGATTTGGGGACAGAAAAAGGGGGACAGAGAGGGGGAACGGGGGGGGCTGAGAGAGGGGACAGACTTAGAGGGACAGAGAGACGTGGGGACAGAGGGGTGTGGGACAGAGAGAGGGGAACAGAGAGAGGGGGACAGAGAGAGGGGGACAGAGACAGGTGGGATAAAGAGAGGGGTCACAGAGAGAGGGGGGACAGAGAGAGGCGAAAAGAGAGAGAGGGGGGACAGAGAGTGGGCGGACAGAGAGAGGGGGACAGAAAGAGGGGGGATAGAGAGAGGGGGACAGAGAGAGGGGCGACAGAGTAAGTTTGGGGCAGAGAGAGGGGGGGACAGAGATGGCGGTAACAGAGAGATGGGGGTTAGAGAGAGGGGAGACAGAGAGAGGGGGGACAGAGAGAGGGTGGACACAGAGAGGGGGGATAGAGAGAGGGTGGACAGAGAGTGGGCGGACAGAGAGAGGGGGACAGAGAGAGGGGGACAAGAGAGGGGGGCTGAGAGAGAGGGGGACAGAGAGAGGGGGTGACAGAGAGATGGGGACAGAGAGAGTGGGGACAGAGAGAGAGGGACAGAGAGAGAGGGGACAGAGAGAGTTTGGGGCAGAGAGAGAGGGGGACAGAGAGGGGGCTAACAGTGAGATGGGGATAGAGAGAGGGGAGACAGAGAGAGGGGGACAGAGACAGGGGGGAGAGTGAGAGGGGGACAGAGATGGGGAGGCACAGAGAGGGGACAGAGAGAGGGGGGATAGAGAGAGGGGGGCTGATAGAGAGGGGGGCAGAGAGAGGGGGTGACAGAGAGAGGGCGACAGAGAGAGGGGACAGACTTAGAGGGACAGAGAGACGTGGGGACAGAGAGGGGGTTAACAGAGAGAGGGTGGATAGAGAGAGGGGAGACAGAGAGAGGGGGAGAGAGAGAGAGGGGGGACAGAGAGAGGAGCACAGAGAGAGGGGGGACAGAGAGAGTTTGGAAAAGAGAGAGAGGGGGACAGAGAGGTGGGTAACAGAGAGAGGGGGGATAGAGAGAGGGGAGACAGAGAGAGGCGGAACAGAGAGAGGGGGACAGAGAGAGGGGGACAGAGAGGGGGGGACAGAGAGAGGGAGACAGAGAGAGGGGGGACAGAGAGAGGGGGGACAGAGAGAGGGGGGCTGAAAGAGAGGGGGACAGAGAGAGGGGGTGACAGAGATAGGGCTACAGAGAGAGGGGACAGTCTTAGAGGGACAGAGAGACGTGGGGACAGAGGGGTGGGGGAGAGAGAAAGGGGGACAGTGAGAGGGGGACAGACTTAGAGGGACAGAGAGCAGGTGGACATAGAGAGTGGGGCAGAGAGAGCAGTGACCGAGAGAGGGCGGACAGAGAGAGAGGGACAGAGAGAGGTGGGACAGAGAGAGGAGGACAGAGAGGCGGGATAGAGAGAGGGGGGACGGAGAGAGGGGAACTCAGAGAGGGGTGACAGAGAGAGGGGTGACAGAGAGAGAGGGGTGACAGAGAAAGGGGGGACAGAGAATAGGGAACAGAGAGAGAGGAGGACAGAGAGAAGGGAGCACTGAGAGGGGGACAGAGAGAGGGGAACAGAGAGAAGGTGGACAGAGAGAAGGGGACAGAGAGAAGTGGACAACGAGAGGTGGGACAGAAGAGGGGACAGAGCGAGGGAGTCAGAGAGACAGGGGGCAGAGAAAGGGGGAACAGACTTAGAGGAACAGAGAGACGTGTGGACAGAGGGGTGGTGTACAGAGAGGGGCAGACAGAGAGGTGGGGGAGAGAGAGAAGGGTACAGAGAGAAGGTGGACAGAGAGAAGGGGACAGAGAGAAGTGGACAACGAGAGGTGGGACAGAAGAGGGGAGAGAGCGAGGGAGTCAGAGAGACAGGGGGCAGAGAAAGGGGGAACAGACTTAGACGAACAGAGATACGTGTGGACAGAGGGGTGGTGTACAGAGAGGGGCAGACAGAGAGGTGGGGGACAGAGAGAGGGGGACAGAGAGAGTGGGGGACAGAGAGGGGCGGCAGAGAGGAGGGTACAGATGTGGGGACAGAAAAAGGGGGACAGAGACGGGGAACGGGGGGGCAGAGAGAGGGGACAGACTTAGAAAGACAGAGAGACGTGGGGACAGAGGGGTGTGGGACAGAGAGAGGGGAACAGAGAGAGGGGGACAGAGAGGAAGGGGACAGAGAGATGGGGGAAAGAGAGAGGGGCGGACAGAGAGAGAGGGACAGAGAGAGGGTGGACAGAGGGGGTGGGACAGAGAGGGGTTGACAGAGGGAAGTGGACAGAGAGAGGGTTGGAACGGGGGTGACAGCGAGGGGAGACAGAGAGACAGGGGGACAGGGAGGGTGGACTGAGCGAGAGTGGGACAGAGGGAGGAGGCAGAGAGAGGGGGGACAGAGAGTGAGGGGGACAGACTTAGAGGGACAGAGAGACGTGGGGACAGAGGGGTGGGGGACAGAGAGGGGGACAGTGAGAGGGGGACAGAGAGAGGGGGACAGAGAGATATTGGGGCAGAGCGGTGGAGGATGGAGAAGGGGGGACAGTGAGAGTGGGACAGAGGGAGGTGGTCAGAGACGGGGGGGCAGAGAGAAGGGGACAGAGAGAGGTGGAACGTCGTGTCAGAGCGAGGGGGGACAGAGAGACAGGGACAGAAAGTGGGAACAGAGAGTGAGGGGCAGAGAGAGCGGTGACAGAGAGAGGGAGGACAGAGAGTAGTGACAGAGAGAGAGGGGGGTACAGAAAGAGGGGCGACAGAGAGAGGGGCGACAGAGAGAGCAGGATAGAGAGACGGGGACAGAGAGAGCGGGACAGAGAGTGGGTGACAAAGAGCGGGGTACAGAGACGTGGGGGACAGAGAGAGTAGAACGGGAGAACAGAGAGGGAGGCACAGAGAGAGGGTTACAGAGAGTGGGGGGACAGAGAGTTGAAGGACAGAGCGGGGCCTCAGAGAGTGTGGAACAGAGACTGGGGGACAGAGACAGAGGGGGAAGACAGAGGGGGGAGAGACAGAGGGGGGCAGAGAGCGCAGAAACAGAGAGGGGGGACAGAGAGAGAGGGACAGAGAGAGAGAGGGGACAGAGAGAGGGGGACAGAGAGAGGGGGGACAGAGAGCGGGGGACGGAGAGATGGGGACAGAGAGAGGGGTCAGAGAATGGGGAACAGAGAGAAAGGGACAGTGAGAGGGGGTGACAGAGAGAGAGAGGGGTGACAGAGATAGAGGGGTGACAGAGAGAGAGGGGTGACAGAGAGAGGGGGGACAGAGAGAAGGGGACAAAGAGAGGGGGGACAGAGAGAGGGGGGACAGAGAGAAAGGAACAGTGAGAGGGGGACAGAGAGAGGAACAGAGAGAAGGTGGACAGAGAGACGGGGGCAGAGAGAGGCGTGACTGAGAGAGAGAGGTGACTGAGAGAGGGGGGACAGTGAGGGGTAAACAGAGAGTGGGGGTCATAGAGAGGGGGGACAAAGAGAGGGGGACAGAGAATGGTGAACAGAGAAAGGGGAACTCAGAGAGGGGTGACAGAGAGAGGGGTGACAGAGAGAGAGGGGTGACAGAGAAAGGGGGGACAGAGAATAGGGAACAGAGAGAGAGGAGGACAGAGAGAAGGAAACACTGAGAGGGGGACAGAGAGAATGGAACAGAGAGAAGGTGGACAGAGAGAAGGGGACAGAGAGAAGTGGACAACGAGAGGTGGGACAGAAGAGGGGACAGAGCGAGGGAGTCAGAGAGACAGGGGGCAGAGAAAGGGGGAACAGACTTAGAGGAACAGAGAGACGTGTGGACAGAGGGGTGGTGTACAGAGAGGGGCAGACAGAGAGGTGGGGGAGAGAGAGAAGGGTACAGAGAGAAGGTGGACAGAGAGAAGGGGACAGAGAGAAGTGGACAACGAGAGGTGGGACAGAAGAGGGGACAGAGCGAGGGAGTCAGAGAGACAGGGGGCAGAGAAAGGGGGAACAGACTTAGAGGAACAGAGAGACGTGTGGACAGAGGGGTGGTGTACAGAGAGGGGCAGACAGAGAGGTGGGGGAGAGAGAGAAGGGTACAGAGAGAAGGTGGACAGAGAGAAGGGGACAGAGAGAAGTGGACAACGAGAGGTGGGACAGAAGAGGGGAGAGAGCGAGGGAGTCAGAGAGACAGGGGGCAGAGAAAGGGGGAACAGACTTAGACGAACAGAGATACGTGTGGACAGAGGGGTGGTGTACAGAGAGGGGCAGACAGAGAGGTGGGGGACAGAGAGAGGGGGACAGAGAGAGTGGGGGACAGAGAGGGGCAGCAGAGAGGAGGGTACAGATGTGGGGACAGAAAAAGGGGGACAGAGAGGGGGAACGGGGGTGCAGAGAGAGGGGACAGACTTCGAGGGACAGACAGACGTGGGGACAGAGGGGTGTGGGACAGAGAGAGGGGAACAGAGAGAGGGGGACAGAGAGAGGGGGACAGAGAGAGGGTGTGACAGAGAGAGGTGGACAGAGAGAGGGGACAGACTTAGAGGGACAGAGAGACGTGGGGACAGAGGGGTGGGGGAGAGAGAAGGGGGGACAGTGAGAGGGGGACAGAGAGAGTGGGGCAGAGAGAGCGGTGACCGAGAGAGGGCGGACAGAGAGAAAGGGGACAGAGAGAGGGGGGATAGATGGAGAGTGTGGACAGAGAGAGGGTGGACAGAAAGAGGTGGGCAGAGAGAGAGGAGAGACAGAGAGAGTGGGACAGAGAGAGATTGTGGACAGAGACAGTGGGCAGAGTGAGAGGGGACAGAGAGAGAGGGGATAGAGAAGTGGGGACAGAGAGAGAGGGACAGAGAGAGGGGGGAAAGAGAGAGGGGGGACAGAGAGAGGGTGGACAGAGACAGTGGGCAGAGAGAGTGGGGACAGAGAGAGAGGGGAACAGAGAAAGGGGGGACAGAGAGAGGGGGGAAAGAGAGAGGGGTGACAGAGAGAGGGGGACAGAGCTAGAGGGACAGAGAGACGTGCGGACAGAGGGGTGGGGGTGAGAGAAGGGGGCAGAGAGAGGGGGACAGAGAGAGGGGGAAAGAGAGAGGAGGGACAGAGAGAGAGGGACAGACGTAGAGGGACAGAGAGACGTGGGGACAGAGGGGTGGGGGAGAGAGAAGGCGGACAGTGAGAGTGGGACAGATAGATGGGGACAGAGAGGGGGGTACAGCGAGAAAGGGGGTCAGAGAGGGGGGGACAGAGAGAGGGGGACAGAGAGAAGGGGAGAGAGAGGGTTAGAACGGGGGTGACAGCGAGGGGAGGCAGAGAGACAGGGTGCCAGAGGGATGGGGGACAGAGAATCGGGACAGAGAGAGGGGGGAACAGAGAGACGGGGATAGACTTAGAGGGACAGAGAGATGTGGGGACAGAGAGGTGGAGGACAGAGAGGGGGGACAGAGAGAGGAGGGCAGAGAGAGGGGCGATAGAGTGAGGGGGGACAGAGAGAGGGGGGACAGAGAAAGAGGACAGAGAGAGGGCAATGGAGAGAGAGTGGAGACAGAGAGAGGGAGGACAGAGAATGGGGGACAGAGAGGGGGGACAGAGAGAGGGCAACAGAGAGAGAGGGGGAATTGAGAGAGGGGTACAGAGAGATGGAGGGACTGAGAGAGGGGAGAGAGAGAGCTTGGGTGACAGGGAGAGGGGCGGTCAGAGACAGCGGGGACAGGGAGAGGAGGGCAAGAGAGTGGGGGAGAGAGGGAGGGCAGAGATGGGGAGGGGGTTAAAAAGAAGGGGAAGAGAGTGGGTGGACAGAGAGGGGGACAGTGAGTGGTGGGACAGAGAGAGGGGGCAGAGAGAGTGGGACAGAGAGAGTGGAATGGAGGGGGGACAGAGAGGAAGAGGGACAGAGACGTGGGGGACAGAGAGAGGGGAGACAGAGAGAAGGAATTGGAGAGAGAGGGGGGACAGAGAGAGGGGGAACAGAGAGATTGGAACGGACAGAGAGGTGGGATAGAGAGGGGAGGCAGAGAGGAGGGGGACAGAGAGAGGGGGACAGAGAGAGGGGGACAGAGAGAGGGGGGACAGAGAGAGCGGAATGGAGAGAGAGGGGGACAGAGAGAGGGGGACAGAGAGAGGGGGCAGAGAGAGTGGGACAGAGAGAGTGGAATGGAGGGGGGACAGAGAGGAAGAGGGACAGAGACGTGGGGGACAGAGAGAGGGGAGACAGAGAGAAGGAATTGGAGAGAGAGGGGGGACAGAGAGAGGGGGGACAGAGAGATTGGAACGGACAGAGAGGTGGGATAGAGAGGGGAGGCAGAGAGGAGGGGGGCAGAGAGAGGGGGACAGAGAGAGAAGACAGAGAGAGGGGGACAGAGAGAGGGGAATGGAGAGAGAGGGGGACAGAGAGAGAAGGACAGAGAGAGTGGAATGGACAGAGAGGGGGGACAGAGAGGAGGGGGACAGAGAGAGGGGGACAGAGAGAGGGGGACAGAGAGTTGGGGCACAGAGAGAGGGGTGACAGAGAGACAGGAGGGACAGTGCGAGGGGGACAGAGTAAGTGGACAGTGAGAGTGGGGCACAGAGAGAGACAGGGGGACAGAGAGAGGGGGGCAAGAGAGGGAGGAGAGAGACGGGGAGAGAGTGGGGGAGAGAGGGGGGAGACAGACGATGGAGAGAGGGGGAGAGAGGAGGGGAGAGAGAGGAGGGGAGACGGGGAGAGAGAGGTGGAGACAGAGGAGGAGTGAGGGGCGAGAGAGTGGGGAGAGAGAGGAGGGTAGAGAGAGAAGGGGAGAGAGGAGTGGAGAGAGAGGAGGGAGAGAGGGGGAGAGAGAGGGGGAGAGAGGGGGGAGAGAGAGGAGGGGAGAAAGTGGGGAGAGCGCGGGGGAGATGAGAGGGGGAGACGGGGAGGGAGAGATGGGGAGAGTGAGAGGGTGACTGAGGGAGTGGTTGAGAGAGGGAAGGGGTGAGAGAGGTAGAGAGATGGGAGAGAGTTCGGTGACAGAGTTGGGGGAGAGAGTTAGAAAAGAGAGAGTTATGGGGAGAGAGAGTGAGGGGTAGAGAGAGGGAATGAGGGGGAAAGGGAGGGGGAGGAGGGGAGATTGGATAGAGAGAGAGGCATGGAGAGAGAGGGCGGAGAGAGAAGGGGAAGAGAGAGAGGGGGTAGAGAGCTAATGAGAGAGGGGGGAGAGAGTGAGCTGGACAAAGTGAGGCGGAGAGAGATGGGGAGAGAGAGCGGTAGGGAGAGGGGACAGGAAGAGGGGAGCAGAGAGAGGCGGCATAGGGAGGGGGAAGAGGGAGGGTTCGAGGGAAGCGGGCGAGAGATGGGGCGAGAGAGGGGTCGAGAGAGGGGAGTGGGTGAGGGGAGAGAGGGGAGAGGGGGAGAGAGGGGTGAGAGAGAGGGGAGAGAGCGCGCGGATAGAGAGAGAGAGAGAGTGGGGAGAAAGTGGGGGAGAGAGGGAGTGACAGGGGATGGGGAGAAGGGAAAAGAGGGGAGATTGGGAGAGGGGAGATGGAGAGGGGAGTTGGAGAGGGGAGACGGATCGGAAGAGAGGGTAGAGAGAGAGGGGATAGAGACAGAGGGAGGTAAAGAGAGAGGGAAGAAAGAGGAGGGTAGAGAGACGGGGAGAGAGAGTTGGAGAGAGGGGGGAAAGAGAGGTGATGAGAGAGGGGAGAGAGACGGGAGAGAGAAGGTGTGAGAGAGAGGGGGGAGAGAGATGGGCAAGAGTGTAGATGATGGGGGCGAGAGTGGGGGCGAGAGAGGGGGCGAGAGTGGGGCCAAAGTGGGGGGCGAGAGAGGGGGCGAGGGTGGGAGCGAAAGAGGGGGAGAGAGGGGATGGGTAAGACAGGAGGATGAGACAGGGGGCGAACGTTGGGCGAGAGAGAGGGTGCGAGAGGGGAGCAAGAGAGGGGTGGAGGGAGAGGAAAGAGAGGGAGGGGGAGAGAGGGGATAGAGAGAGTGTTGGGAAAAGAGGGGGGAGAGAGAGAGTGGAGGGAGAGGGGGGAGAGAGGCGGGTGAGAGAGGGGAGGTGAGAGAGAGAGGACGAGAGAGTGGGAGGAGAGAGAGGGGGTGAGAGAGAGAAATGAGAAAGAGGGACCGAAAGAGGGGGAGAGAGAGGATGGGTGAGACAGGAGGGTGAGACAGGGGCGAGAGTTGGGCGCGAGAGAGGCTGTGAGAGGGGAGCAAGAGAGAGGGGGGGGAGAGAGAGGGAGGGGGAGAGAGGGGATAGAGAGAGTGTTGTGAAAAGAGGGGGGAGAGAGAGAGGGGAGAGAGACGGGGAGAGAGAGGGCGAGAGAGGGGGGAGAGAGTGGGTGGAGAGAGAGGGGAGAGAGTGGAAGGAGAGAGAGGGGGTGAGAGAGAAAGATGAGAAAGAGGGGCAAGGGAGGTGGGAAGAGAGAGGGTGAGAGAGGGGAGAGAGTGAGAGAAGAAAGAGGGGATGAGAGAGAGAGGCGAGAGAGAGAGAGGCGAGAGGTGGGAAGAGAGTGGGGGGTTAGAGGGGGGAGATAGAGTGGGGAGAGAGAGTAGAGGAGAGAGTGGGGAGAGAGAGCGAGGAAGAGAGAGTGGGAGAGAGAGGGGAAGAGAGAGGGGAGAGGGGGAGAGAGTGGGTAGGGAGAGAGGAGAGGGGGGAAAGAAAGAGGGGGAGAGAGTGGGGTAGATAGTGTGGGGGACAGGAATTTAGAAGAGAGAGGGGGAGAGAGGGGTTGAGAGAGAGGGGGAGAAAATGAGGGGAGAGAGTGGGGGGAGAGAGTGGGGGGAAATAGTGGGGGAGGGAGAGTGGGTCGGTAGAGTAGGGGTGGAGAGTGGGTTGGGAGAGTGGGGAGAGAGACTGGGGTAAGAGAGCGGGGAGAGCGAGAGGGGGGGGAAAGAGGGGAGGGAGAAAGAGAGGGGAAGGAGAGAGAGGAGAGAGAGTGGGGTGAGAAAGAGTGGAGATGGAGAGAGGGGAGATGGAGCGAGGGGAGAGAGAGGGGTGGGAAGAGAGGGGAGAGAGAGAAAGGTAGAAACAGCGGTATAGAGCGAGGGAGAGAGACAGAGGTGGGTAGAGAGAGTGGAAGAGAGAGAGAGGGGAAAGAGAGGGGGCGAGAGAGAGGGGGGGTGAGAGAGGGGGGGTGAGAGAGGGGGGGAGAGAGACGGTATGAGAGAGGGGGTGAGAGAGGGTGTGAGAGATGGGGTGAGAGAGGGGAGAGAGTGGAGATGAGTGGGGAGCGAGAGTGGGGGCGAGAGAGAGGGGGCGAGAGAGGGAGTGGGAGAGAGACGGGAGAGATTGTGGGGGAGAGAGAGTGGGGGAGAGAGTGGAGGAGAGAGAGGGAGTGAGAGGGGGAGAGAGTGGGAGGAGAGAGAAAGGATGATAGAGAGAGGTGAGAAGAAGAGGTGAGAGAGGGGGGAGAGAGAGGGGGGAGAGAGTGAGGGGGAGAGAGATGGGTGGTGAGAGATGGGTGGAGAGAGGGGTTGAGAGAGATGGGGCGAGAGAGTGGGGCGAGAGAGATGGGGCGAGAGAGAGTGTGGTGAGAGAGAGGGGTTGAAAGAGAGGGGGCGAGAGAGAGTGGGGCGCCTTAGAGAGGAGGCGAGAGAGAGGGGGCGAGAGAGAGGGGGCGAGAGAGAGGGGGAGAAAGGGGGGAGAGACGGGGCAGAGAGAGGGGGAGAGAAAGGGGGAGAGAGTTTAGGGAGAGAGAGGTTGGCGTGAGGTGGGAGGGAGAGGGAGAAAGAGGGTGTGAGAGAGATGGTGTGAGAGAGAGGGTGTAAGAGAGAGGGTCTAAGACAGAGGGGGACAGAGTGAGGGGGAGAGTGAGGGTTGAGAAAAGGGGAAAGACAGTGGGGTGTGGGGAGGGAAGGGGGCAGAGAAAGTGGGAGAGGAAGATGGGGAGTGAGATTGGGGAGACAGTCGAGAAAGAGTGGGAAAGAGAGAGGGGAGAGAGTGAGATGTTGAGAGAGGGAGGGGGAGAGAGGTGGAGGAGAGAGAGGGGGAGAGGGTGGGGAAAGAGAGTGGAGGAGAGAAAGGAGAGAGTGAGAGCATGAGAGAGGCAGGGAGTGAGAGAGGGAGAGAGAGGGAGAGATTTAGGCGACAGATTGTGAGAGAGAATTAGTGAAGAGAAAAGGGGAGAGAGAGATTGGGGGTCGAGAGAGGGGTGAGCAGGGTAGAGACAGAGGGGAGAGAGTGGGGGAGAGAGAGGGGAGAGAGGGAGGTGGAGCGAGAGTGTGGGGACAGAGTGGGGGAGAGAGTGGGGGAGAGAGTGGGGGAGGGAGAGGGTTAGGAGGGAGGGAGTGAGAGAGAGGGGAGAGATTTAGGTGACAGAGTGGGGGGAGAGTAAGTGAAGAGAGAGGGGGAGAGAGAGAGAGTGAGGTGTAGAGAGAGTGGGTGAAAGCGAGAGGTGAAGAGAGAGGGGGTGAGAGAGAGACGGTAGAGAGAAGGGGAGAGGGGAGGGAGAGAGGGGAGGGAGAAAGAGAGGAGAAGGAGAGAGAGGAGAGAGTGGGGTGAGAAAGATGGGAGATGGAGAGAGGGGAGATGGAGAGAGCGGAGAGAGAGGGGTGGGAAGAGAGGGGAGAGAGAGAAAGGGTAGAGAAGCAGTGGAACAGAGCGAGGGAGAGAGAGACAGAGGGGGGTAGAGAGAGTAGAAGAGAGAGAGAGGGGAAAGTGAGGGGGCAAGAGAGGTTGGAGAGGGGGAGAGGGAGAGAGAATGGGTGAGAGAGGGTGTGAGAGATGGGGTGAGAGAGGGGAGAGAGAGGGGTGAGAGAGGGGAGAGAGTGGAGACGAGTAGGGAGCGAGAGCGGGGTCGAGACAGGGGGCGAAAGGGGGGGGAGGGAGGGGGTGAGAGTGGGGGCAAGAGTGGGGGGCGAGAGTGGGAGCGAGAGAGGGTGCAAGAGAGGAGGGGCGAGACAGGAGGGTGAGACAGGGGGCGAGAGATGGGCGAGAGTGGGTGCGAGGGGGGGCGAGAGAGAGAGTGGAGAGAGGTAGTAGAGACAGAGTTGGGGAAACAGGGGAGGGGGGAGAGAGAGGGGAGAGAGAGTGGGGGAGAGAGGTGGGGGAGAGAGTGGAGGAGAGAGAGGGGGAGAGAGAGAGAGTGAGGTGTAGAGAGAGAGTGGGTGAAAGCGACAGTTGTAGAGAGAGAGGGTGAGAGAGAGAATGTAGAGAGAAGGGGAGAGAGGAGGGGAGAGAGGGGTTAGAAGGGTGAGAGGGGTGTGGAGAGAGGGGGAAGAGAGAAATGCGGCAGAGAGAGAGATAGGGAGGTGGAAGAGAGACGGGGATGGCGAGAGAGAGGTTGAGAGATGGGGGAAGAGAGAGGGGTAGAGGGGGAAGAGAGTGGGGGAAGAGAGAGGGGGAGAGAGAGGGGAAGAGAGAGGGGGAGACGAAGTGAAGGAGAGAGAAGGCAGAGACGGGGAGAGCGACAGGGAGGGGGAGAGACGGGGAGAGAGAGAGGGGGAGGGAGAGGAAGGTGCGAGGGAGGGTGAGAGAGTGGGGACAGAAAGAGTGTGAGAGCGGAGGGAGAGAGAGGGGAGAAAGAGGGGGAGAGAGTGGGGGGAGAGAGTGGGGGAAGAGAGGGTGGGAAGAGAGAGGGGAGGGGGGGGGAGATGGAGAGAGACAGTGAGAGCGATGGGGAGAGAGGGGTGAGACACGGGGAGAGAGAGGGGGAGGGAGAGGAAGGTGCGAGGAAGAGGGAGGAGGGGACAGAAAGGGGGTGAGAGCCGGGTGAGAGAGAGGGGAGAGAGATGTGCGTGAGAGTGGGGGAAGAGAGTGGGGGAGAGGGAGGGGGAGAGGGAGGGGGAGACAGACAGGGAGAGCGACGGGGAGGGGGGAGAGACGGGGAGGGAGAGGAAGGGGGCAAGGCAGGTGGAGAGAGGGGTCAGAAAGGGGGTGAGAGAGGTCGAGAGAGCGCGGGGAGAGAGAGTGGAGACTGAGAGTGTGAGAGAGGGAGGGAGTGAGAGAGAGGGAGGGGGAGAGATTTAGGCGACAGAGTTAGTGAAGAGCGAGGGGGGGAGAGAGAGTTTGAGGGGTAGAGAGAGAGGGTGAGCGGGGTAGAGAGAGACGGGATAGAGAGAGGAGGTAAGAGAGTAATGTAGAGAGAAGGGACAGGGAGAGGGAGAGAGGGTGAGAGAGGGGGAGAGAGAGGGGAGAGTGGGGGAGAGAGAGGAGAGTGAGGCGGACAGAGGGAGGAGGAAGAGGGTGGGGTAGAGAGAGAGGGGGAGAGAGAGAGGGGGAGAGAAGGAGGGGAGAGAGAGCGTTGGGAGAGAGTGGGGAGAGAGAGTGGCGGGAAACAGTGCGGGGAGAGAGTGGGGGTGAGAGTGGGAGAGGGAGAGAGGAAGAGAGGGAGGGCGGAGAGAAGGGGAAGGGAGTGAGGGGTTAGAGGGGGTGAGTGGGGGAGAGAGATGGGAGAGTCGGGGGGAGAGAAGGAGAGAGAGGGGGACAGAGGGAGGTGGCCAGAGGGAGGGGACAGAGGGAGGGGGACAGAGAATGGATGGAGAGAGAGAGGGGAGAGAGAGGGCAGAGTGGGGGAGATAGAGGGGAGTGTCGGGGTGGAAAGAGAGAAGAGAGTGGGGGACAGAGTGAGGGGGCCAGAGGGAGGGGGACAGAGAATCGAGAGAGAGAGAGAGAGGAGGGGAGATAGAGAGGGTAGAGAGAGGGTGAGCGGGGTAGAGAGAGATGGGATAGAGAGAGGAGGTGAGAGAGTGGGGTAGAGAGAGGGGAAAGTGGGGGGAGAGAGAGGAGCGAGAGGCGGACAGAGGGAGGGGGGAGAGGGAGGGGAAAGAGAATGGAGGAAGAGAGAGAAGGGGGAGAGAGGGGGAGAGAGGGAGGGGAGAGAGTGTGGGGTGAGAGTGAGCGAGAGAGTGGGGAGAGAGCGTGGGGAGAGACAGTGCGGGGAGAGAGTGGGGTTAGAGTGTGGGAGGGAGAGTGGAGGAGGGGGGGCTGGAGAGAAGGGGAGGGGTTGTGGGGAGAGTGGGAGAGAGAGGGGAAAGTTGGGGGAGAGAGAAGGTGAGAGAGGGGTACAGAGGGAGGTGGGCAGAGGGAAGGGGACAGAGGGAGGAGGACAGAAGGAGGGGACAGAGAATGGAGGGAGAGAGAGAGGGGAGAGAGAGGGGAGAGTGGAGGAGAGAGAGTGGAGTGTCGGGGTGGAAAGAGAGAGGAGAGAGTGGGGGACAGAGGGAGGGTACAGAGAATCGAGAGAGAGAGAGGGAGATAAAGAGAGATGGGATAGAGAGAGGTGGTGCGAGAGTGGGAGAGAGAGAGGGGAAGGAAGGGGTTGAGAGAGAGTGGGGGAGAGTAGGGGAGAGAGAGGGGAGAGTGGGGGAGAAAGAGGAGAGAGAGGCGGACAGAGTAAGGGGAAGAGGGAGGGGAACAGAGAGTGGAGAGAGAGAGAAGGGGGAGAGAGAGAGGGGGAGAGAGGGAGGGGAGAGAGAGTGTTGGGTGAGAGTGAGGGAGAGAGTGGGGAGAGTGAGTGGGGAGAGACAGTGCGGGGATAGAGTGGGGTTAGAGTGGGGGAGTGAGAGAGGAGTAGAGGGAGGGTGGAGAGAAGGAGAGGGGAGAGAGCGTTAGAGGGGAGAGAGAGAGGGGAGAGTCAGGGGAGAGAGAAGGAGAGAGAGGGGGACAAAGGGAGGTGGCCAGAAGGAGGGGGCAGAGGGAGGGGGACAGAGGGAGGGGGACAGAGAACGGAGTGATAGAGAGGGAGATAGAGAGAGAGGGGAGAGATGGGGGAGAAGGTGGAGAGAGAGGGGAGAGAGAGGAGAAAGTGGGGGACAGAGGGAGGGGGCAGAGGGAGGGGGACAGAGGGAGTGTGACAGAGAATCGAGAGAGAGAGGGAGATAGAGAGGGGAGAGAGAGGGGGGAGAGAGTGGGGGGAGAGTGAGGAGAGAGTGTGGGGGAGAGAGTGGGGGAGAGTGTGGTGGAGAGAGTGGTGGAGGGAGCGGGTTAGGGAGGGAGGGACTGAGAGAGAGGGGAGATAGAGTGGGGAAGAGAGAGTGGGGGAGAGATTGGGCAGAGAGTGGGGGAGAGAGTGGGGGAGTGTGTGGTGGAGAGAGTGGTGGAGGGAGAGGGTTAGGGAGGGAGGGAGTGAGAGAGAGGGGAGATAGAGTGGGGAAGAGAGAGTGGGGGAGAGAGTGAGGGAGAGAGTGTGGGGAGTGTGTGGTGGAGAGAGTGGTGGAGGGAGAGGGTTAGGGAGGGACCGAGTGAGAGAGAGGGGAGAGTGTTAGGTGACAGAGTGGGGGAGAGAGTTAGTTAAGAGACGGGGAGAGAGAGAGAGTGAGGGGTAGAGAGAGGGGGTGCGAGAGAGAGGTGCCGAGAGAGGGGCTGAGAGAAATGGTAGAGAGAAGGGGAGAGAGGAGGGGAGGGGTGAGAGAGGGGGAAGAGAGAGAGGCGGTAGAGAGAGACAGAGAGGGGGAAGAGAGACAGAGAGGGAGAAGAGAGACAGGGATGGGGAGAGAGGGGGGAGAAGGAGTGAGTGAGGGAGGGAGGGAGAGTGAGGTGACAGAGTGAGGAGAGAGAGGGACAGAGAGTTGGGGTGAGAGAGGGAGGGCGAAAGTGGGAAGGAGAGGAGGCAAGGGAGAAGTGGCAAGGAAGAGGGAGAGAGAGAAGGAGAGAGACGGGGAGAGAGAGGGAGGGAGTGCGAGGGGGAGAGAGGGCGGGAGAGAGGGGACAGAGAGCGGGGGAAGAAATTGGGGGAAGAGAGATGGGGAGAGTGAGGGGGGCGAGAGAGAGGGAGTGAAAGGGGAGGGAGTGGGTGGGAGAGAGAGAGGGAGAGAGTGGGAGGGGGAGAGAGGGGAGAGAGGTCGGGAGTGAGGGGGCAGAGAGCGGGGGGAGAAAATGGGGAAGAGAGATGGGGAGAGTGTGGGGATGTGTGAGGGGGTGAGAGAGAGAGAGGGAGAGGGAGAGGAGAGAGAGTGGGTGGGAGAGAGAGGGAGGAGAGAGAAGGGGAGAGAGGGGGGAGGGGGGAGGTACGGGGAGAGCGACGGGGAGAGAGGGGGAGAGACGGGGAGAGAGAGGGGGAGGGAGAGGAAGGGGTGAGGGAGGTGGAGAGAGGGGGATAGAAAGGGGGTGAGAGAGGGGGGACAGAACGTGGGGAGGGAGAGGGACAGAGATGGGGAATAAGATGGGGAGTGTGAGAGGGAGAGAGAGGGGAGAGTGGGTGCACGAGAGGGGGCGTGAGAAGCGGGCAAGGCGGCTAGATGGGATGAGAGAGTGGGGAGAAAGAGTGGGAGAGAGAGGGAGAGAGTGAGGGTGCGAGAGAGAGGGGTAAAGAGAGGGGGAGAGGGATGGGATAGAGAGAGGGGGGAGTGACGGGGAGAGACGGGGAGAGATTGGGGAGAGACAGGGGGGGAGCGAGAGAGGTCGACAGAAGGGACAAGAGAGAGGCGAGAGTGGGTGGCGAGAGAGTGGGGCGAGACAGGGGGTGAGACGGGGGGCGAGACAGGGGAGTGGGGGGGGCGAGAGAGAGGGAGAGGGGGGAGAGAGACAGGTGGAGAGAGAGGGGGCAGAGAGAGAGTGTGTGGAGAGAAAGGGGGAAGCATGAGCGGGAGAGTGAGAGGGAGAGAGAGGGGGAGTGATAGGGGGGAGAGAGAGGGTAAGAGTGAGAGAGGGGAGAGAGGGGGCGAATGAGCGGGGAATGAGAGAGAGGGGGCAGAGAGTGGGGGAGAGAGAGGGGGGAGAGAGAAGGGGAGAGGGGGTGAGAGAGCGGGGCTGAGAGATCGGAGGTGAGAGAGCGGGGACTGAGATAGAGGGGGAGAGGGGGACAGAGAGGAGGAGAGAGAGGGGGAGAGAGACGGGGAGAGCGACAGGGAGAGGGGGAGAGAGAGACGGGGAGAGAGAAACAGGGGGAGGAAGACGAAGGGGCGAGGGAGGTGGAGAGGGGGCGAGAGTGAGGGAGAGAGAAGGGAGAGAGGGGGCATGAGAGGGGGTAAGAGAGGCGGGCGAGGGGGGACGAGACGGGGTGAGAGAGAGGGGAAGTCAGAGGATGCAAGAGAGAGGGGTAAAGAGTGGGGAGAGTGGGATAGAGAGAGGGGAGAGAGAGGGGACTAGAGAGGGAGTGATAGGATGCAAGAGAGAGGGGTAGAGAGAGGGGAGAGAGAGAGGGGGCAAGTGAAGGCGCGAGAGAGGGTGGTGAGAGAGGAGGCGAGACAGGGGGTGAGGGGGGGAGAAAGAGGGGGCAGAGAGAGAGAGTGGGGAGAAAAAGGGGGGAAGAGAGAGCAGGGAGAGAGAGGGGAGAGAAACAGGAGAGATAGGGGCAGAGAGAGAGTGTGGAGAGAAAGGCGGAAGAGACAGCAGGAGAGTGACAGGGAGAGAGAGGGGAGCGATAGAGGGGGAGAGACAGGGCGAGAGAGAAAAAGAGAGGGTGAGAGAGGGGAGAGAGGGAGGTGAGAGAGAGGGGGTGAGAGAGCGGTGGTAAGAGATCGGGGTGTTAGAGAGAGGAGGCAGAGAGTGGGGGAGAGAGTAGGGGGAGAGATGGGGAGGGGTAGAGAGAGAGGGGTAGAGCGACGGGGAGAAGCGGGAGAGACAGGGGGAGAGTGGGGGAGAGAGACAGGGGCCGAGAGAGGGGAGAGAGGAGGGAGTGAGAGGGGGCAAAGAGAGAGAGCGGGGAGAAAAAGGGGGGAAGAGAGACCGGGAGAGTGAGAGGGAGAGAGAGGGTGAGAGATGGAGGGGGAGAGAGAGATGGAGAGAGAGAGGGGGGGGAGGGAGGGAGGTGAGAGAGCGGGGGTGAGAGAGCCGGGGGTGAGAGAGAGGGGGCAGACAGTGGGGGAGACAGAGGGGGAGAGAGTGGGGTGAGAGATGGGGAGAGAGAGGGGGAAAGAGAGAGGGGATAGGGAGAGGGAGAGACAGGGAGAGATTGGGGTAATGGAGAGGAACATGCGAGGGAGGGTAAGAGATGGGGGTGAGAGCGGGGGAGGAGAGGGGGCAGAGAGAGGGGGAGAGAGTGGGGGGAGAGAGAGGAGAGTGAGAGGCGGAGAGCGACGGGGCGAAAGATGGGGAGGGAGAGGAAGGTGCGAGGGAGGGGTAGAGAGGCCGACAGAGAGGGGTGAGAGATGGGGGTGAGAGTGGGGGATGAAAGTGGCGAAAGAGAGTGGGGGAGTGAGAGGTGGAGAGAGGGGGGAGAGGGAGGGCGAGAGAGACGGGGAGAGAGACGGGGAGAGCGACGGGGAGAGGGGGAGTAACGGGGAGAGAGAGTGGGAAGGAGAGGAAGGGGGCGAGGGAGGTGAAGAGAGGGGGACAGAAAGTGGGTGAGAGTGGGGGGACCGAGAGGGGAGAGAGGGGGGAGAGTGAGAGGGTGAGAGAGGTAGGGAGTGAGAGACAGAGAGAGAGAGGTGAGAGATTTAGGCGACAGAGTTAGTGAAGAGCGAGGGTGGGGAGAGAGAGTTTGAGGGGTAGAGAGAGAGGGTGAGCGGGGTAGAGAGAGATGGGGTAGAGAGAGGGGATGAGAGAGTGGGGTAGAGAGGGGAGAGGGAGGGGGAGAGAAGGGGAGTGGAGAGCGGGGTTAGAGGGTGAGAGGGGGTACAGAGAGGGGAGAATCAGGAGTAGAGAGAGAGGAGAGAGAGGGGTAGAGAGGGAGGCGGTCAGAGGGAGGGCGACAGAGGGAGGGGGACAGAGAATGGAGGGAGAGAGAGGGTGGAGAGCGGGGGGAGAGTTGGGCACAGAGAGGGGAGAGTCAGGGGAGAGAGAGAGGGACAGAGGGAGGGGGCCAGAGGGAGGTGGAAAGAGGGAGGGTGACAGAGAATCAAGGGAGAGAAAGGGGGAGAGAGAGTGGGGAGAGAGTGGGGGGAGAGAGTGGATGGAGAGAGAGAGGGGGAGTGAGTGGGGAGAGAGTGGGGAGAGGGTGGGGGGACAGAGAGTGGGTGGAGGGAGAGTGTTAGGGAGGGAGTGAGAGAGAGTGGGAGAGAGTTAGTTGACAGACTGGGGGAGAGATTTAGTGAAGAGAGAGTGGGGAGGGAGAGAGAGAGTGAGGAGTAGAGAGAGGGGGTACGAGAGAGAGGTGCTGAGAGAGGCGCTGAGAGAGACGTTAGAGAGAAGGGGAGAGAGGAGGGGAAAGAGGAGGGGGGAGAGGGGGGAGAGAGAGGGAAGAGAGAGAGGCGATAGAGAGAGATAGAGCGGGGAAAGAGAGACAGGGAGGGGGAGAGAGGGGGATAGAGAGTGGGAGAGAGAAGGGAGAGAGAGAGGGAGGGAGTGAGAGAGGGAGGGAGAGTGATGTGACAGAGTGAGGGGGAGAGAAGGGCCGAGAGAGGGGCAAAGAGAAAGGGGCGAGAGAGGGAGGGCGAAAGGGAGAAGGAGAGGAGGCAAGGGAGAAGGGGCAAGAGAGAGGGGAGAGAGAAGGAGAGACATGGGGAGAGAGAGGCGAGAGAGAAGGGGAGAGAGAGGGAGGGAGAGCGAGGGGGGAGAGAGGGGAGAGAGGGCGGGAGAGAGATGGCAGAGAGATGGGGAGAATGAGAGTGAGAGGGTGAGAGAGAGGGGAGAGTGGGGGGCGCGAGAGGGCACGAGAGAGACGGGTTGGGGGGGGCGAGAGGGGGTGAGAGAGAGGGAGAGAGAGAGCAGTGCAGAAAGAGAGGGAGAGACGGGAAGAGGGGGGGAGAAAGAGACGGAGAGAGAGAGGGTGCGAGAGAGAGGGGTAGAGAGAGAAGGGTAGGGAGAGGGGGGAGAAAGAGGGGGAGAGGGGGTAGTGAGAGGGGAGGGGTGAGAGAGAGGGTCGGGAGGGGGCAAGACCGGGGAGAGAGAGAGGAGAAAGAGAGAAGCGGGGGAGAGACAATGGTGGGGGAGAGAGATGTAGGCGAGATAGAGAGGTGGGGGAGAGAGAGAGGTGAGTGAGAGAGAGGTGGGGGTGAGAGAGAGGTGAGTGAGAGAGAAGTGGGGGTGAGAGAGGTGGGGAAAAGAGAGAGGAGGAAAGAGAGAGGGGAAGAGAGAGAAGGGCAGACAGAAGGAGGGCGAAAGAGGGGAGAAGGGCCAACGGAGAAGGGGTCAAGGGAGAGGGCGGAGAGAGGAGGGGGAGAGAGAGGGGGGAGAGAGAGGGGGCAAGGTAGGGGGAGAGAGAGAGGTGAGTGAAACGGGCAGAGAGAGGGGGAGAAAGAGAGGGGAAAGGAGACGGGGGAGAGCGAGTGGGAAAGCGAGGGGCGAGAGAGGGGGATGAGGGAGAGAGGAGAAAGAGAGGGAGAGAGAGGGAGTGGGGAGGGAGAGGGGGAGAGTGAGAGGGTGAGAGACGGAGGGAGTGAGAGAGGGAGAGAGAGGAGAGAAGGTTTGGTGACAGAGTGGGGAGAGAGTTAGTGAAGAGAGAGGGGGAGAGAGAGTGAGGGGTAGAGAGAGGGGGCAGAGAGAGAGGGTGAGATTGCGGGGAGATCGAGGGAGTGAGAGGTGGAGGAAGAGTGAGGTGACAAAGTAAGAGGAGAGAGGGAAGGGCAGAGAGAGGGGATCGAGAGAGGGGTGCGAGAGAGGGAGAGAGGGAGGGGAGAGAAGGGAGGGCAGAGAACGAGGGCAAGTGAGGGAAGGCGGAGAGTGCGGGTTGAGAGAGGGGGAAGAGAGAGAGAGGAGAAAGAGAGGGAGAGAGAGGGAGTGGGGAGGGGGAGGGGGTGAGAGAGAGCGGGGAGAGAGAGACGGGAGACAGAGGGGAGAGAGAGAGGGGAGAGAGAGGGGGAGTGAAAGAGGAGGAGAGAGAGAGGGCAGAGAGAGGGAGAGAGAGAGGGGGAAAGAGAGGGGACAAGGGAGGGGGGCGAGAGCAGGGAGAGAGAGAGAGAGATGGGAGAGAGAGAAGCGGGGAGAGACAATGGTGGGGGAGAGAGATATAGGCGAGAGAGAGACATGAGGGAGAGAGAGGTGAATGAGAGAGGTGGGGGAGAGAGATGGAGGAAAGAGACAGGGGAAGAGAGAGAGGAGAAGAGAGAGAAGGGGAAAGAGAGAGGGGAAGAGAGAGAAGGGCAGAGAGAGAGGGAGGGCGAAAGAGGGGAGGGGGACAATGGAGAGAGATCAAGGGAGAGTGCAGAGAGAGGAGGTGGAGAGAGGGGGGAAACAGAGTGGGGGAGAGAGCGAGGAGAGGGAGGGGGAGAAAGAGTGGGGAGAGAGATGAGGAGAGCGACGGAGATGGGGAGAGACGGGGGAGAGAGAGGGAGAGGGAGACAAAGTGGGCGAGGGATGTGATTCGAGAGGGGAACAGAATTCGAGTGAAAGAGGGGAGAGAGATGGGGAGAGAGATGGCAGAGAGATGGGGAGAATGAGAGTGAGAGGGTGAGAGAGAGGGGAGAGTGGGGGCGCGAGAGGGCACGAGAGAGACGGGTTGGGGGTTCGAGAGGGGGTGAGAGAGAGGGAGAGAGAGAGGGTGCGAGAGAGGGGAGTTGAGAGAGAGGGAGAGAGAGAGAAGTGTAGACAGAGAGGGAGAGACGGGAAGAGAGAGGGGGAGAAAGAGACGGAGAGAGAGAGAGTGTGCGAGAGAGAGGGGTAGAGAGAGAAGGGTAGGGAGAGGGGGGAGAAAGAGGGGGAGAGGGGGTAGTGAGAGGGGAGGGGGGAGAGAGAGGGTCGGGGGGGGCAAGACCGGGGAGAGAGAGAGGAGAAAGAGAGAAGCGGGGGAGAGACAATGGTGGGGGAGAGAGATGTAGGCGAGATAGAGAGGTGGGCGAGAGAGAGAGGTGAGTGAGAGAGAGGTGAGTGAGAGAGAAGTGGGGGTGAGAGAGGTGGGGAAAAGAGAGAGAGGGGAAGAGAGAGAGGAGGAAAGAGAGAGGGGAAGAGAGAGAAGGGCAGACGGAAGGAGGGCGAAAGAGGGGAGAAGGGCCAACGGAGAGGGGTCAAGGGAGAGGGCGGAGAGAGGAGGGGGAGAGAGAGGGGGAAAGAGAGGAGGCAAGGTAGAGGGAGAGAGAGAGGTGAGTGAAACGGGCAGAGAGAGGGGGAGAAAGAGAGGGGAAAGGAGACGGGGAGAGCGAGTGGGAAAGCGAGGGGCGAGAGAGGGGGATGAGGGAGAGAGGAGAAAGAGAGGGAGAGAGGGAGTGGGGAGGCAGAGGGGGTGAGAGAGAGGGGGAGAGAGAGACGGGAGAGAGAGGGGGGAGAGAGAGACGGTAGACAGAGGGGAGAGAGAGAGAGGGGAGAGAGAGGGGGAGTGAAAGAGGGGGAGAGAGAGAGGGCAGAGAGAGGGAGAGAGAGAGGGGGAAAGAGAGGGGACAAGGGAGGGGGGCGAGAGCAGGGAGAGAGAGAGATGGGAGAGAGAGAAGCGGGGAGAGACAATGGTGGGGGAGAGAGATGTAGGCGAGAGAGAGAGATGGGGGAGAGAGAGGTGAATGAGAGAGAGGTGGGGGAGAGAGATGGAGGAAAGAGAGAGGGGAAGAGAGAGAGGAGAAGAGAGAGAAGGGGAAAGAGAGAGGGGAAGAGAGAGAAGGGCAGAGAGAGGGGGAGGGCGAAAGAGGGGTGGGGGACAAGGGAGAGAGATCAAGGGAGAGTGCAGAGAGAGGGGAAGAGAGAGAGGAGAAGATAGAGAAGGGGAAAGAGAGAGGGGAAGAGAGAGAAGGGCATAGAGAGAGGGAGGGCGAAAGAGGGGAGGGGGACAAGGGAGAGTGCAGAGTGAGGAGGGGGACAGAGGGGGGAGAAAGAGTGGGGAGAGAGATGAGGAGAGCGACGGGGATGGGGAGAGACGGGGGAGAGAGAGGGGGAGGGAGACAAAGTGGGCGAGGGATGTGATTCGAGAGGGGAACAGAATTGGAGTGAAAGGGGAAAGAGATGGGGAGAGAGATGGCAGAGAGATGGGGAGAATGAGAGTGAGAGGGTGAGAGAGAGGGGAGAGTGGGGGCGCGAGAGGGCGCGAGAGAGACGGGTGGGGGGGTGCGAGAGGGGGTGAGAGAGAGGGAGAGAGAGAGGGTGCGAGAGAGGGGAGTTGAGAGAGAGGGAGAGAGAGAGAAGTGTAGACAGAGAGGAAGAGACGGGAAGAGAGAGGGGGGAGAAAGAGACGGAGAGAGAGAGAGTGTGCGAGAGAGAGGGGTAGAGAGAGAAGGGTAGGGAGAGGGGGGAGAAAGAGGGGGGTAGTGAGAGGGGAGGGGGGAGAGAGAGGGGACGGGGGCAAGAGCGGGGAGAGAGAGAGGAGAAAGAGAGAAGCGGGGGAGAGACAATGGTGGGGGAGAAGGGTAGACAGAGAGGGTGTGAGAGAGAGGGGAGGGAGAGGGTGAGGAGGTAGAGTGGGGGAGTGAGTGGGGGGATTGAGTGGGGGAGAGAGTGGGTGTAGAGAGTGTGGGGGGGGTAAAGAGTTGGGGAGAGAGGGAAGGAGTGAGAGGGGGAGGGAGAGTGAAGTGACAGAGTGAGGGGGTCGAAAGAGGGGGCGAGAGAGGGTGAGAGAGGAAGGAGACAGAGGGAGAAGGAGAAGGGATGGGAAGAGAGGGAGGGGACAGACAGGGGGAGAGACAGGGGGCAGAGAGTGAGAGTGAGGAGAGAGGGGGAGAGAGAGGGGGAGAAAGAGAAAGGTGAGAGAGTGAGGCAAGAGAGGGGAGAAGCGATGGGGAATGAGAGAGAGGGAGAGAAAGAGGGAGAGAGCGAGGGGGAGCGAGAGAGACAGGGTGGGGAGAGACGGGTGGGAGAAAGGCGGAGGGGGAAGACAGATGGGGAAGACAGAGAGCGGTGGAGAGAGTGGGGAAGAGAAGGGGAGATGGAGATAGAAGAGACGGAGAGAGGTGAGAGGGAAGATGGAGAGGGGAGAGATAGAGGGGAGAGAGAGTCGAAAGAGAGAGGAGAGAGAGAAGGGGGTAGAGAGACAGGGTTAGAGAGAGGGGAGTATTGAGAAGGATAAAGAGAAAGGGTGGAGAGAGACAAGGGGGCGAGAGAGAGGCGCGAGAGAGGGGGACAGAGGGAGTGAGAGAGAGTGAAGGGGAAAGAGGGAGGGGGATAGAGAGAGGGGAGAGAGAGGGGAGAGAGAGGTGGTGAGAGAGAGAGATGGGGAGATAGAAAAGTAAGTGAGAGTGAGGTGGGGAAGAGAGAGGTGGGGAAAGAGAGACAGGGGGAAGAAAGAGCGAGGGAAGAGAGAGGGGAAGAGAGAGAGGGGAAAGATAAAGGGAGAGATAAGGGGAAGTGATTTGGGGGAAAGATTGGGGGAGAGATTGGGGAGAGATAGGGGAGATGTACCAGGAGCGATAGGGGAAAGAGAAGGGGAAAGAGAAGGGGAAGATAGGGGAGAGAGAGGGGATGGAGGGAGATGGATTAGAGAGAGAGAACGGTAAAGAAAGGGGTCGAGTGCAGGGGTCGAGAGAGGGAGTCGAGAGAGGGGAGTCGAGTGAGGGCTTTCGAAGGGATTGGTCGTGAGAGGTGTGTCGAGAGAGGGGGTACAGTGAGGGGGTCGAGAGAAGAGGGTTGAGATAGGGGGGTCGAGAGAGTGGGTCGAGAGGGGGCAGAGAGGGGGCAGAGATGGGGGAGAAAATGAGAGAGTGCAGAGAGAGAGTGAAGGGTGAGAGATGGGGAGAGAGAGTGTGAGCAAGAGAGACGGGCGAGAGAGGGGGCGAGCGAGAGACAGAAAGAGGTGCAAGTGTGAGTGAGTGAGTGAGGGAGAGAGTGAGGGAGAAATGAGAGAGAGTCTGAGAGATCGAGAGAGAGTGTGTGATAAGGGGAAAAGTGAGAGAAAGAGAGAGAGAAAGATAGAAAGAGGGGGAGAGCGAGATAGGGAGAGATACAAGGTAAGCTAGAAAGAGAAGGACATGATTGAGAAGCACGCAAGGGAAAGATAGAGAGTCAGGTGAGAGAGAGGAATGAGGTGGAGAGTGAGTGAGTGGGTTAGAGAGAGAGAGTGAGGGGAAGAGAGATAGAAAGAGAAGGTGAGAGAGGGGCTGAGAGAGAGAATGAAAGTGAGAGGGTGAGAGAAGGGATCGAGAAAGAGACAGAGAGTCTGAGAGAGAGAGATAGATGTCCCAGGGAGGACCAGTACAGCAGAGGTGAAAGCAGGTCCCTCACAAGATGATGTGAATGAAGCCGAGAATGTAGCTGTTCCTTACCCAGCTCTGTGTCTATGTCCTGTCTTCCAGGTCTGAATACAGAAGGTCACTAACTCCTCCCTGTGCTGTTTACTTTGAGTGATCTTACTGGCTGCAGGATTTACTGAAGGTTCCAAATCTCCCTCTTCATGTCTCTCTGACTGACCAACCGTCTTTGATGTGGTTATGGATGAGAGAAGAGTTAGGAATTCGGCTGAGACAGGAACATCCTGATTACCTGCAGGAGACAGGGAAACAGACAGATTGGGAAATTAGACTGATGCCGTGAGGTTTACACAAGGAGAATGGCACTGAGTCCCAGAGAGATCTGGAAAATCCCAGTCTCCAATCCTGGCCTGTACTGCCTCATCCCTCTGGAGTGGAGAATTCTGTTGGCTCAGGATCTGGAGTAACTGCAAGAGTGAGGGACGCTGACAGAGGCAGCAATTAGACCCACACAGTGAGGGATACCACATGGAGAGATACTGAGTGATATCACCAGAGTGCAGGAAGGTATCAGGATCACACAATGGTCATGATGAAAGGGTTGGGATTCATGGTGCACGGGGATCAGTACTCAGTGACTGGTGAGCTACGAGTGGGACAGGTGATGGCCTCGTGCTATTCTCACCCGACTGTTCATCCAGATGTTAATGCTGGTGTCCAGTATAACCCATCTATCTGCTAAATATCCTTTTAGGAAGGAAATCTATTATAGACAGCGGGTCTGGCCTACACATGATCCAGACCCAGAGCAGTGGGGTTGACTCTAAACAGCTCTCTGTAATGATCCAGCAAGGCACTCAGCTCAAGGGCAGCTCGGGGTGGGCATGCGATGCTGGCCAGCCAGAGACAGCAACATCCCATGAGTGAATTAAATACAACACTGCTGGGAGTAGTGTCCTGGCCATCATGTCGGTAGGCTTTTGGGCAGGACTTTAAACTGACAGAGAGGATGCAGGGCCAGGGTTCAGGTGAAAGGAGCTTTCCAAATCCAAAGAGAAATTGCAATGTAGCTGAAGACAAGCAGAAAGGAACAGGAAGAGACAGAGTTTAACTGAAACTGTACATCAGTGAATTGGACTGTGACAAGAAATTGTGGAAAGAGTCAATCGTAATATTCTTTTTTGGACTGGATACTGTCTCTGCAATAAGGTGGATGGACTGTGGCACCGAGATAAATGAGATTTAGTGGTGACACGGTGAACAAAACGTGGAACATGAATATTTTATTGTTCACCTCCTTGAGGGATGTCAGGGAGTGCAGGATGGGTAACCCTGACAGTAATTGGTAACAAAGGCATTACAGAGAAAGCATTTGGCCTCAGATGACGAAGGTGAATCAGTCTGACTGCAGATTCTGGGTAACATGTGTCAAAAACACAAGCAGGAGAACAGTTTAGAGGCTGCCGAACAGCATTTCATTGCTCAACCCTGTTACACATTCCAATGAATTCCTGTGTAATGCAAAGGCACTGTGATCATTCTGGGAGACTTCAGTCTTTGTATAATCTGGGACAGTCACATCGGCAAAAGTGATGTTCTCCGAAATCCTTTTTGAATGTTTCCGTCAGCGTTTCTTTGAATAAGACGTTGTGCAAACGGCCAGGGATGTGACTATCTCAGATCGACCGTTGGGTGATGACGCTGAGGGAAGTATTGACCCACTGAGATATCCTCTGGGAAATTGTAGTGTGGTGGAATTCAGCGAGATGATGGATTTTTAAAGTGACCATAAAGCACACCCAACAATCACAACCAAAGCCACTGATATGTGTTTGAGAGGAGAACTGACCAAGGTAAACAGGGGAAACAGTGAAGTGTATGGCTGGAAATGGACAGTGCAAAACATTTCCAGTCATAGAGATGTACAGCACAGAAACAGGGCCTTCGGTCCAACTCATCCACGCCACCCACATATCCTAACATAATCTCATCACATTTGCCAGCACTTAGCCCAAATCCCTCTCAACCCTTCCTGTTCGTATCCCCATCCAGATGACTTTTAAATGCAGTAATTGTACCAGTCTCCACCACTTCATCTGGCAGGTCATTCCATACACGCAACACCCTCCACATCAAAACGTTGTCCCTTAGGTTCCTTTTATATCTTTCCCCTCTCATCCTGAACCTGGGCCCTTCAGTCTGGACTACCACACCCCAGGGAATAGACCTTGTCTGTTAATCCTATCCATGCCTCTCATGGTTTTATAAACTTCCATATGGGTTACCCCTCAGCTTCAGACATTCCAGGGAAAACAGGCCCAGCCCATTTAACCTCTCCTTGTAGCTCAAATCCTCCAACCCTGGCAGCATCTTTGCAAATCTTCTCCGAGCCCTTTCAATTTACACAATATCCTTCCGAGAGGGAGGAGACAAGAATTTCACGCAATATTCCAAAAGTGGCTTATCCAATGTCCTGTACAGCCACAACATGACCTCCCAACTCCTCTACTCAATGCACTGATCAGTAAACACAAGCATACCAAACACCTTCTTCACTATCCTATCAACCCACAATTCTCCTTTCAAGGAACAATGAACCTGCACTCCAATTCTCTTTGTTCAGAAATACTCCCTGGGATCTTAACATTAAGTGTATCAGACCTGCGAAGAGTTGCTTTCCCAAAATGCAGCGCTTCCTATTTATCTGAATGAAGCTCCATCTCCCATCCCTCAGCCCATTGGCCCATCAGTTCACCATCCCGATGTAATGTGAAGTAACATTCTTCACTGTCCACTACAACTACAATTTTGGTGTCATCTGCAAAGTTACGAACTATACCTGCTGTGTTCACATTCAAATCATTTATATAATTAATGGAAAGTCGTGGACGCCGCACCGATCCTTGTGGCACTCCACTGGTCACTGGTCCACAGTCTGAAAAAGCAACCCTCCACAATCACCTTTGAGCCAGTTTTGTATCCAAATGGCTGGTTTTCCCTGTATTCCATGAGATCTATCCTTGCTCTCCAATCTCCCATGTGGAAACATTTCGAATATCTTTCTGAAGTCCATATCACTCACATCCACCGCGCTGCCCTCATCAATCTTTTTGTTACTTCTTCAAAAACCTCAATATCTTGAGACATGATTTCCCACGTACAAAGCAATTCTGACTATCCCCAGTTCGACATTGCCTTTCTAAATACATGTAAGTCCTGTCCCTCATGTATCCGCCCTTCAACATGCCCACGACTGATGTCAGGCGAACCAGTCTGTAGTTCCCTGGCTTTTCCTTACCAGCCTTCTTAAGAGGTGGCACCACGTTTGCCTTCCTCCATTCTTCTGGCACCTCACCTGTGAATATTGGTGACAAAAATACCTCAGTCAGAGGCCCAGCAATCATTTCTCTAGTTTCCAATAGAGTTCTCTGATACAGCATATCAGGTCTTAGGGATTTATCCACCTTTAGCCGTTTCAGGACATCCAGCATCTCTTCCTTTGTAATATAGACGTTTTAGAAGATGATATCATCTATTTCCCAATGCTATTTCCCAAACCATCATCCTATTCTATATCTTCCATGTCCTTCTCTACAGGAAATACTTGTTCAGTATCTCCCCCATCACCTGAAGCTTCACGTGCAGGCAGTCTTGATCATCGAGGGGCCCTATTCTCTCCCTAGTGGCCCTTTTGTCCTTTATGCATTTGTAAAAACACTTTGGGTTCTACTTAAACCTATTTGCCAAAGCAATCTCATCTCCCCTCTTTGCCCTCCTGATTTCCCTCTATCCCTCCACAACATTGCAATCAGCACTCACTGAAAAATCCCTACCCAACACTGCACTCACCCCCTCCCTGACTGATCCCTAACCAAGACTTAAATCACCCCCTCCCTGACTGATCACTATCCAACACTGCAATCACCCCTCCTCCCTCACTGATCCCTACCCAATCCTGCAATCTCCCCCTCCATTACTGATCCCTATCCAACACTGCAATCATAACCATCCTGTCTGATCCCTACCCAACACTGCAATCACCCCCTCCTTGTCTGATCCCTACCCAACACTGCAATCTCCCCCTCCCTGACTGATACCTACCCAACACTGCGAACTCCCCCTCCCTGAATGATCCCTACCCAACAATAAATCAGCCCATCCCGGAATAATCTCCTCCCAACTCTTCAATCTGCCTCTCCTTAACTAGTTCCGATTTAACACAGTAATCATCCCATCCCTGGATCATCTCTTTCCAACACTCCCTCTCACTGATTGATCCCCACCTACCAAAGCAATCTCCCCCTCCCTGACCCATCTGTCCCAGATCAGGTCAGTGAGATGGAAGTATTAATATTTAAGGCTGTCATTTGTGTATTTGACTGTGACAGCATTGAGAGAACTCTATGTGCTGTCAATCTCGAGAGGATTAGATGGACACACTTCGAGGAAGCTTTCCTCCAGATCTCAGTCCATTCTCAAACTAATCTAGGATGTTTATATGAGAACCGTTGCAGTGAAGATTCACTTTGAATCCTTTCCATGCCTTGCTGTAGTTAGCTGGTAACACTAATAACCTGGGCGGCACTGTTCCTGGGAATTTTGATTGGAGCCAGATTAAATGGAGATTTCTGGGTCCCATTCCTTCACATGGAAAAGATAAAGGGTCACAAATTAACATTGAGAATCTGATGGTGTTGTCCAGTTATTTCTAAAACCAAGGTAAACAACCCAACCAGAATGTTCGGATTGAGGTGACAGTGGGGGAGCACTTTGGAACCAGTGACCATAGTTCTATTAATATTGTAATCATTGTGGAATAAGGCAAAATGTTCCCCAGGTGCTAGTTCTACATTGGGGAAAAGCACATTCTGACGGAGTTAGCCAGCAGCTTGCAGGGGTTGGTTTGAGAAGTTTGTTTGCAGGCAAAGGGACCTCTGGCAAGTGGAAGTTCTTTAAATGTGCGACAGCTACAGTTCAAGATCTGTACGTTCCTGTGAGTGTGAAGAGCAATGTTGGCAGGAATAAGGAATCCTGGATGACAAGAGACATTGAGGCTTTAACCAGAAAAAAAAACAGGCATGGCTCAGGTACAGGCAGCTGGGGTCAAGGGAATCCCTGGGCATACATAGGGGATACAAGAGTTTACTGAAGAAGGGAATCAGGAGGGCAGATGACCTTGGCTGAGAAGATTTGGGTGAATCCAAACAGATTCTTGAAGTATATTAAAGGAAAAAGAGTAACTAGTGAGAGACTAGGACCGCTCAAGGACCAAAGGAGACATGTATGTGCAGAATCTCAGGAGTTATTTCTCCTCTGTTTTGAGCGTGGAGAAGGACATGAAGGCTTGGGAACTTGGGGAAGTTAGTGATGATCTCTTGGGGACAGTCCATATCACAGGAGAGGAAGTGTTAAATGTATTAGAATGTATAAACATGGATAAATCTCCTCAACCTGACCAAACATATTCAACAACACTGCAAGAGGCGAGAGAAGAAATTGTGGGGTCCCTGGCTGATCTTTTTGCATCACGATTAGCCACGGGTGAGGTTCCGGAAGATTGGAGGGCAGCAAATGTTATGCCCTTTTTCAAGGTGGGCTGCCAAATAAAAACCTGGGAACTATAGATCAGTCAGCCTAACATCCGTGGTAAGTAAATTACTTGAGAAGATGCTGAGAGATTAAATAGACATGCATTTGGAAATACAACATTTGATTGGGAGTCGTCAGCATAGCTTTGTGTGTGGGAGACTAGGCCTCACAAATTTGTTAGCGTTCTTTGAAGAAGTGATCAGGAAGGTTGACGAGGGCAGGCCAGTACATGTAGACTCTACAGATTTCACAAAGGCCGTTGATAAGGTTCCACATGGTACCTTGCTCTGGAAGGTTAGATCGCATGAAATCCAGGAGGCGTTGGCAAACTGCGTACACAATTGGCTTGATGGTAGGAAGCAGAGGGTAATAGTCAGACTGGAGGCCTGTGACTAGTGGTGTGCCTCAGTGGTCGTAGCATCATACCATCCCTCCTCTGTGGAAACAGGCCCTTCGGCCCAACAAGTCCACTGGCCCTCTGAAGATTATTCCACCTAACCCCATTTGCTACCCTATTACTCTACATTTACCCCTGACTAATGCAACTTACTTGCACATCTATGAGCACTATAGGCAATTGAGCATGGCCAATTTTCCTAACCTGCTCATCTTTGGGTTGTGGGAAGAAACTGGAGCATCCAGAGGAAACCCACGCAGACATGGGGAGAACGTACAAACTCAGTTGGGGGTGGTATGGTTCCTCAGTGGTAGGCACTGCTGCCTCACAGCCCCAGGCTTCCGGTTTGAACTCCAGCCTCGGGTGACTGTATGGAATTTGCACATTGTCCCTGTGTCTGCATTGGTTTCCTCTGGGTGCTCTAGTTTCCTCCTACATTCCAAAAATGTGCAGGTCAGATGAATTGTCCATGTTAAATTGCCCATAATGCTAGGTGCATTTGTCAAGGGTAAACAGAGGCTCACTCTTCGGCAGATCGGTGTAGACTTGTTGGGCCAAATGGCCTGTTTCCATACTGTAGGAAATCTAAACCTAACAGGATCTAATCCACCCAGATCATCCTAGGAGGTTGGAATTGGACCCAGAACCACAGTGCTGTAAGGCAGCAGTGCTAACCACTGATCCATTGTGCATGTGACCTAGTCAGTGCTAGGTCCATTGCTGTTTGTTATCTATATCAATGATTTGGATGCGGGTGTTTAAGGCATCATTAGAAAGTTTTCAGATTACACTAAAATAAGTGAGGAAGTTTCTCAGCAATTGCAACAGGGCCTTGATCAGCTGGGGAATTGGGCTGAGGAATTGTAAATGCAGTTTAATACAGATAAGGGCGAGATCTTGCATTTTGAAAAGACAAAACAAGACAGGGTTTTCATGGTGAATGGTAGGGCCTGAAGGAGTGTAGTGGAACAGAGGGACCTTGGATTCCAGGAGCACGGCTCTCTGAACTCAGGGAGACAGGCAGTGAAGAAGCCTTTTGGCACAATGAGCCCTTCATCAGTCAGGGCATGGAATATCGAAGTTGGGAAGTTCTGTTGTAGCTGTACAGGATTCAGTTTTGCCCACGTTGCTATCAGAAGGATGTTATTAAACTGGAAAGAGTGCAGAAGAAATTTACAAGGATATTGCCAGAAATCAATTGGACAGTTAGAGAGAGAGGTTGGACATGCTAGGGCATTTTCTTTCGTGTGTAGGAGACTGAGGGAGATCCTTATGGAAGTGAATTTGATCATGGGAGGCATGGATAGGGTGAATGCACTCAGTTTTTATCCAAGGCTTGGGGAATGAAGGATGAAAGGGCATCAGTTTAAGGTGAAAGGGGAAGATTAAAAGGGAACCTGAGGGACAATGCTTTTACCCAGAGGGTGGTTCACATATGGAATGAATTACCAGTGGAAGTAATCGAGGAGGATACATTTAATAACATTGAAAAGGCACTTGGACAAATACATGGAGAGGAACGTATTGGAAGGATATGGGCCAAGTGCAGGGAAATGGGGTTAGTGTGGATGGACCAGTTTGGGCCAAAGAGCCTGTCTCCATTCTTTAGAACTCTAAGAATCTATGAGTATACCCTGGCGTCCCACAATACAGAAGCAGCCAAAACCATAGGAACACGAGCCGGTACAAATGTGAAACAGTCCTGCAGAATTTGGCAGGAAGCCAGCCTGACCTTGCAGTGAAGGACTCCTGGCACAGGAGCTGTGGTGAGAAGCCCATAGAGAACTGGGGAAGGAAGCTGGAAAGCTCACTCCACTGCTGATAGCCTGGAGGACCCCCGGCTGGGATAAGGCAGCTGGGATCCGGTCACCCCAGGGAATCCTACAGGCTGTGACTGAGCTGGGTCTCCGACACAATGAGCAGGACAGAACGTTGCAGGAAAAGCTCACCCACATGGGACTACTCCAGTTACAATTGGGAATAGCCCATTCCAGTGAAAGGAGGGCCTCTGGGGATGGGGAGGCAGCCTCAGGTGACAATATCAATCTGGAAGGAGAGTGTATGAGCTCCAAGCAGCTGCATGGGTCCTGTACACCTACAACATGGAGCAACACACATCAGGCCCTAGCAGGAGTTGCCAGGAGCAAATACAATCCCTAGGGAACTAGGGCTCCTCCCAGAGTGGGGTAATGTGTGGCCTTGGGGTTCTACCTACGCAGGGAGATAACGACAGGCCCCACACTGACACATCCACACCTGCCCACAGATAGGAACCCCCACCCACCGCTGCCTTTTGCACAGGGCACTGCACCCTTTGCCCCCAGCCCTGACACACAGCCCAAAGCAGACTCTATGAATGTCAAGCAGCTGATGGTCTCACTCTGTACACAACAGCCATTCCAGCCACCCAGCTGGTGGGCAGCACCAAAAAAATTGATTCACTTTGATCCTGTCTCAGAGCCAGATACATTTTTGAATGAGATTGATGACAGTCTGTCATACCTGGACTGGACACTGATGATCAAACCAAATTGATCACCATGTGCCTTCGTCCAGCAATTCATTCAGCCCTCCCCGTTGGCCAACAGATGGGGGGTGGGGGGCATCCATGATGAGATGAAGGCAGCGATCCTCACTGCTCGAGGGCAGGATAAGGCAGACCCTGCAAAGCCGCTACAAAATTGTAGAACAACAACCTGGGGAATGCCGCTCCCCTCCCCCCAGTCAACTTCACCCGGAGACTATGTGTCCAATTTGTCTGAATTTTTGTGAATATGACCTGCACCTCTCTTAGCGATGGGAAACTGGGCCCGACCCTTTGTCTCCCATGTCTCAGAAAGGAGGAGGGACACCTGGAATTCCACCCCTCAGACGCCCCTGTCATGAGGCTTGGGCCCTCTGCTAATTAATCGCTGAATAGGAAATAGACTTAAGGAATTTCCACATTGTGGTACAGAAGCTCAGGGATCACAGGCGATTGGTGCAGTTTCCCCGAGAACGGGTGTATGGAAGTGAGCTATTGAGCCCACAGCCCAGACAAGGGGTCAGAGTTCAGACAGCGATATTCCGGAAAGCCCACCAGGGAGAATTCCTCAGGAACAAAATTAAAAATGGACTGAGACCAGGAATGAAGGCTCCTCCCCCAGCTTGTACCACACGCACCAGGTTCTCGCAATGGACTAGTCACTAAACCCACAGGCAATACCTTGTTCACTAACATTTGTCAGAAACTTAAGCCAATCGTAATGAATGCATCAGGGAGACAGTAACCAGAGTAATGTCCTTCCCCATTAAAATGATTATGTTGCCACCTGACCCACAGTATAATGGGATGAAGGACAGGGAAATATGAGGGAAAGCCCAGAACAGCAATTAGCAGATGAAAGAAAAGGGAACTCCTTAATGATTTAGCCACAGTATACGAGTCCACCCCCAGGGCAGGAGTGTTACCGGTTAGTATGCTGACTTGGCTAATTTGGAAAATAAACTCAGAATCCTGACCCATAAACTCTCTAATGAGCCTGAGAAATACTGAACACAGAAAACCCAGAGGAGACCATGGGACAACTGGTGGAGAATCAGGCTAACCATCACTTAGTGACCAAACTGGGGGGTCACACCAACACGATTAACCAGATCATCTACGGCCCAATCAGAGATTATGGTGAGTAGTAAAATCACACCCTGTGCAGTAACGGGATGATGGAACAGCTGAGGGAGGAGCTCAGGCAGGCCAGCAAAGGGAAAGTCCCATCCTGGGTAAGTGACAAACAGCATCAATATTTGTTCCAGGGGAACACCCACACCAACGTCTCTCACTGTCAGTGACAGCAGCTCACCAAGGGCTGGGTTAATAACAGCTGTAAGGACACTCTCGGTGGGACACCTGGGCTTGGTATGAGGGATTCCACTTAACCCAAGTGACCAAAGGTAGGATGAAGTCCAAATTATCCGAGTTGTATAAAAAAGGTATTTGGATGGGCTACCATGATTTCCTCCCACTTACTGTGGTGATAGAGGGAACGTTGCCAGGGACCATACTTACGTAAATGGGAGGGACCAGGTCATACCATGACATTCCCATAGCCTGTTATCCAAGACTTCGGCTCCTTTTACATTGGATGAAGCCCTAACCGCACTCACCTTGATATATCTCGGGATACCGGTGGTTAGGATTGCAGGCTGTAACAGATGGTTAAGATCATGGTGAATAATGCCTGGACACCCCCCCCCCCCCAAGGGATGGAAGGTAGATGGAACTCCCCGGGTGATCACCTTAGTTTCATTCATTTGCAGTGTTTGAGTGTTCCTGGATGGGCCAGTATTGATTGCCTGCCCATAGTTGCCATTACGACAGATTTGCCATGGTAAATTGCCCATTGTGTCAAGGGATATTCGGGCTAGCTGGAATAGCCATAGGAAATGTGGGATTTCAGGGATATCATTGGGGGAGTGGGTCTGAGTTGGATTCTCTTCAGAGGGTCATCGTGGACTCAATGGGCCGAACGGTCTGATTCTGTTCTGTCAAGATTTTATGATATCACTTATCAGCTCCAAGACTTAGGGTGTAGGTTTGCTCTCTGATAGGTTTGATATCCAGACGTTTCGTTACCTGGCTGGGTAGCATCATCAGTGGCGACCTCCAAGTGAAGCGATAAAACCATCAGTTTGGAAAACGTACACAATGGCTTTTGCACAGACAGCTGGCTACCCTGACAACAAGCATAAACAGCTTTTAAAGTTAGGTTTGTAATTTATTGCATAAGCTTGTTTTCTTTCCATTCAAGTGGATGAGTTGGGGGAGATGTCACAACCTCCTGGCTAAAACACAGATAGACAGCCAAGGTTTATTGGCCAAGGAAATCTCCCAAATCACAATACCCGCACACCAGGCACCGTGCAAACACAGCATAATGTAAAAGGCAACAGTTATTCTGGACAGACGTATCTCCCAAACAAATGAGGGCCCAAACAGGAAGGCACCGGCTCCTGCTACACAAGAAACTAACAGCAACAAGCCATCCAAACGATTGGCAATGCTTCAAACTATTAACGGATTCTCCTAATTGGACAGAACGATAGAAAGTTCCTGAAAACCATCCAGAAATGAACAAAAACAGGGTTTATCTGCAGACTGATTGCCTGAATCTCTGGAGGCCTTCTGATGAGACCAGCATGGCAAGAGACAGAGACTATCTGACCATCCAGAGAGAGAGAGGGCGAGAGAAAACAGTTTCGCAGACACAGAAGCAGAATCAGAGAGAGAGGGAGGGAGAGAGAGACAGGCTGAAGCAAAACCCAGGGGCATGGGAGAGAGGGAATGTGAAAATCAATTGAGAGAGAGAGTTGGAACCAACTGGAATAACGAGTGTCACCCCTTCAGTCTGTCCTTATTTTAACTCCACAGTATTAGTCTGACTTCCCCTTCTCTCCATCTCTCTGTCCCCTCTCTCTCTATCCTTCTGTCTGTCTGTCTCGCTCACATACACACTCTTTCTATCACTCTCTCCCTTTCCCTGTCTCTCTCTCTGCCCATCTTTCTCCCATCCCCCTTCTCCATTCCCACTCTCTCCATCTCTGTCTCTTTTTCTCACCCTCCCTTTCTGTTTTTCTCTATTTCAGATCTGAAAGATCTCACCCAATTATGTACCCCCTCCAAAGTACCATGCCCTTCATTTTCACTGTCCTCCCAAATTTATCCCCTTTCCCAAATATCTTCCCTCCCAAATAACTACCTCACCAACTGTGCCCCCCTCAAATATTTTGCTGCCCCCAACATGGCTGTGATCCCCACTCCCTGGGGCAGAGGGAGTTGAGTGGAAAAGTGTGGAGCTGGAAAAGCCCAGCAGGTCAGGCCTGAACCATCGACTCTCCTGGCTGAACTGCTGTGCTTCCCCAGCTCCACACTTTGTAACTCTGACTTTCCAGCATCTGCAATCCTCACTTTCTCACACAGGTAAATGAGTCTGGGTTGACTGACTGGACTGTGGCTGTTTTAATGCACAGTAAGATCCCAGTCCCAGAATTATAGAAGGCTTGTATGGAGTCCTTTCTGCCCATTCCCCCCCTCCCCCATTAAATGATCTTGGTCCTGTTCAGGATCCTCAGGATTGTCCACTGAATGGCCTCACTGACTATCCTTTCTGTGGAAACCTCTTCTCCGTGTTATGGTTCTGTTCGCTGAGCTGGGAATTTGTGTTACAGACGTTTCGTCCCCTGTCTAGGTAACATCCTCAGTGTTTGGGAGCCTCCTTTGAAGCGTTTCTGTGATGTTTCCGCCAACATTTGTAGTGGTATATCTCTGCTGCTTCCGGTTGTCAGTTCCAGCTGTCCGCTGCAGTGGCCGGTATATTGGGTCCAGGTCGATGTGACAGGGGATGAAACGTCTGCAACACAAATTCCCAGCTCGGCGAACAGAACCATAACAACGAGCACCCGAGCTACAAATCTTCTCCCAAACTTTGAATACCTCTTCTCCATCCTGTCTCAGACTTTGTGTCGCATGCTGTCCCTCCCTCAATCTCTCTGTCTCTCACAGCAGCCTCTCCTTTCTCCAGCAACCCCAAAACCCCATCAAACAGTCGCCCATCTCTGGCTGTCCCACTCCCCCCTTGTCTCCCAATCTCCCCCTTACCATGTAGACCCACAGCTCCTGGGCTGGAGGACATGGTGCAGAGACGAACACATCTTTTGACTGACTGCTGTCATGCACGGAAAGATCCCACTCTGCAACCATTCCCCATCCACACACACTGTCCTTCTCCCTCCATATGTGTCCTTCTTCCTCTCCTTGTCTCTCACTGCCCATCTCTCTCTCTCCTCAATTTTTCCATCCCCACTCTCTCCATGTCTCTCTTTCTCTTTTTGTCACCCTCCCCTTCTCTTTTTCTTCATTTCAGACTCAATGAGAAAAGTACTTTTATGTCCCTTACACTAACCGCCGGCCCACAGTCGGGGTAACATTCGGAAGAGACTAGGAAAAGGTTGATCCCACGCATTAACTGTACAGCATCCAGCGACACAGAGACAAACTCTTTCCATGTCCCTTCCCCAGTCACTGGGACAGGGGTCTAGGGAGACAGAGGGAGAGAAACTACAAGAGAGATAGAGAGATGGGTAGACAGACAGTGAGAGGGAGGGAGAGAATAAGAGAAAGACGGGCAGGCAGAGGGTGGGAGAGAAAGTGAGAAGAACTGAAAAAGAGCAGGAGAGAGGCAGAGAGAGAAAGGGTGAGAGAGAGAGTGTAAAACCCCAGGAAGAGAAACACAATGTCAGACAGATACAAGGGGGAAAGGGGGAGGCAAAGACAGGGAGTGAGGGTCAGACAGACAGCAAGAGAGAAAACCCAGTCAGAGATATAGGGTAGAGAGAGAGAGAGAGGGGGGGGGGGGAGTTGCAGCAGCAGCATAGAGCTGAGAGAATGGAGTGGGGGGTGGGGGGGGCGCTGCTGCGATGCAATGAGAATGATTTACAGACAAGAAAGGCAAGATCCCACAGAGCTGAGAGAAAGACGCAGAGAGAGATGAGCAAGTTGTTGGTTTTGTGGAAGATTGAATGATTAAGCATTCCTGAAAAACATGATGGGGTGTCAAAGGGGCAGAGTGTTGTAGGAAGGGAATCTGGAGGGAAATGTCAACAGGGCACAGATATGAAGGATGTTGTGAGATAGGGTTTGAAGGAAAAATGTGGGAGAGACAGCTGGGAACACAGAAATATACATGAGAGCTCTCATGGGAGTGGGAAGCAGTGAGATCAGTGGGATCAGACTGTGCAGCTACCCCCTCTCTAGCATTTTGCACCTTTGTCTCTCCTCAGTGCAGAGCTCACCCCTTGTGGTAAAATTCCCACAGACAGCCTGAATCCCACAATGTGTGTGTGTGTGTGTGTGTGTGTGTCTGTGTGTGTGTGCGTGTCTGTGTGTGTGTCTGTGTGTGTGTGTGTGTCTGTGTGGGTGTGTGTCTGTGTGTTCACTCTCTCGGGTTCCAGCTCCTGTCTGATGATCCCGTATAGCAGAATAATTGGATTCTCTGTCTCTGCACTGTCCGGGTTTCAGCTCCCAAACCAAATGTTGAATCATCCACGATCCTATTGAATAGTAGAGCAGGCTCGAGGGGCTGAATGGTCTCCTCCTGTTCCTATTTCGGATGGTCTTATGTTCTTAACACTACCTCCCAGCTCTTGGTCCCCACACAGGAGGTTATGACTCCACAAGGCCCTGATCTGTAGAGTGCTGGACTCTTCCGTGAGTCTCGGAGGGAACCAGCCTGATTTGGATTGGAGTTGCAGCCTCTCAGTGAGAAGTGAAATCTCCTTGAGATTTCCCCCGTCTCTCACTGTAAGGTGGAGCAGGCCAGTCTCAGGGAAGCAAACAGCAGGCCAGGTCTGCCATGTCCTCCAGCTCCATTTCAGACGGCCACATGGGAGGGGCTTGTTTCCTTCATCAGCTTCCCGTACTCTCCCTTCTGGGTTAGGGTGGGGGCCGAATGGCCTTGCTCCTGGCTCCTATTGAGGTGCAGGCTGGCTATGATTGGGTTATGCAGGACATGCCCCTGGAGTGAAGTCAGTTAGCTCAGTTAGCTGGACAGTTGGTTTATAATGCAGAGTAAAACCAATAGCGTGTGTTCAATTCCCACACCAGCTGGGGTTACCTTGAAGGACTCTCCTTCCCAACCCCTCCCCTCAGCTGGAGCATAGTGACCCTCTGATTAAATCCCCACCAGACCCCGCTCTGTAATGAGGAGCTGTCCCATGCTCTGGTAAGACTACGGTGACATTACATTGGTTTGTACCTGGATCTCTGTGTTCAGGACTAGTCACTGCATTGCCAGAGGGATGTTAGTGTGTGGGGAAGGTTTACTGGATAAATCCCCACTGGAATGAGCAGCACTCTCTTTCACCCAGTTAATTCACTCTTGCAGCCTTTGTGTCTTTGGAGACACGAGGACCATTTCACCTGAAACAGCTGCTGGATTTTATATTCATAAGATTGGCTATTTTTTATACACACACACACAGGAACACACACACACAGACACACACACACACACACAGACACACGCTCCCTCAAACAGAAACACTCTCACACACACATACACACAGGCACAACTCTCTCACACACACACACACAAGCACACACTATCTCTCACACACACATACACGCATAGACATACGCTCCCTCAAATACACACACGGACACACACTCTCACACATACACGCAGACACACTCTCTCTCACAGACACACTCTCTCTCACACACACACTCATTCTCTCACATACCCACTCGCTCTCATGCACACAGACACTTTCTCTCTCTCACACACACTCTCTGTCTCTCACACACTCACAGACACTCTCTCTCTCACACACACTCTCTGTCTCTCACACACGCAGACATTCTCTCTCACACACATACACACTCTCTGTCTCGCACACACTCACACTCTCTCACACACACACTCTCTGTCTCTCAAACACTCACACTCTCTCTCTCACACACACTCTCTGTCTCTCTCACACACAGACATTCTCTCTCTCACACATACACACAGACAGACACACAGACACACGATCCCTCATACACACACAGACACACTCTCTCACACACACATATACACACACTCTCTCTCATTTACACACACACACTCTCACACACACACTCTTATTCTCTCACACACCCACTCACTCTCACGCACACAGACACTCTCTCTCTCACACACACACTCTCTGTCTCTCAAACACACAGACATTCTCTCTCACACACATACACACAGACAGACACAGAGATACACGATCCCTCAAACACACTCAGACACACTCTCTCTCACCCACACATAAACACACAGTTACTCTCTCTCTCACACACACACATACACACGCAGACACACGCTCCCTCAAACACACATAGACACACTCTCTCTCACACACACATGGACACACACACTCTCTCACACACACACTGACACACACTCTCTCATACACAGACGCTCTCTCTCACACACACGTAAACACACAGACTCTCTCTCACACACACATTCACACGCAGACACATGCTCCCTCAAATATGCATAGACACACTCTCTCATACACACACACGGACACCCACACTCTCTCTCACACACAGATGCACTCACTCTCACACACACATGCACACAGACACACACTCTCTCACACACACATACACACTATTTCTTGCATAAGACACATTGTCATACGCACACACAGACACACAGACACATACACACATAGATACACAGAGACGCACGCACATAGAAAAACAGACACATTCTCTCACACACACATACACACTCTCACACACACATACACACAGACACACTCTCTCTCACACACATACACACTCTCTCACACACACCCTCACTCACACACATGCACACAGACACACACACACCCTCAAACACACACAGCCACACATTCTCACATGAACATTCACTTTCTCTCTCACACGCACATATACAGACATACAGAGATACACATGCATCCACTCTTTCACACACACAAACACGGGCAGTCTCTCTCTATCTCTCTCTGTCTCTCTCTCTCTCTCACACACACACACACGGCTGTACAGGCATGGTTGAGGTATTGCTGGAGAAATGATTCCTCCGAGGACTGAACCCTGATCTCACTTGATGACTGCTCCAGGGAGACAGACAACAGTTACAGATGACTTGTTGGATCTTCCTGTGCACCACCTCTTGCATCGACAGCGTTAGTCTGTTTGGGTGCCGGCTCTTCTAAAACGTCTCCAAGCAACAAGTAACAATAGATTGATGAAAGTTTTCACCCAAACCATGTTTCAGACACGTGCTGCTGTTATTTTTCACTGATTGTTTAAAATGATCTGAATCGTCTGAAATGGGGAGTGGCTTCCATTTCAAATTACGACACCAGAGTGCCTCGGGGACCCTGAGGAAATGATCAGGGAATTGCATCTGTTCCTTTCTATCCTCTGCACTCTGTGCCACGAGATAGTGCTCCCTCAGTACCTCAGATAGTGCTCCCTGAATACCCCAGATAGTTCTACCTCAATACGTCAGATAGTGCTCCCTCAGTACCTCAGATAGTGCTCCCTGAATACCCCAGATAGTTCTCCCACAATACGTCAGATAGTGCTCCCTCAGTACCACAGATAGTTCTCCCTGAATACCCCAGATAGTTCTCCCTCAATACGTCAGATAGTGCTCCCTCAGTACCTCAGATAGTTCTCCCTCAGTACCTCAGATAATGCTCCCTCAATACCTCAGAAAGTGCTCCCTCAGTACCTCAGATAGTTCTCCCTCAATACCTTAGATAGTGCTCCCTCAATACCTCAGATAGTTCTCCTCAATACCTCAGAAAGTGCTCCCTCAATACCTCAGACAGTGCTCCCTCAGTACCTCAGAAAGTGCTCCCTCAATACCTCAGATAGTTCTCCCTCAATACCTTAGATAGTGCTCCCTCAATACCTCAGATAGTTCGCCCTCAATACTTCAGAAATTGCTGCCTCAATAGCTCAGATAGTTCTCGCTCAGTCGCTCTAATAATGTTCCCTCAATTCCTCAGATATTTCTCCCTGAATACCTCAGAAGGTTCTCCCTCAATACCGAAGAAAGCGTCACTTTATTGTATTTAACCCCCAAAGCCCCTTAGACAGCAGCTCCACAAAACATTCATACCCTCAACATTTCAGTATGCAGCCCAGCTCCCCCCTCAGATTGTGTTCAAACCCCTTCAGACTGGAAGGACCAACATCCACCCCTTTCCAAGATTGGAGCCCAGGTCCCCAGAACATTACTTGTCTCTCTGGATTAATTTTAGAATTCTTACAGTGTAGAAGCAAGCCATTCGGTCCATTGGCTCCACACTGACTGTCTGAACAGCATCCCACCCAGACTCACATCCTCTACTCTATCCCTGTAATGCTGCATTTCCCATGGCATCTTTGGGCGGTGGGAGGAAACTGGATCACCTGGAGGGAACCCGCACAGATACAGAGAGAATGTGTAAACTCCACACAGACAGTCACCGGGAGATAGAATCAAACCACTGAGGCACCGTGCTGTCCTCTCTCCTGGGATGCCATGTCATCTAACCTTTTACTAAGCACCTCCCATGTGAAACCTTCTCATCTGTCTCCTTGGTCATCCCTTCAAAAGCTCTATCAAGTTGGACACATCATTTCCAAACAAAGCCATGCTGACTATCCCTAATCAATTCTTGCTTTTCCAAATGCATGTAAATTTTCTCTCAGAATGCCCTCCAACAGCTTACCCACCACTGCCATCAGGCTCATAGCTCCATAGTTCAATGGCTGGTCCTTGCAGCCTTACTTCAATAACGTCACATCATTAACCACCGTCCAGTCTTCAGGCACCTCACACGTTGCCACTGATCGGTCCATCTGACAAAGCCATCTACATCGTTCTGTAATCTAAGGCTATCCTCCTCAGTATTTATCACCCAACCACTCTTCATATCATTCATGAACCCAATGATTAACCCACCACCATTCAAATCTAAATCTTTTCTATCAACCACATCAGCAAGATCACAACAGTGAGACATGAACCGACAGAGATTTCTAACTGGGCCATCACTGTCTGCTTGGATCTTGAGTTTTTATGTTCACAATCATATATTTCCACCGTCTTTGGAGATTTATTGGGTTGTAAGAAGGCCAGACCACTCAGAACCATCTCTCTCTCTGTTTTTGTTTATTCAATTAATTGTATCACAGAGCATCTCCACGATTTCATATCAACCCTGTCCCAATGAGCATTGACAAAATGAATCCATTCACTGTAGCCTCTGGGTCCATGTACAAATTCACACTGTGTTCCACAACCTACTCCTTCTCTCATTATCAATTCACCCTTAATGTCACTGTGAAGTCCTTTCAGATTTTTATTTCTTCTCTTTGCACTCCTCTCTCCCAGGCAATTCGCCTGCGATATGATTTGGAGGTGTGTGGGATGTCAGTCTGGATGTGGATTAGCATTGGGAAGCTCAGAAATAAGGAATACCCGACTGTGCTGAGTGTGGGGCAGTGGGATTCATTTGGGATGAGCACATGGAAGCTGAGGAATAAACCTCAGTCCTACAGCATGAAAATATCCCTTTGAACTGGCAGGTCAGTCACACGAAACGAAAACTTGATCCCTGGGAAAAGAGGGTGGTAACCAAATGAAGACGGTCTGTTTGAACACAGTCTCTGGAATCTGGACGTGGGACTCATTGCTGAGCAGGGTATGTAGGAAGCAGAGGCAGAAATATACTGAACAATTTCGGAAATTCCTCTTAGGCCACAAGATATGGGAGCAGAAATTAGGCCATTCAGCCCATCTGATAGTGTGGCACTCACTCAGTCCTGACTCTCTTACAATGCAAGTATCCCCCAGACTGATGCGCTGACAGTGCAGCACTCACTCAGTCATGATCTTCTGACAGTGCGGCACTCCCTCAGTACTGACTCTCTGACACTGCAGCACTCCCTCAGTACTGACCCTCTGACAGTGCAGCCCTCCCTCAGTAATGACCATTTGACAGTGCAGCACTGCCCACAGATTGACCCTCTGACATTGCGGCAATCTCCCATTACTGACCACCTGATAGCGCAGCACTTCCTCAGTAGTATCCTCTGACAGTGCAGCATTTCCACAGTACTGACCCTCTGACAGTATGGCACACCCGCAGTGCTGTCTCTGTGACAGTGCAGCCCTCCCTCAGAACTGACCCTCTGACAGTGCAGCATTCCCTCAGTACTGACCCTCTGACAGTGCAACACTCCCTCAGTACTGACCCTCTGACAGTGGAGCTCTCCCTCCATACTGACCCTCTGACAGTGCAGCACTCCCTCAGTGTTGACCCTCTGACAGCGCAGTGCTCCCTCAGTACTGATCCTCTAACAATGCAGCTCTCCCACAGTACAGACCCTCTGATAGTGCAGCACTCCCTCAGCACTGACCCTCTGATAGTGCAGCACTCCCTCAGTACAGACCGTCTGATAGTGCAGCACTCCCTCAGTACAGACCCTCTGATAGTGCAGCACTCCCTCAGCACTGACCGTCCGACAGTGCATCTCTCCTACAGTACAGTCCCTCCAACAATGCAGCTCTCAACAGTACAGACCCTCTGACAGTGCAGCACTCCCTCAGTACAGACCCTCTGACAGTGCAGCACTCCCTCAGTACTGACTCTCTGACAGTGCAGCACTCCCTCAGTACTGACCCTCTGACAGTGCAGCACTCCCTCAGTACTGACCCTCTGACAGTGCAGCTCTTTCTCAGCACTGCTCCATTGACACTGCAGCACACCCTCAGAAATGACGCTCTGACTCAACAGCATTCCCTCAGTACTGACACTCTGACACTGCAGCACTCTCTTTGTGTTGACTTTTCTACAATGTGGCATTCCCTCTGGACTGACCCTCCGACAATGTAGCCCTCCCTCAATACCGATTCGCTTACAGTGCAGCACTCCCTCGATCCCGACCCTCCGATAACGTGGCATTTTCTCAGTACTGACCCTCTGACAGAGCAGAACTCCCTCAGCGCTGACACTCTGACAGTGCGGCACTGCCTCATTCCTGCACTTCTGATAGTCCAGCGCTGCCTCAGTACTGACCCTTTGGCAGTGCAGCACTCCCTCAGGACTGACCGTTTGGCAGAGCAGCACTCCCTCAGTACTGACCCTCTGAAACAACACTCCCTCAGAACTGACACACTGACCGTGTCGCGCTCCCTCAGTAATGACCCTTTGAGTGTGCATCACTCTCTCAGTACTGACCCTCTGGCAATGCAGCAATCACTCAGTCCTGACTGTCCGACACATAGTGCGGTGATCCCTCAGTACTAATCCCCTCAGAGTCTGGTGCTCCCTCAGTACTGACCCCCTCACATCGCGGTGGTCCCTCAGTACTAATCCCCTCAGAGTGCGGTGCTTCCTCAGTTCTAACCATTTCACAGTGCAGCGCTCCCTCAGTAGTAACCCTCTCACAGTGCGACACACTGACAGCATGGCCATCCATTCATACTGACCGTCAGAGAGTGCGCACTTCATCATTACTGACCCTCTCACTGCACTGCAATCCCTCCGTCCTGACTATCTGACAATGCAGCACTCCCTCCATACAGATCCTCTGATAATGCTGCACTCCCTCCATACAGATCCTCTGATAATGCTGCACTCCCTCCATACTGATCCTCTGTCAATACAGCACTCCCTCCATACTGACCCTCTGACAGTGTGGCCCAACTCAGGACAAAACCTCTGACAGTACAGCACTCCCTCAGTACTGACCCATTGACAGTTTAGCACTCCCTCAGCACTGACCCATTGACAGTGTAGTACTCCCTCAGCACTGACCCATTGACAGTGTCGCACTCCCTCAGTACTGACCCATTGACAGTGTAGCACTCCCTCAGCACTGACCCATTGACAGTTTAGCACTCCCTCAGCACTGACCCATTGACAGTGTAGTACTCCCTCAGTACTGACCCATTGACAGTGTAGCACTGCCTCAGCACTGACGCATTGACAGTTTAGTACTCCCTCAGTACTGACCCATTGACAGTGTGGCACTCCCTCAGTACTAACCCTCTGGCTCGGTCCTGCACCTCTGACAGTCCAGCAGTGCCTCAATACTAACCATCTGACAGTGTAGCACTCTCTCTGTACTGACCAGCTGACAATGTAGCACTCCCTCTGTGCTGACCCTCTGACACTATGGTGCTCCCTCAGTACTGACCCTCTGTCATTTTCAACCCACCCTTAGCTTCTTCATTACGCTGTTTTGAACAGAGGTAAAGAAACAGAGTTATTGACCATCCCTGTTATAAAACTTATTTCCAAATGTGGCTTGTATGTGATTCCCACACCCTCTAATAGTTGCCTGGAAGGTGTACTCTCCTGCTGCAGTCCTTGGGTGTCCCACAGTGATGTTAGGGAGGGAGCTCCAGGAGTTTGACCTGAACCATGTCAAGAGCTCTCTTACTGGAGTGCCCTTTTTAAAGTTGGGAAGTTATTATAGACCAGGAGGACCCGAGAGCTGCTGTCTTGTCAGAGGGAGAGGCCTGGTGGGTCACACACCTCAGGTGAGGGGAGAGGTTGAGAAGCTGGGGCCTTCATAGTCATATCAGACATGATAGAGATCGAACTAACAATGTTGGCATCATGAACCTGTTAGCTGTGGTAACTGACCCCCCTTTGTCGCAGAGGGATTCAATCCCTTTAATAGAGTAAGCTCGAGAATTCAACACTAAAATCAATCTGTCCGGACGCACTAGAGACCTGAAACATCAATACAGAGATTGCTGAAGAAGCTCAGCATGTCCGGCAGCATTTCTGAAGGGAGAGGGAGAAAGAGACAGAGAGAGAATTCACCTTACAATCCAGTGATTTCTGCGGGAAAGTTCCTTCAGAACAGACCGTTTTGAGGAAGAGTCACTTGGAATGCGAATTGTTCCTCTCTCTCTTCACCGTTGCTACCTGCTGAATTGTGCTGAATATCCCCACCATCTGTTTACTTGAGAACTTGACCTGATCCAAGTGTCACTGAGTAATTCAGTCTGTGTTCAATGCCCTGAGGCTGCTTATGCTGAAAGTTGACAAACAGGTTTAAAGCTTTGTAAGGTATTGTATTCGGAGGGCGGGCTACATGGGAGAACAGATACAGAACAAAGGCACACCGAAATGTTAGGTCTGAGCTGTTCCTTCTGAACTAACATCACAAAGTTACATTGATCAGGATCTTTGTGAAGTGCCTTTGTCAAGTGACCCTTGAAAGAGCTGCACTGTCAGAGGGTCAGTACTGAGGGAGTGCTGCACTGTCAGAGGGTCACTACTGAGGGAGTGCTGCACTGTCGGAAGGTCAACACTGAGGGAGTGTTGCACTGTCAGAGGGATTGTATCCCTCTGCTACAAAGGGGGGGGTCATTAACCTCAGCTAACAGGTTCGTGATGCCAACATTGTTGGTTCAATCTCTATCATGTCTGAAATTACCATGAAGCCCTGAGGGAGTGCTGAACTGCCAGAGGATCAGTACCTAGGGAGTGCTGTACTGTCAGAGGGTCAGTACTGTGGGAGTGATGCACTGTAAGATGGTCAGTACTGAGGGAGAGCTGCACTGTCGGAGGGTCAGTAAGGAGGGAGTGCTGTACTGTCAGAGGGTTAGTACTGTGGGAGTGTTGCACTGTAAGATGGTCAGTACTGAGGGAGTGCTGCACTGTCAGAGGGTCAGTACTGAGGGAGTGCTGCAATGTCAGTGGGTCAGTACTGAGGGAGTGCTGCAGTGTCAGAGGGTCAGTATTGAGGGAACGCTGCACTGTCAGATGGTCAGTACTGAGGGAACGCTGCACTGTCAGATGGTCAGTACTGAGGGAGTGCTGCACTGTCAGAGGGTCAGTACTGAGGGATTGTTGCACTGTCAGAGGGTCAGTACTGAGGGAGTGCTGCAGTGTCAGAGGGTCAGTACTGAGGGAACGCTGCACTGTCAGAGGGTCAGTACTGAGGGAGTGCTGCACTGTCAGGGGGTCAGTACTGATGGAGCGCTGCACTGTGAGAGGGTCAGTACTGAGGGAGTGCTGCACTGTCAGAGGGTCAGTACTGAGGGAGTGCTGCACTGTAAGAATGTCAGAACTAAAGGAGTGCTGCACTGCCAAAGAGCTGCACTGTCAGAGGGTCAGTACTGAGGGTGTACCACATTGTCACATGGTCGGTATGGGGGCAGAGCCACACAGTCAGATGGTCTGTACTGAGGAAGTTCTGCACTGTGTGAGCGTCAGGACTGAGGGAGTGCTGCACTGTCAGAGGGTCAGTACTGAGGGATCACTGCACTTCCAGAGGGTCAGTACTGAGGGATCACCGCACTATCGGACAGTCAGTAGTGAGGGACTGCTGCATTACCAGAGGGCCATTTCTGAGTAGTACTACACTGTCAAAGGGTCAGTACTGAGGGAGCACCACACTGTCAGCGGTTCAATCCAGAGGGAATGCCGCACTGTCTGAAGCTCTGTACTCTGAGAGCACTGCACCATCAGAGGGTCAGGACTGAATGAGCACTACACTGGGTCAGAGGGTCAGAACTGAGGGAGCATGCACTATCAAAAGGTCAGTACTGAGGGAGCGCTATACAGTGAGAGTGTCAGTTCTGAGTGAGTGCTATTTCAGAGGGTCAGTACCGAGAGAGTGCTGCACTGTCAGAGAGTCAGTACTGAGTGAGCACCACACTGTCAGAAAGTCAGTACTGAGTGAGCACCACACTGTCAGAGGATCAGTCCAGATGGCAAGCCTCCCTATCAGAGGATCTGCACTGAGAGAGCACTGCACCATCAGAGGGTCAGTACTGAGGGAGTGCCTCATTGTCTGAGGGTCAGTACTGAGGGAGTGCTGCACTGTCAGAGGGTTAGTACAGAGAGAGTGCTACACTGTCAGATAGACAGTACACTGAGGCACTGCTGGACTGTCAGAGGTGCAGGACCGAGGCAGAGGGTCAGTACTGAGAGAGTACTACACTGTCAATGAGTCAGTACTGAGGGAGTGCTACACTGTCAATGGGTCAGTAATGATGCAGTGCTGTATTGTCAGAGTGTCAGTTCTGATGGAATATAGTACTGTCAGAGGTTTTGGCCTGAGATTGGGCCACACTGTCGGAGGGTCAGTATAGGGCCACTTCCACACTGTGAGAGGGTCAGTACTGAGGGAGTGCTGCACTGTCAGATAGACAGTACTGAGGGAGTGCTGCACTGTCAGAGGGTCAGTACTGAGGGAGTGCTGCACTGAGAGATAGACAGTACTGAGGCACTGCTGGACTGTCAGAGGTGCACGACCAAGGCAATGGGTTAGTACTGAGGGAGTGCTGTACTGTCAGAGTGTCAGTTATGATGGAGTGCAGTACTGTCAGAGGTTTTGTACTGAGATTGGGCCACACTGTCAGAGGGTCAGTATAGGACCACTTCCACACTGTCAGAGGGTCAGTTCTGAGGGAGTGCATCACTATCAGAGGATCAGTGTGGAGGGAGTGCAGCATTATCAGAGGATAAGTGTGGAGTGAGTGCAGCATTATCAGAGGATCAGTGTGGAGGGAGTGCAGCATTGTCAGAGGATCAGTGTGGAGGGAGTGCAGCATTATCAGAGGATAAGTGTGGAGTGAGTGCAGCATTGTCAGAGGATCAGTGTGGAGGAAGTGCAGCATTATTAGAGGATCAGTGTGGAGGGAGTGCAGCATTATCAGAGGATCAGTGTGGAGCGAGTGCAGCATTGTCAGAGGATCAGTGTGGAGGGAGTGCAGCATTATCAGAGGATCAGTGTGGAGCGAGTGCAGCATTGTCAGAGGATCAGTGTGGAGGGAGTGCAGCATTATCAGAGGATCAGTGTGGAGCGAGTGCAGCATTGTCAGAGGATCAGTGTGGAGGGAGTGCAGCATTATCAGAGGATCAGTGTGGAGGGAGTGCAGCATTGTCAGAGGATCAGTGTGGAGGGAGTGCAGCATTGTCAGAGGATCAGTGTGGAGGAAGTGCAGCATTATTAGAGGATCAGTGTGGAGGGGGTGCAGCATTGTCAGAGGATCAGTGTGGAGGGAGTGCAGCATTGTCAGAGGATCAGTATGGAGGGAGTGCAGCATTTCAGAGGGTCAGGGTGGAGGGAGTGCAGCATTGTCAGAAGTCAGTGTGGAGGGAGGGCAGCATTGTCAGAGAGTCAGTGTGGAGGGAGTGCAGCATTGTCAGATGGTCAGTGTGGAGGGAGTGCTGCATTGTCAGAGGGTCAGTATGGAGGGAGTGCAGCATTATCAGAGGATCAATGTGGAGGAAGTGCAGCATTGTCAGAGGGTCAGTGTGGAGGGAGTGCAGCATTGTCAGAGGATCAGTGTGGAGGGAGTGCAGCATTATCAGAGAATCAGTATGGACGGAGTGCTGCATTGTTAGTGAGTCAGGATGGAGGGATTGCTGTGCAGTGAGAGAGTCAGTAATGATGAAGTGAGCACTCTCTGACGGTCAGTACTAATGCATGGCCATGCTGTCAGAGTGTCGCACTGTGAGAGGGTTACTACAGAGGGAGCGCTGCACTGTGAAAGGGTTAGAACTGAGGAAGCACCGCAGTCTGAAGGGATTAGTACTGAGGGACCACCGCAATGTGAGGGTGTCAGTACTGAGGGAGCACCAGACTCTGAGGGGATTAGTACTGAGGGATCACCATGATGTGAGGGGGTCAGTACTGAGGGAGCACCACACTCTGAGGGGATTAGTACTGAGGGATCACCGCACTGTGAGGGGGTCAGTACTGAGGGAGCACCACACTCTGAGGGGATTAGTACTGAGGGATCACCGCGCTGTGAGGGGGTCAGTACTGAGGGATCACCGCACTGTGAGGGGGTCAGTACTGAGGTAGCTCCACACTATGTGTCAGACAGTCAGTACTGAGTGATTGCTGCATTGCCAGAGGGTCAGTACTCAGAGAGTGATGCACGCTCAAAGGGCCATTACTGAGGGAGCGCTACACGGTCAGTGTGTTAGTTCTGAGGGAGTGCTGCACTGTCAGAGGGTCAGTACTGAGGGAGTGCTGCTCTGTCAAAGGGTCATTACTGAGGGAGCGCTACACGGTCAGTGTGTCAGTTCTGTGGGAGTGTTGTTACAGAGGGTCCGTACTGAGGGAGATCTGCACTGCCAAACGGTCAGTACTGAGGCAGTGCTGGACTATCAGAAGTGCAGGAATGAGGCAGTGCCGCACTGTCAGAGTCTCAGTACTGAGGGAGGTCTGCTCTGTCGGAGAGTCAGTACTGAGAAAATGCCAGGTTATCGGAGGATCAGTACCGAGGGAGTGCTGCACTGTCAGAGTGTCAGTACTGAGGGAGTTCTGCTCTGTCGGAGGGTCAGTACTGAGAAAATGCCACGTTAGCGGAGGGTCAGTACCGAGGGAGTGCTGCCCAGTAAGAGCATCTGTATTGAGGGAGGGCTACATTGTCGGATGGTCAGTACTGAGGGAATGCCACACTGTATGAGTATCAGTACAGAGGGATTGCTGCACTGTAGAAATGTCAGTGCAAAGAGAGTGCTGCAGAGTCAGAGTGTCAGTACTGAGGGAATGCTGTTGTGTCAGAGCTTCATTTCTGAGGGAGTGCTGCAGTGTCAAAGGAGCAGTGCTAAGGGAGAGCTGCACTGTCAGAGGGTCAGTACTGAGGGATTGCAGCGCCGTCAGGGGCGCAGGGCCAAGGAGCTGTTGCAGTCTCAGAGGGTCAGTTATGAGGAAGTACTGCAGTGTCATAGGAACAGTACTGAGGGAGAGTTGCACTGTCAGAGGGTCAGTACTGAGGGAGAGTTGCACTGTCAGAGGGCCAGTACCAAGGGAGTGCTGCACTGTCAGAGGGTCAGTACTGAGGGAGTACTGCAGTGTCATAGGAACAGTACTGAAGGAGAGTTGCACTGTCAGAGGGTCAGTACTGAGGTAGTGCTGCACTGTCAGAGGGTCAGTACTGAGGGAGTGCTGCACTATCAGAGGGTCAGTACTGAAGGAGTGCTGCACTGTCAGGGAGTCAGTACTGAGGGAGTGCTGCACTGTCAGAGGGTCTATACTGTTGAGAGCTGCATTGTCGGAGAGACTGTACTGTGGGAGTGCTGCACTGTAGGAGGGTCAGTGCTGAGGTAGTGCTGCACTATCAGAGGGTCTATACTGTTGGAGCGCCGCACTGTGAGAGGGTCAGTACTCAGGGATTGCTACACTGTGAGAGGGTCAGTTCTGAGGGAGTGCTGGACTGTCAGAGGGTCAGTTTGAGGGAGGGCTGCACTGTCAGAGAGTCAGCACTGCGGGTGTGCCGTACTGTCGGAGGGTCAGTACTGTGGGAGTGATGCATTGTCAGAGGGTCATTACTGAGGGAGCGCTGCACTGATAGTGGGTCATTACTGAGGGAGTGCTGCACTGTCAAATGGTCATTACTGAGGGAGGGCTGCACTGTCAGAGGGTCAGTACTGAGGGAGTGCTGCAGTGTCAGAGAGTCAGTACTGAGGGAGTGCTGCACTGTCAGAGGATCATGACTGAGGGAGTGCTGCACTGTCAGCGCATCAGTCTGGGGGATACCTGCATTGTAAGAGAGTCAGTAGTGAGTGAGTGCCACACTATCAGATGGGCTGAATGGCCTAATTTCTGTTCCTATATCTTGTGGTCTAAGAGGAATATCTGAAATTGTTCAGTATATTTCTGCCTCTGCATCCTACATACCCTGCTCAGCAATGATTCCCACGTCCAGATTCCAGAGACTGTGTTCAAACAGACCTTCTTCATTTGGTTACCACCCTCTTTTCCCAGGGATCAAGTTTTCGTTTCGTGTGACTGACCTGCCAGCTCAAAGGGATATTTTCATGCTGCAGGACTGAGGTTTATTCTTCAGCTTCCATGTGCTCATCCCAAATGAATCCCACTGTCCCACACTCAGCACAGTCGGGTATTCCTTATTTCTGAGCTTCCCAATGCTAATCCACATCCAGACTGACATCCCACACTCCTCCAAATCATATCGCAGGCTAATTGCCTGGGAGAGAGGAGTGCTAAGAGAGGAAATAAAAATCTGAAAGTACCTTACAGTGACATTAAGGGTGAATTGATAATGAGAGAAAGAGTAGGTTGTGGAACACAGTGCGAATTTGTGCATGGACCTAGAAGCCACAGTGAATGGATTCATTTTGTCAATGCTCATTGGGACAGGGTTGATATGAAATTGTGAAGATGCTTTGTGATACAATTAAATGAAAGAACATATATATAGAGAGAGATGGTTCTGAGTGGTCTGGCCTTCTTACAACCCAATAAATCTCCAAAGACGGTGGAAATGTATCTCAGTTTACCGAATTAGGTGATGGAGGAAGTATCAGGTACACTTGCAAACATTTTCAAATCCCCTCTGGCCACAGGAGAGGTGTCGTCGGACTGACCATGTGGTACTGTTATTCAAGAAGGAGCATGGGATACACCAGGCAGCTACAGGCCAGTCAGGCTAATATCGTGGGTGGGAGGTCTGTTGGAAGCAATTTTGGGAGAGAGAATTAATCAACATTTAAAGAGACTGGAGTTCATGAAGACCAGTCAGAATGGTTCTGTTAAGGGGAGGTCAGAGCTGACCAATGGGATTGCACCTTTTAAGGAGGTGACCCCATGTGTAAACAAGGGCAATACTATCCTGTCGCCTGCTTGGAGGTCAGTAAGGCTTTCATCAGGATCCATATTGGAAACTGATAGGGAACATAAAAACTCAAGATCCAAGCAATTTGGCGCAGAATGCTGAGTGGCTGGAAGCAGACAGTGATGGCCCAATTAGAAATCTCTGTTCATGTCTCACTGTGGGGGTCTTGCTGATGTGGTTGATAGAAAAGATATAGATTTGAATGGTGGAGGGTTAATCATTGGGTTCATGAGTAATATGAAGATTGGTTGGGTGATAAATACTGAGGAGGATAGCCTTAGATTACAGAAGGATGTAGATGGCCTTGTCAGATGGACAGATCAGTGGCAACGTGTGAGGTGCCTGAAGACTATGGAGCTATGAGCCTGATGGCAGTGGTGGGTAAGCTGTTGGAGGGCATTCTGAGAGACAATTTACATGCATTTGGAAAAGCAAGGATTTATTAGGGATAGTCAGCTTGGCTTTGTTTGTGGAAATGATGTGTCCAAGTTGATAGAGCTTTTGAAGGGATGACCAAGGAGACAGATGTGAAGGTTTCACATGGGAGGTTGCTTAGTAAAATGTTAGATGACATGGCATCCAAGGAGAGAGGACAGCACGGTGCCTCAGTGGTTTGATTCTATCTCCCGGTGACTGTCTGTGTGGAGTTTACACATTCTCTCTGTATCTGTGCGGGTTCCCTCCAGGTGATCCAGTTTCCTCCCACCGCCCAAAGACGCCATGGGAAATGCAGCATTACAGGGATAGAGTAGAGGATGTGAGTCTGGATGGGATGCTATTCAGACAGCCAGTGTGGAGCCAATGGACCGAATGGCTTGCTTCTACACTGTAGGAATTCTAAAATTAATCCAGAGAAACAAGTAATGTTCTGGGGACCTGGGCTCCAATCTTGGACAGGGGTGGATGTGGGTCCTTCCGGTCTGAAGGGGTTTGAACACAATATGAGGGGGGAGCTGAGCTGCATCCTGAAATGTTGAGGATGTGAATGTTTTGTGGAGGTAATGTCTGAGGGGCTTTGGGGGTTTACACAACAAAGTGGCACTTTCTTAGATATTGAAGGATACTTGCTGAGGTATTGAGGGAGCACTATCTGAGGAATTGAGGAAGCACTTTCTGAGGAATTGAGGGAGCATTATCTGAGGTACTGACGGAGAACTATCTTTGATATTGAGGGAGCACTTTCTGAGGTATTGTGGGCACACTATCAGAGGTATTGAGGGAGAACTATCTGAGGTATTGAGGGAGAACTATCTGAGGTATTGAGGGAGCACTATCTGAGGGATTGTGGTTCTGTTCGCCGAGCACCTGAGCTACAAATCTTCTCCCAAACTTTGAACTATCTGAGGTACTGAGGGAGAACTATCTGTGGTACTGCGGGAGCACTTTCTGAGGTACTGAGAGAGAACTATCTGAGGCAGTGAGGGAGCACTATCTGGTGGTGGAGAGTGCAGAGGATAGAAAGGAACAGATGCAATTTCCTGATATTTCCTCAGGGTCCCCGATGCACTCTGGTGTCGTAATTTGAAATGGAAGCCACTCCCCATTTCAGAAGATTCAGATCATTTTAAACAATCAGTGAAAAATAACAGCAGCATGTGTGTGAAACATGTTTTGGAGGAAAACTTTCATCAATCTATTGTCACTTGTTGCTTGGAGACGCTTTAGAAAAGCAGGCACCCAAACAGACTAACGCTGTCGATGCAAGAGGTGGTGCACAGAAAGATCCAACAAGTCATCTGTAGCTGCTGTCTGTCTCCCTGGAGCAGTCATCATGTGAGATCAGGGATCAGTCCTCGGAGAAATCACTTCTCCATCAATACCTCAACCATGCCTTTACAGCTGTGTGTGTGTGTGTGTGTGTGTGTGAGAGAGAGGGAAACAGTCAGAGAGAGAGAGAGAAAGAGACTGTCCGTGTTTGTGCGTGCGAGAGTGTGGATGCATGTGTATCTCTGTGTGCCTGTATATGTGTGCGTGAGAGAGAAAGTGCATGTTCATGTGAGATTGTGTGGCTGTGTGTATGTTTGAGGGGGTGTGTGTCGCTGTGTGCATGTGTGTGAGTGAGGTTGTATGAGAGAGAGTTTGTATGTGTGTATGTATATGTGAGAGAGTGTGTCTGTGTGTATGTGTGTGAGAGTGTGTCTGTGTGTGAGAGAGTGTGTATGTGTGTGTGTGAGAGTGTGTCTGTGTGTGAGAGTGTGTGTATGTGTGTGTGAGAGTGTGTCTGTGTGTGAGAGAGTGTGTATGTGTGTGTGTGAGAGTGTATCTGTGTGTGAGAGTGTGTGTCTGTGTGTGAGAGAATGTGTCTGTGTGTCTATGTGTGTATATGTCTGTGTGTCTATGTGTGTGTATGACAGTGTGTCTTGTGTGAGAGAGAGTGCCTGTGAGTGTGTGAGAGTGAGTGGTCGTGTGAGAGAAAGACAGTGTGTGTGTGAGAGTGTGTGGGTAAATGAGAGAGAGTGTGTGTATTTGTGTGTGAGAGAGTGTGGTTGTGTGTGTGAGAGAGTGTTTCTGTGTGAGAGAGAGTGTGTGTCTGTGTGCATGAGAGAGAGTGTGTCTGTGTGTTTTAGAGGGATAGTGTGTCTGTGTGTCTGTCTGTGTGTATGTGTGAGAGAGAGTGTCTGTGTGTGTGAGAGACTGTGTGTGTGAGAGAGAGAGTCTGTGTGCGTGAAAGTGAGTCGGTGTGTGAGAGTGTGTGTGTAAATGAGAGAGAGTGTGTGTATGTGTGTGTGAGAGAGTGTGTCTGTGTGTGTGAGAGAGTGTGTCCGTGTGAGAGAGAGTGTGTGTGTGTGAGAGTGTGTGTCCCTGTGAGAGTGTGTATGTGTGTGTGTGTGAGAGAGAGAGAGAGAGTCTGTGTGTGTGAGAGAGAGAGTATGTCTGTGTGTGAGAGAGAGTGTGTCTGCGTGTATGTGTGAGAGAGTGTGTCTGTGTGTGTATTTGAGGGAGCGTATGTCTGTGCGTGTATATGTGTGAGAGAGATAGTGTGTGCTTGTGTGTGTATGTGTGTGCAAGAGTGTGTCTGTGTTTGTGTTTGAGGGAGCGTGTGTCTGTGTGTGGGGGAGTCCTTTGTGCATGTGTGTGTGTGTATGTGTGTGTGTGTCTGTGTGTGTGTGTGTGTCTGTGTGTGTGTGTGTGTGTGTGTGTCTGTGTGTGTGTGTGTGTGTGTGTGTGTCTGTGTGTGTGTGTGTGTGCCCGTGTGTGTCTGTGTGTGTGTGTCTGTGTGTGTGTGTGTGTGTGTTTGTGTGTAAACTGGCCAATCTTATGAATATAAAATCCAGCTGCCCTTTCAGGTGAAATGTCCTCGTGTCTACAAAGACACAAAGGCTGCAAGAGTGAATTAACTGGGGGAAAGAGAGTGCTGATCATTCCAGTGGGGATTCATGCAGTAAACCTTCCCCACACACTAACATCCCTCTGGCAATGCAGTGACTAGTCCTGCACACAGTGCTCCAGGTACATACCAATGTAATGTCACCGTAGTCTTACCAGAGCATGGGACAGCTCCTCATTACAGAGCGGTGTCTGGTGGGGATTTAATCAGAGGGTCACTATGGCCCAGCTGAGGGGAGGGGTTGGGAAGGAGAGTCCTTCAGGGTAACCCCAGCTGGTGTGGGAATTGAACACACGCTATTGGTTTTACTCTGCATTTTCAACCAACTGTCCAGCCAACTGAGATAACTGACTTCACACCAGGGGCATGTCCTGCATAACCCAATCATAGCCAGCCTGCACCTCAATAGGAGCCAGGAGCAAGGCCATTCGGCCCCCACCCTAACCCAGAAGGGAGAGTACGGGAAGCTGATGAAGGAAACAAGCCCCTCCCATGTGGCCTTCTGAAATGGAGCTGGAGGACAGGGCAGACCTGGCCTGCTGTTTGCTTCCCCGAGACTGGCCTGCTCCACCTTACAGTGAGAGACTGAGGGGAATCTCAAGGCGATTTCACTTCTCACTGAGAGGCTGCAACTCCAATCCAAATCAGGCTGGTTCCCTCCGAGACTCACGGAAGAGTCCAGCACTCTCCAGATCAGGGCCTTGTGGAGTCATAACCTCCAGTGTGGGGGCCAAGACCTGGGAGACAGTGTTAAGAACATAAGACCATCCGAAATAGGAATAGGAGGAGACCATTCAGCCCCTCGAGCCTGCTCTACTATTCAATAGGATCGTGGTTGATTCAACATTTGGTTTGGGAGCTGAAACCCGGACAATACAGAGACAGAGAATCAAATTATTCTGCCATGAGGAACCATCAGACAAAAGCGCACACACACACACACACACACACACACACACACACACACACACACACACACATATTGTGGGATTCAGGCCGTCTGTGGAAAGGAGCAAAATGCTAGAGAGGGATCTGATCCCACAGATTTCACTCCTTCCCTCTCTCTCTGCAGTTCTCATGTCTATTTCTGTGTTCCCAGTTCTCTCTCCCACATCTTTCCTTCAATCCCTATCTCTCACCATCCTTCACATCTCTGTCCTGTTTACATTTCCCAGTAGATTCCCTTCCCCCTTTGTCACCTCACCAGGTTTTTCAGGAATGCTTAATCATTCAGTCTTTCACAAAACTAACACCTTGCTCATCTCTCTCTGCATATGTCTGTCAGCTCTGTGGGATCTTGCTATTCCTGTCTGTATATCCTTCTAGCCACATCACAGCATCCCCACCACCACCCCACTCTCTCAGCTCTATCCCTCTGCTGTTGCAACTCCTCTCTCTCTCTCTGTCCTATATCTCTCCCTGCGATTTCTGTCTTGCTGTCTGCCTGAACTTCTCTCCCTGTCTTTCTCTCCACATTTTCACCTTGTATCTGTCTGACATTGTATTTCTCTTCCTGGAGTTTCACTCTCTCTCTGTCTGTCTCTCTTCTGCTCTCTCTCAGTTCTTCTCACTTCCTCTCCCTCCCTCTGCCTGCCTGTCTTTCTCTTGTTCTCTCCCTCCCTCTCACTGTCTGTCCATCCATCTTTCTTTCTCTCCTGTAGTTTCTCTCCCTCTTTATCCCTGGACCCCTCTGCTCTGGCCCAGTGACTGGGGAAGGGGCATTGGGAAGAGCTTGCCTCAGTGCCTGCTCTCTCCCAGGTTTTACCCCCACAGTAGGGGAGGAACATGAAGTACTTTTCTGAGTGCGTCTGGAAAAGAGAAAAAGAGAAAGAGAAAGGCAGAATGACAAAAAGAGAGAGACACATGGAGAGATTGGAGATGGAGAAAGTGGAGAGAGAAATGGGCAGTGTGAGTCAAGGAGGTGGCGTGAGAAAAGGGCAGAGTGAGAGAGACAGGGAGGGAGAGAGAGTGAGAAGGACATATATGGAGGGAGAAGGACAGTGTGTGTACTTGGTGATGGTTTCAGAGTGGGAACTTGCTGTGCATTACAACAGTCAGTCAAAAGGTGAGTTAGTCTCTGCACTATGTCCTCCAACCCAGGGGCTGTGAGTCTGCATGGGAAGGGGGAGAGTGAGAGACAAGGAGAGAGTGGGACACCCAGAGACAGGGGGAGGGTTTGATGGGGTTTTGGGGTTGGTGGAGAAAGGAGGGGCTGTTGTCAGAGAGAGATGGAGAGAGAGATAGCATGTGATGCAAAGTCTGAGACAGGGTGGAGAAGAGGTCTCCACAGGAAGGATAGTCAATGAGGCCATTCAGGGGCCAATCCTGAGGATCCTGAACCGGTCCAGGATCATTTAAAGGGTGAGGGGGGATGATGGGCAGAAAGGACTCCATCTATGATGCAAACCTTCTGTAATTATTCGACTCGGATTAAAACAGTCACAGGTGAGTCAGTCAACCCAGACTCCCAGAAAGTGAGGACTGCAGATGCCTCTGCCCCAGGGAGTGGGCTCACAGCAATGTTGGGGGCATTGAAATATTTGAGGGGGGCACAGTTGGTAAGGTAGGTATTTGGGAGGGAAGGTATTTGGGGAAGGGAATAAATTTGGGAGGAGAGTTAAAATGAGGGGCAAATATTTTTTTGGGGGAAAAATTTGGTGAGCACTTTCAGGTCTGAAATAAAGAAAAAGAGAAAGGGAGGGTGAGAAAAAGAGAGAGAGGTCGAGCGAGTGGGGATGGAGAAGGGGGATGAGAGAAAGAAGGGGCAGAGACAGACAGTGAGAGGGAGGGTTTGAGAGAAAGGCAGATTGAGAGAAAGAGACAGACAGGGAGAGAGAAGGACAAAGAGAGAAGGGGAAGTCAGACTGAGATAAACAGGTGTTAAAGCATGGACAGACTGAAGGGGTGACACTCAGTTGGTTCCAGCTCTCTCTCTCTCTCAATGGATTTTCACACTCCCTCTCTCCCATGCTCCTGAGGTTTCCTTCAGCTTGTCTCTCTCCCTCTCTCTCTCCCTCTCTCTGGATGGTGAGCTGGTCTCTATCCCTTGCCATGTTGGTCACCTCAGAAAGTCTCCAGAAAATTCAAGAGATCAGTCTGCAGGTGATCCCTGGTTTTGTTAATTTCTGGATGGTTTCCCAGAACTTTCTATACTTCTGTCCAATTCAAAGAATCAGTTCATAGTTTGAAGCGTTGCTAATCATTTGGATGGCTTGTTCCTGTTAGTTTCTTTGTGTAGCAGGACCCGGTACCTTCCTGTTTGGGCCCTCCTTTGTTTGGTGGAGACGTTGTTAGGGATATGTCTGCCCAGGGGAACTGTTGCCTTTTACATTATGCTGATGGGATAACCATCTGGCTGCTGTCTGGCTTTTGTGATTTGGGAGTATAACTTGTCCAATATACCCAGCATCTCTTGGCTGTCTACCTGTGTTTTAGCAAGGAGGCAGGAACATTTCACCCATTCCCCCTCCCCCATCCAGTCTTTTGAATAGAAAGAAGCTTATACAATGAATTACAAACCTAATTTTAAAAGCTGGTTATGTTTGTTGTCAGAGTAGCCTGCTATTTGAGCGAAAACCATTTTGTACATTGGTCAAACCGATTGTCATATGGCTGATAAGTGATATCATAGAATCCCTACAGAGCAGAAACAGGCCCTTCAGCCCATCGAGTCCACAATGACCCTCTGAAGAGAATCCAACTCTGATCCATCCCCTGATGATATCCCTGAAACCACTTCATTTCCCATGGGTATTCCAGCTAACCTGAATATCCCTCGACACTACGGGCAATCTGTCAAAAATGCCCACCATTGAACAGTGGGAGAAAACCCATGCAGATGTAGGGAGAATGTACAAACTCCACACAGACAGTCGCTCAGGAGTGGAATCAAACCCAGGTCTCTGCGCTGTGAGGTGACAGTGCTAACCACTGAGTGACTGTGGTACACCTAACTGTTTCGACAAAACATATTCCGTTCTGAGAATCCATACAGAATTGTGATGCATAGCCAACATCCAGTGAGCAGAATAAATGCAAGTGAATGAGACCTGCTGGCTCAAACTCCAGGAATTCCTTCCCTAAGGACATTGTGAGTCCACCACCTGCAACAGTTCAAGGAGGCAGCTCACCACCAAAACCAGCTCCCGAGCAGCTACGGACAGGCAATCAACACTGGGCCCAGCCAGGAACACTCAAACACTGCAAATGAATGAAACTAAGGTGATCACCCGGGGAGTTTCATCTACCTTCCATCCCTGGGGAGTGTATCCAGGCATTATTCACTATGATCATACCCATCTGTTACAGATTGCAATCCTCACCACCGGTATCCCGAGATATATCAAGGTGAGTGCAGTTAGGACCACAGCTTGATGTGAGAGGAGCCGAATTCGTTAATGACAGGCGATGGGAATGCCGTGGTATGGCCTGTTCCTTCACATTTACGTAAGTGTGGACCCTGTCAATGTCCCCTCTATCTCCACAGCATGTGGGATGGAACCATGATAACCCATCCAAATACCTTTTTTAATGTAATTCCGATACTTTCGATTTCAAAGATCCCCATCCTAACATTGTCACTTGGGATAATTGGAATCCCTCGCACCAAGCCCAGTGCCCCACCGAGAGTATCCTTACAGCTGTCATTAACCCAGCCCTTGGTGTGCTGCTGAAACTGACAGTGAGACATGTTCGTGTTGGTGTTCTCCTGGAACAAATATTTACGCTGTTTGTCACTAATCCGGGATGGGACTTTTCTCGAGCAGTGAGGACCGCTGCCTTCATTTCATCATGGATGTCCCTCCCTCACTGTTGTCCCTCAGCGAGGGCTGAATGGCCTGGTGGACAAAGTCACATGGTGATTAATTTAATTTGTTTGTCAGCATCCAGTCCGTGTATGACAGACTGTCAGTCTGTCTCAACCAAAAATGTATCTGTGTTTGAGACAGGATCAAACAGAGTGGCCTTTTTGGTGCTGCCCACCAGCTGGGTGCCTGGAATGGCTGTTGTGTATGGAGTGAGACCATAAGCTGCTTTACACTGGGTAACCACAGGATTCATGGAATCTGAGTTCGGCTGTGGGCCAGAACTTGGGGCAAAAGGTGCAGTTACCTGAGAGCAAGGCAGTGGGAGTCCCCATTTGTGAGCGGGTGTGAATGTGTCAATGTGGGGACTGTTGTTATCTCCCTGGGGAGGTAGAACCCCAAAGGCACACACTATCCCATTCTGGGAGGAGTACTGGTTCCCGAGGGATTGTATTTGCTCCTGGCACCTCCTACTCGGGCCTGATGTGTGTTGCTCCGTGTTGTAGGTGTACAGGACCCATGCAGCTGCTTGGAGCTCATACACTGTCCTTCCAGATTGTCAATGTAACCTGAGGCTGCCTCCCCATCCCCAGAGACCCTCCTTTCACTGGATTGGGTTCTTCCAAATTGGAACTGGAGTAGTCCCATGTGGGTGAGATTTTCCTGGAACGTTCTGTTCTGCTCATTGTGTCGGAGACCGAGCTCTGTCACAGCCTGTAGGTTTCCCTGGGGTGACCGGATCCCAGCTGCCTTATCCCAGCCGGGGGTCCTCCAGGCTATCGGCAGTGGAGTGAGCTTTCCAGCTTCCTTCCCCAGTTCTCTATGGACATCTCACCACAGCTCCCGTGCCAGGAATCCTTCGCTGCAAGGTCAGGCTGGCTTCCTGTGAAATTCTGCAGGACTGTTTCACATTTGTACTGGCTCATGTTCCTATTGCTTTGGTCGCTTCTGTATTATGGGATACCTGGGTATATTCATAGTGTCATAGAGTTCTACAGCATGGAGACAGGCTCTTTGGACCAAACTGGTCCATCCACACTAACCCCGTTTCACTGCACTTGGCCTATAACCTTCCAATACGTTCCTCTCGATGTATTTGTCCAAGTGCCTTTTAAATGTTATTAAATGTATCCTCCTCGACCACTTGCACTGGTAGTTCATTCCGTATGTGTACCACCCTCTGGGTAAAAGCATTGTCCCTCAGGTTCCCTTTTAATCTTCCCCTTTCACCTTAAACTGATGCCCTTTCATCCTCGATTCTCCAAGCCTTGGATAAAGACTGAGTGCATTCACCCTATCCATGCTTCCCATGATCTTATACACCTCGATAAGGACACCCCCCTCAGTCTCCTACACAATAAAGAAAATGTCCTTGCTTGTCCAACCTCTCTCTATATCTGTCTAGTTGAGTTCTGGCAACATCCTTGTAACTTTCTTCTGCACTCTTTCCAGTTTAATAACATCCTTCCGATAGCAAGATGGGTAAAACTGAACACAATACTCCAAGTGCGGCCTCACCAACATCCTGCACAACTACAACAGAACTTCCCAACTTCGATATTCCATGCCCTGACTGGTGAAGGGCCCAGTATGCCAAAAGCGTTCTTCACTGCCCTGTCTCCCTGAGTTCAGAGAGCAGTGCTCCTGGGATCCAAGGTCCCTCTGTCCCACTACACTCCTTCAGGTCCTACCATTCACCATGAAACCCCAGTCTTGATGTGACTTTCCAAAATGCAAGATCTCGCCCTTGTCTATATTAAACTCCATAAATGCAAGATCTCGCCCTTGTCTATATTAAACTCCATTTGCCATTTCTCAGCCCAATTCCCCAGCTGATCAAGGCCCTGTTGCAATTGCAACGAATCTTCCTCACTTACTTTAGTGTAATCTGCAAACTTTCTAATCATGCCTTAAACATCCTCATCCAAATCATTGATATAGATAACAAACAGCCATGGGCCTAGCACTGACCAGCTCAGCGGCACAATGGCTCAGTGGTTAGCACTGCTGCCTCACAGCACCGTGGATCAGGGTTCAATTCCAATCTCACAGGATGGTCTGTGTGGGTTAGATCCTGTTAGGGTTAGATTTCCTACAGTATGGAAACAGGCCATTTGGCCTAACAAACCACACCGACCTGCTGAAGAGTAACCCACCCAGAGCCATTCTCCCTACCCAACATTTACCCTTAACGAATGCACCTAGCAATATGGGCAATTTAGCCTGGCCAATTCATCTGACCTGTGAATTTTTGGAATGGGGAGGAAACCGGAGCACGCAAAGGAAACCCACGCAGACACAGGGAGAATGTGCAAACTCCACACAGTCACCCGAGGCTGGGTTCGAACCCGTGTCCCTGGCGCTGTGAGGCAGCAGTGCCAGCCAGTGAGCCACCATGCCAGACCAACTGAGTTTGTACGTTCTCCCCATGTCTGCGTGGGCTTCCTCTGGGTGCACCGGTTTCCTCCCACAATCCAAAGATCTGCAGGTGAGGTAAATTGGCAATGCCCAATTGCCGAGAATGTTCATGGATGTGTAAGTATGTTGCGTTAGTCAGGGGTAAATGTAGAGTAATAAAGTAGGGGAATGGGTTTGAGTGAAATAATCTTCAGAGGGCCAGTAGACTTGTTGGGCCGAAGGGCCTGTTTCCACAGAGGAGGGATTCTATGATTCTATGACCGCTGAGGCACACCAAGAGTCATAGGAGTCCAGTCTGACTGTTACCCTCTGCTTCCTACCATCAAGCCAATTGTATACTCAGCTTGCCAACGCCCCCTGGATTCCATGCGATCTAACCTTCCAGAGCAAGGTACCATGTGGAACCTTATCAAAGGCCTTCCTGAAATCTGTAGAGTCTACATGTACTGGCCTGCCAACGTCAAACTTCCTGATCACTTCAATAAAAAACGCTGACAAATTTGTGAGGCATGGTCTCCCATGCACAAGGCTTTGATGACTACTCCCAACCAAATGTCGTTTTTCCAAATGCATGTCTGTCTAATCTCTCAGCATCTTTTCAAGTAACTTACTTACCACGGATCTTAGGTTTAATGATTGATAGTTCCCAGGTTTATCTTTGCAGTCATTCTTGAATAAGGGCGCAACATATGCTGTCCTCCAGTCTTCCGGGACCTCACCCGTGGCTAACGGTGAGGCAAAAAGATCAGCAGGGACTCCACAAGTCCTTCCCTCGCCTCTTGAGATGCAGTTGGATATGTTTGGTCAGGTCCAGGAGATTTATCCAACTTCATACATTCTAATGCATTCAACACATCCTCTCCTGTGATATGGACTGACACCAAGAGATCATCACTAACTTTCCCAAGTTCTCAAGCCTTCATGTCCTTCTCCAAGGTCAACACAGAGGGGAAATAACTCCTGCGATTCTGCACAAACATGTCCACTTTGGTCCTTGAAGGGTCCTATTTTCTCTCTAGTTATTCTTTTTTTCCTTGGGAGGGGGAGATTGCAGTGTTGGGTAGGGATCAGTCAGGGAGGGGGAGATTGCAGTGTTGGGAAGGGATCAGTCAGGGGGGATATTGCAGTGTTGGGTAGGGATCAGTCAGGGAGAGGGAGATTACAGTGTTGGGAAGGGATCAGTCGGGGGGGGGGAGATTGCAGTGTTGGCTAGGGATCAGTCAGGGAGAGGGAGATTTCAGTGTTGGGTAGGGAACAGTCAGGGAGAGGGAGATTGCACTGTTGGGTAGGGATCAGTCAGGGAGAGGGAGATTGCAGTGTGAGGTAGGGATCAGTCGCGGGGGAAATTGCAGTGTTGGGTAGGGATCAGTCAGGGAGGGGGAGATTGCAGTGCTGGGTAAGGATCAGTCAGGGGGGATATTGCAGTGTTCGGGAGGGATCAGTCAGGGAGGGGAGATTGCAGTGTTGGGTAGGGATCAGTCAGGGAGGGGGAGATTGCAGTGTTGGGTAGGGATCAGTCAGGGAAGGGGTTAAGTGCAGTGTTGGGGAGGGATCGGTCAGGGAGGGGGAGATTGCAGTGTTGGGTAGGGATCAGTCAGGGAGGGGGTGATTGTAGAGTTGGGAAGGGATCAGTCAGGGAGGGGGTTAGTACAGTGTTGGGTAGGGATCAGTCAGGGCGGGGGTGAGTGCAGTGTTGGGTAGGGATCAGTCAGGGAGGGGGTGTGTGCAGTATTGGGTAGGGAGCAGTCAGGGAAAGGGTGAGTGCAGTGTTGGGTAGGGATCAGTCAGGGAGGGGTTGAGTGCAGTGTTGGGTAGGGATCAGACACGGAGGGGGTGATTGCAGTGTTGGGTAGGGATCAGTCAGGGAGGGGGAGATTGCAGTGTTGGGTAGGGATCAGACAGGGAGGGGGTGATTGCAGTGTTGGGTAGGGATCAGACAGGGAGGGGTTGAGTGCAGTGTTGGGTAGGGATCAGACACGGAGGGGGTGATTGCAGTGTTGGGTAGGGATCAGTCAGGGAGGGGGTGAGTGCAGTGTTGGGTAGGGATCAGACAGGGAGGGGGTGATTGCAGTGTTGGGTAGGGATCAGTCAGGGAGGGGGAGATTGCAGTGTTGGGTAGGGATCAGTCATGTGCGAGATAAGTGGCTGTCTAGCCCCATCTATGGCACTTTTTATTTCCCTTCCCAGGAACAAAGACACGGAGGAGTCTGTCCAAAACTTTTTCATTCAACTTTGCAAAGTCGGGTGCTGTTCCCAAAGGTACACACACCCAAGCATAGTAATCTCCACACATTATATACATGTATATGTGGGCTGGGTCTACTACTGCTGCCTTGACCAACGAGTGCTCGGATTCCCCACTGTTTTCCTTATTTGGGTTCTGGTGCCTGCGATTATTTTATTATTCACTTGGCCAATCAGTGTTTGAGCTTCCCATTCTTCCCTTATATGGATGATGTTGTACAACTGTAGTTAAGGGCGGCCTCTCAACTATCGAGGAAAGCTGTTACAACTGTTTCATTCATATAAACGTGGGCGAGGTCCGGCAACAGTTGAGTGTCTGCTTGTGTTTACTATGAGGTAGAAAAGACTAAAAGGCAGCTAACCGTCTACCCCCTACATGCTTGTGTTTACTATGAGGTAGAAAAGACTAAAAGGCAGCTAACCGTCTACCCCCTACATGCTTGTGTTTACTATGAGGTAGAAAAGACTAAAAGGCAGCTAACCGTCTACCCCCTACATGCTTGTGTTTACAATGAGGTAGAAAAGACTAAAACGCAGCTAACCGTCTAAAAATTACACTACCCCCTACAGTCAGGGAGGGGGAGATTGCAGTGTTGGGTAGGGATCAGTCAGGGACGGGATGAGAGCAGTGTTGGGTAGGGATCAGTCAGGGAGGGGGTGAGTGCAGTGTTGGGTAGGGATCAGTCTGGGTGGGGGTGAGTGCACTGTTGGGTAAGGATCAGTCAGGGAGGGGGTGAGTGTGGTGTTGGGTAGGGATCAGTCAGGGCGGGGGTGAGTGCAGTGTTGGGTAGGGATCAGTCAGGGAGGGGGAGATTGCAGTGTTGGGTAGGGATCAGTCAGGGAGGGGTTGAGTGCAGTGTTGTGTTGGGATCAGTCAGGGAGGGGGATATTGCAATGTTGTGTAGGGATCAGTCAGGGAGTGGGTGAGTGCAGTGTTGGGTAGGGATCCCAGAAATGTTCTCATTCTCACAGTCTCTGGTTTGAGAATTCAAGTCTTGACAGATTGCCCTCCTGGTCTCTGTCCGTTGAGGTGTTTGTCATGTAAAGATGTGTAGATTTAGAATGTAAATATCACCACAGTGCAAACACTCCATTGTTGTCACTAAGGGAGCCCTGAATGCTCTGATATACTGCACGTCGTCATAGAGATGTACAGCATGGAAACAAACCCTTCAGTCCACCTCATTCATGCCAACCAGATTCCTAACCTAATCTAGTCTCTTTTGCCAGCACCTGGCCTGTATCCCTCTATTCATATCCCCGTCCAGATGCCTTTTAAATGCTGTAATTGTACCAATCTCCACTACTTCCTCTGGTAGCTCATTCCATACACACACCATCCTCTATGTGAAAAAGTTGTCTCCTTCGGTCCATTTTATATCTTTCCCTCTCACTCTAAGCCTATGCCCTCCAATTTGTGACTCTCTCACCCCAGGAAAAGACTTCGTCCGATCCATGCCCCTCGTGATTTTATGAAACTTGAGAAGCTTCCAACACTCCGGGGAAAACAGCCCCAGCCTATTTCAGCCTCTCCCTATAGCTCAAAACCTCCACCCTGGCAATATCTTTGTAAATATTTTCTGAACCCTTTCAAGATTCACCACATTCTTCGTTTGGAAGGAGACCAGAATTGCACATGGCCTAACCAATGTCCTGTACAGCCACAACATGACCTCCTAATTCTGATATTCAATCATCTGACCAATAAAGGAAAGCATGCCAAATGTCTTCTTCACTATCCTATCTGCCTGCAACTCTACTTACAAAGAACTATGAACTTGCACTCCAAGGTCTCTTTGTTCAGCAACACACCCTTACCATTAAGTGGATATGACGTGCTCTGATTTGCTTTTCCAAAATGCAGCACCTCGTATTTATCTAAATTAAACTCCAACAGCCACTGCTCGGCCCATTGGCCCATTTGATCAAGATTCCTTTGTACTCTGAGGTAACCTTCTTCACTGTCCACTGCACCTCCAATTTTGTTGCCCCCTGCAAACTTACTAACTGTACCTCCTGCGTTTGCATCCAAATCATTGATGTCAATGATGAAAAGCAGTGGACTCAACACCGATCCTTGGAGCACATCACTGGGCATAGGCGTCCAGACTGAAAAGCAACCTTACACCACCACCTCTTGCCTTCGAGCCAATTCAAATGGCTAATTCTCCCTGTATTCCATATGATCTAAGCTTGCTAACCAGTATCCCATGGGAAACCTTGTCAAACACTTTACGGAAGTCCGTTCACCGCTCTGCCCTCATCAATCCTCTTTGTTACTTCTTCAAAACAATCAGTCAAGTTTGTGTGACATGATTTCCCACACACAAAACCATTGCTACTTTAAAATTAATCAAACTTTGGTCACTGGCCCCAAAGTGTTCCCCCACTGACACCCATAGTCACCTGTCCTCAGTCTGTAATCATTGTGATAGGCTGCTTCATTGCTGTGAATTTGAATTAAAATGAGAAAAACCTGGACTGACTGGACGCTGCTCCTCCATCAGGTAGCGAGCGGGGCAGGATCACAGGACACCGAATTTATAGTAAATTCTGTGTTCCATGATCTTGCCCCACAAATTCCCAATGAAGCTCTCGAAAGCTAGTATACTTCCAAATAAACCAGTTGGACTATAACCAGGTGTTGTGTGATTTTTAACTTTGGCCAGTCCAACACTGACACGCCTATGTCGTCATAGAATCCCTACAATGTGGAAACAGGCCGTTCAGCCCAATAAGTACACACCAAATGAATTTGATTGATTCACTCATTGATTAGAGTGAACGGATATTTCAGCACCTTCTTCAGTTGCTGCCTGAACTTTGTCAGGATAAAGGCAAAAATACCATGCAGCAACTGAGAAACTGCATCATTAATCCCAATTCCAACACAATTCATGTTGATACGTAGACCAATAGCCTATCACAAACATTTGGCTCCATATTGAATACATTGTTAACACTAACAGTAACAGGATGGATTTACTTCTGCTTTGCATTTCGATGTCTCTGTGAGACTGTCCACTGGTCTCCTGTGGGCTCTGCTGGTTATTAACATGTGTCTGATGATGAAAACATTGAGCAGCAGAATCAGGGGAAATTGGAAAGTCGGGTTAGAATGTGGTGGAGGAACTCAATTATGACCCAGACTCAGGAGTAATAAACACCGATTGTTATATCACAAAGACAGGGGGTGTTCTCCAGCCAATACCGAGCTGGGAGAATAAAATACCAGAAGATGTTCTTTAAACAGCTCAGCACAGTCACTGCTCCCAGAACTGTTTTCTAACTGGAATATTTAAATTCAGCTTCTGGCAACCAATGGCCACAAATCAATCGAAGGTGAAAGTGACGGAAAACTCGACAGGACCATCTGACCGATATAAAACAGTACGGCATAAATGTTACACATGGGGACGACCTATAGATAACTGTGGTGTTTTCAATCAACAATCAGAATGTGTCTCAGGAACAGGTTGAGGATAACGACCAGTCGACCTGCCACTACCATGGCCACCAAGTAATGGGTATCACATCGAGACAATCCACATTCTTTATCAAGCAGCATGAAGACCATCACTACATTAACTGTGAGGAAGGCAAGCAAACAAGTTATACATTAATTTGGAGGTAAGGGTACAGTACCTTAATGGTTAGTACAGCTGCCTCACAGCGCCAGGGACATGGGCTTGATTCCAGTCTGGCTCAATAGTCTGTGTGGAGTTTGGACATTCTCCCTGTGTCTGCATGGGTTTCTATTCTGTACTCCAGCCCAAAAATGTGCAGGTTGGATGATTGACCATGGTGTATTTGTCCTAGAGTGACCAGGATTGTGCAGGTTCATTGGATTAGCTCTGGGAAATGCAGGGATAGGATGGTGTGCGGGGCTTGAGGTCAGTGCAGACTTGAGGGGCAACTTGACATCTTGTGCACTGTAAGGATTCTATTCTGTAACTCTATTCCTCACAGCACATTGAGAAAAGGAGAAAAATCTCTTCATCTCTTTAGCCAATCAAAGTTGTCTAACTGCAGAGAAAACAACAAGTGCCCTCTAGCTCTTGTCACAGTTTTAGTGTTTCTTGCAAGGAGTCACCCATGAAGGAAGCGTTGCTGTAGCTGTTCCCAGTTTTACTGAGATCGCAGCTGGAAGAATGTATGAGACTGTTTTTATCTCCTTGCCTCAGAAAGAATTTAATTACATGAGAAAGTGTATGGACACAGCTCACTCGGTTGATTCCTGGGATGACGAGTTCATCCCATGCGCAGTTTGGATGTATACCCTTTGAAGTTCAGCAGAAACAGACATGATCATATTGAGACATAGCTGACCCTGAGAGAACTTCACAGGCTGGATGCTGAGAGGATGGATCCCCACGTGCGGGTGTGTCGAACTCGGGGAACTGGAGAACGTTTGAAAATGTAGCCTCTTCCATTTCAGACTGAGATAAGGATGTATCTGATAATGTGTTGCCCAGAGAGCAATGAAGGCTGAATTTGATACATATTTGATCAACCACAGAGCCAGTGTTTATGTGGGCCAGGTTTGAGAGGGTTGAATGGTCTACGTCTGTTCTGATTTGTTGCGCATCATGTCACAAATAGGAGGTGATTTGGTGGAAGGACAATCACTTTAAATGTAAGGGTGCTCCCATTTCAGATTGAGGTGAGGATGCTCCTTTATCCTGAGGGATGTGCTAGCTGTGACATTCTCATCTGCAGGGAGCAGTGAAGATATTCAAGGCTGAGCTCAGTAGCTCCTTGATAGTAAAGGAAGCCCTTGGTTACTGGGAACAGAGATGGACAGGGAGTTCAGCCACAGTCAGATCAGCTCTGATCTGCCTGAATGGTGTAGCAGAGACCGAATGGCCAACTGGTGCTCCTACCTCCCGTGTAATGTCACACAACACGTCTCTGACAGAATTCCTCAAGGCTATTACTGAGGCACAGGAAAAAACCATTCAGCCCCTCTAAAGAGTTGCATAGTAACTTGTATTCAGCACTTAGAACGTACTGCACAGTGTACCAAGGAGGTGATGCAACTCTTTTAAACAACTCCTCCTCATCTGAACAGATTCTTTATATGTGTCGGGCTTGTCCATAGGGTCTGGCTGTTTTAATATGTTTTGGGTGGAAGGTGGAGAAGTGTAGCACTGTGAGGTTATCTGTGGATTTGCGGTAGAGTGAGGTGCCCATCCTTGATGGAGATATATGGGTCCAAAATGAGACAGTAGAGATTAATCCATTTTGAGTTTGATGGCGGGATAAAACTTGTTGATATCACTGTCTAGTTTTATCAGTGACTCCTCGGCATGGATCCAGAGGAAGAAAATGTTGTTGATGTACCTGGTGTATAGTGTTGGTTGGAGGTCCTGCGTAAAGAAGAAATCTTGTTCAGACATGTGCCTAAAGATGTTGGCATATTGGGGGGAAAATTTGGTCCCCGTGGTTGAACCGTGTGTCTGGATGAAGAACCTGTTGTCAAAGGTGAAGACATTGTAATTGAGGATAAAGAGGATGAGTTGTAGGATGGTGCTTGGAAATTGGCAGTTGTTGCTCGTCTTTAAAGAACTCCCAAACCTCAAACAGGTGAAGGAGTAAATGTAGGGGGATGGGTCGGTGTGGACTTGTTGGGCCGAAGGGCCTGCTTCCATACTGTAAGTAATCTAATTTAATCTAAACTATAGAGGAAACAGAGAGTAATGAATAAAGAACAGTACGGCACAGGAACAGGCCCTTCGGCCCAATAAGACTGTGCTCACACTTGATGCCTTTCCAAATGAAAACCCTTTTATCTTTTCATGGTCCATATCCCTTGATTCCCTACCTATTCAAGAAATTGCTATGGTATCCGCCTCCACCATTACCTTTCAGAAGCACATTTCAGGTACTTATCACCATCGGTGTAAAAATGCTGTCTCACACCTCCTTTAAAATTTCCCTTCTTACCTTAAAACTATGTCCCCTTGTAATTGAGATTAGTATCCTGGGGAAAAGGCTCTGACTATCCACAGTAATAGCCTGGGGCTCTGATTGCAAGTGTAGTGATATTATCACAACCTCTTCCAGTTGTCAGTATAACTACTATTATAGGTCAAGCCAAACAGAGAACAGCCAGGGAATTCTGAGAGGAATGGCACTCATCCACAGATTCAATCAATAAGCACATCGACCTGGACCCAATATACCGGCCACTGCAGCGGACAGCTGGTACTGACAACCGGAAGCGGCAGATAACAATCACTATAAATGCCGGAGGAAAGATCACAGAAGCTCCTCACAGGAGGCTCCCAAGCACGGAGGATGTCACCTAGACAGGGGACGAAATGTCTGCAACACAAATTCCCAGCTCGGCGAACAGAACCATTTCTGGTCAAATTATTTGTGGCAGGAAGAGAATAGGAACAGTTGAATCTGGATATAACAAAGGTCCAGATGATGGTTTATTCAGCAGCTAGACTGAGACAAAATGGTAGACCTGAGATATTGCGGAGTTGATAGTGAACAGGATTGGTGCTGGAGAGAATATGGAAATAGATATCAGCTTAGAGCCGAAGTACATGTTGGAGTTATACGCAGTTTGTTTTCACTTCAGATATTGGGATTAAAGTTGTTTGGTTAGGAATGGAGTTTGTGGACAGAAGTCATGGAAACAGCTTCCTTTTTTTTCAGCATTTAAAGTATGAGGACAGTAAGTTAGTTCAACAAAGTTTATTGAATTCATAGTCAGATAGAAAGACTTACCAGGAATAATAGTGAGGAGAGGATAGAAATCAGCTTGAATCAGCCAAAGCACTTTTAAGGTCCACCCAATCTTGAGGAAGATTGTGAAGACCCAAATGTAAACCCCTGGTCAGTATTGGAACATTCCAGTCTATTGTTCCCATATTCTGGTCCATTGTTGGAACACTCCAGTGTATTGTTCTCAGACTCTGATCTATTCTCTCCCTCACTCTTGAACTGTTGTTCCTGGGTAGAGCTGCAAGTGAAGTTCCTACTGATACTATGTGATAATATTGTAAGACCCCCTTATTAATAGGAAGTAAACCATTTAGTGAAATAATTTGATGCATGGAGACTGGCATTAGCTACAATCACTGAACGAGCAGGTTCACTTAACCCCATTCAAACCAATTAGTTTTATAACATGGTAAATTAATACATTTGCTCAGTCTGGATGGGATGTCTGAGTGTTTCTGAGCAATGGACACAACAGCAAGTGATTGATCTTAACTATTTAATGCTCCATAGATATGGAAGTGTGGTCAGAGGACTGAAGAGTTTTTAATTACCGTCTCTTTTCATAAAAGCAGAGACAAGCCCTGTAATAAGAACAGACAATATAATATAATGAAAATATTGAGAATATTTCCAGAGTGTACCATTTGGGGAGGAAATTTGTTTTTCAGAAACATTGGATTTACAAGAAGCAACTAGAATAGAGGCGCAAATGGAAAACACATATATCGACAAGAAAGGTCAGTTTATTAAGCTAGTATCAGAGCAGATCAATAAAGATGGTGCTGTAGATTTTCTCAAATAAAATATAATCAAGGGTCATTGTCGTGGAAATTAAATCTACTCAACTATTAGCAAGAGCAAAGAAAGGATCTTTATTTCGAATCCTGCAGGATAGACTCACTACGCTACGCAAGATGCCTTAATGCAAAGAGCACTGAAACATTGTACAGATGCTTGCCTTATAGTGTTCCTTATCACACTCTCAAGGGCAACTCCCTGGTCTTTCAGACATAATGGTTCTTCAGCCTTCGCTGAGTTCGACTATTGCAAGGTCAAGTAGAATATATACAGAATTCACACAGAGTTAAGCTGGCGGCAACCCTTCATCAAAGCATCGTTTACAAAGATCACTACAGCATTGAATTAAAGAAAAGCATTCTCTTTAAATTTCACAGTTAATGGATAATTAATTTCACAGTAAATGGATAATTTTCCATGACATTGTCCCCCTTTTTGTCATTTTATGACATCAAGCCCAACCACAGCAACAACTAAAAAGAAATACAGACCCGTAATAGTTATACATCAAAAAAAAGTTGAGTAAACACCAGGCCTTTCCTCAGACACCACCTCCCCGAAACACAGCTTTGTGGTGGTATCTTCCCTTGCTCTGGTGTGCCCTGTACACAGCCCGTCTGTGAGCTGCGGCAGCCCCATAACCATATGAGGCTTCTAATCACTGCTTGCACTAAATTGGTTCTGGTGCTGTCCGATCTCTCCTCGGGCCCAGCTACACGCTTGTAATGGCTGGTGTGTATCCACGTGGCTCTTTCTGCGATCTTAACTGCTGTCTGTATTGTGAGGAGCACTTGAAACGCTCCAAGCCACCTCTTCGCCTTCCAGTTGTTCCTCCTGAAGTCTTTCATCACTATCCAGTCTCCAGGTTCTAGATCATGCAGCTTCCCTCCTGCTGGTTGGGGTAGTGCTGCTTTCACTTGATTCTGTATTTGAGACAAAAGTACAGAGAGTTTTATACAGTAACACAACATCTCATCCTCACAGCGGCCTGTTATCTGTGTTACCTTAGGTCTTGGGCCCATTCCTGTGTTGGGCTGTCTACCAAACAAAATCTCAAACGGGCTAGGATTAACTCTTCCTCTCCTCCTCAATTTTATATACACTCGCACAATTGGAAGTGCCTTTGTCCATGTCACCCCTATGTCCTCACAACATTTTGTCAATTTATTTTTTAGGAAGCATTTTCTCTTTCCACTGCCCCACTACTCACTGGGTGGTAGGCATAAGGTTGTCTCATATATTTTACAAAATAATCACTGATCTGCTGTAAGACATTATTGACAAATGGTGTCCCATTGTCACTATTGATCCTTTCAGGGATGCCCCATCTCGGAATTATCTCAGTTAGCAAAGCCTTGGCTACTGCACTGGCGTCCTGTTTACACGTGGGGAACGCTTCCACCCATTTGGAAAACATATCATCTATTACCAGACAATACCTTTTCCCTTCGCTGGGCGTTAGCTTAATGAAATCCATCTGTAAATGTACAAAAGGTTTTTGGGGGTGGGGGTATGCTGCATGACTTATCTGTATTCCCCTTCCCATATTATTAGTGACACACATAAAACAATATTTCTGGGATAAATGAGTAAATCCCTTAGTGTACCAGTGTGCCAAAATACTGTCGTACGTCCACCCTTTGGACACATGGTCCTTACCGTGTGTCAGTTTAGCTTATAATGGAAATAATGATGGTGGTCGACAGGGTTTCCCATTGGGACCACCCCATACTCCTTCCCTCACACTGCATCCTGCTTTCGTCCACTCACGATTTTCTTCTGGTGTGACCTGTGACTGTAACTCCCGTACATCTGCTGTTGGAGTACAAATTTTTATCATACACATGTCAATCTGCTCAGTTGGCGGCTGCTGGGCTGCCGTTCTCGCTGCTGAGTCTGCCCTTGCATTGCCTTGGGAAATAAGATCATTATTTTTTTGTGTGAGCTTCACACTTACACACAGCGATTGATTTAGGCAACAGGGCTGCTTCCAAGAGGTCGGAAATCAGGTCGCAGTGTGTGATGGGCATTCTGGTGGAGGTGAAGAAGCCCCTGTGTTTCCACAGGGTTCCAAAATTATGTACAACCCCAAAGACATATCTGCTATCGGTGTAAATATTCACTGTCCTTCCCTCAGCCAACTTACAGGCCTCAGTCAAGGCAATCAGCTCCGCTGCTGGCACTGACAGATGAGAAGGGAGTGATCCCACTTTGACTACCTCGTAGATCGTCACTGCATCATTCCCAACACAATTCTGGCCTGTCCCCTTGCTCCTGAATGTTGACCCATCCACAAAAAAACTCCATATCTGGATTCTGACATGGTCAATCCTGCAAATCTGGTCTGGGGCTGCAAATTTCATTAGTTACAGCAACACAATCGTGTGGGTCTCTGTCTCCTTCTGTGGGGAGAAGGCTAGCAGGGTAAAGGGCGTTACATCGCTTTATTATAATGTTAGGTGTCTCCAATAACACAGTATTGTATCGGAGCCAAAGTGCTGCTGACATGTGTGCGGTCGTTTGCTGGTAAAGCAGTCAGGATACTGCATGTGGGACCAGAAGGGTTAATTCACCACAGCCGACTATATCCCTGGATGCTCCAACAGCCTTTTCAGCTGCGGCCACAGCTCACAGGCATTGAGGCAATCCTGCCACTACGCGGTCAAGTTTAGCTGAAAAATATGCTCCCGGCCTCAATCTTCCCCAATGATCCTGGAATAGCACAGATGTCATGTAGCCACGCTAATCATCTACCGTTTGTTAAAAGGCTGGTTTGGGTTCAGAATCCCCAGTGTAGGTATAGTTTGGAGTGACCCTTTTTAATTCAGCCTCGGCCTCTGGGTTCCACTGTAATGGACTCTGGTTCTGTAACCCTTTTCCATGGGCTATGTCACTTAGGGAGCCTCAAGGGTTGAGTAATGTGTGATAAACATCCTACAGTAGGAGCATATACCCAAAAAGGAGAGCAATTGTCTCTTCGGTGAGGCTTTGGAATATTTGCTGGATTGCTTGAACTCTGTCTTGACCAATAGCCTTCCCTTATTCAGATATTAGGTGACCTATGAACTTCACCTGTTGTTGCACAAATTGTAGCTTTGTGAGACTGCCTTTGTGCCCTTCCCGCGCTCGATGGCAGAGCAACGCAAAGGTCTCCTTCCACATTGTTCCTTTGTTGGTGCCGCAGTCAAGCAATCATCTACATACTGCAGCAGCACTGACCCCGGGGTTTGAACAAGAGACTCCAGACTCCTGTGTAGAGCCCCACTATTTTTGGTGGCAGACTCACAGTAACCTCGCGTGAAGGTATATGATTTCCCTTTGAATGAAAAAGCGAACCAGAATTGATTATCTGGGTGCACCGATACACTAAAGAAGGCATTTGCTAAATCCACAACAGAGAACCATTTCCTGTCCGGTGGAATTTGAGCCAATATAGTATAGGGATTGGGAACGTTTGGGGCATGTGGATCAACAGTGTCATTGACAGCCTGCAGGTCTTGAACAAATCTCCATTCCTCCGCTTCACCGGGAATGTTTGTCTTTTTGAACGGATAAATGGGGGTTCTCACTGGTGAGTTTTGACAGGGGATTATCACTCCAGCTTTTAGGAGGGATTCAAAGACTGCAGTAATTCCTTCTATGGCTTCGGGTTTTAACAGGTATTGTGCTCTGCAAGGACGATACACAGACTTCGGGGTTATCCTTATGGGCTCACAGCCCCATATGAGCCCCATATCATGTTTGCCCTTTGTCCACAACACATATGGGACCATTTTTAATCTTGGGTTTGAGACTTCTATCTTAGGGAAACGGCAGGCTATCCCCCTAGGCTTCTCAGGGCTAGCGGGTGTTACCTGGATTGTCCTATCTGCCTGAGTTAGCCAAGTTAGTTCCTTCTTATATGTCCGCATATCTGCATTTAACCAGATACCCACTTCGTCTCTGAAGACCCAAACTTTCATTCTTTGTGCCTTTAGCACCCATGCTCCTAAATCCTGCCACCTGTCACTAGACACCTTCGCCAGTGACACGTGAGACCAGAACCTTCCACATCAAAAAGATAGGGTCTACTTGCTGTTACAAATACCTTAGATAAGTTCACACAGACTGTATATCTGAGATCACTCCAATAAAATTCACACAATAACAACTGATCTGGTTTAACCAATCTCCTGAACCAATCCTTCTCATATGGTTCGTCAGGGCCATCATTGTGTATGTGTGCTGTGCAGTGCAGCATGTCTCCAGCAAGAAAATGGGTGTTAATAAGATTAACATAGTTACTTGCTTTCAGGGTGAGTGAATCCCTTACTAAACTTCTCGCTCTCTGGATTAATAGCCACTCATAGACAGACATCTGGGGTCGTAGGTCATATTTTATAGCCTGCACTGGTAAATCGTTTCTTTGAATTATCTGCAAGCCCATCGGAGTACTGACCAAATCCAATCCCAGTCTCCGTATGAGATCCCGGCACATCAAATTTAAAGGACAAAATTCCGATAACAGGAAGGAGAATTGGAATGTTTCCCTGTTACTAGAGGTGCAGAAAATCTCTCCCGCACCATGACTCCTGATGCACCCATTGTGTTCAGGAATCTTTCACTCATCTTTATTTGTGTCGATTGTCTAAACGGGCCTAATGTAAGGACTGAGTATGTTGCCACCGTATCTACCAAAAAGGGAACTGATGTACGTTCACATATAACATAGAGGTGGGCATCGACTTATACACATCATTGTGATATTGGACATACCGTCCACACTTTGCAATCTCCGTGCTGCACATTGAGGTGTGATTTGTCTCAGTGCGCGAAAGGTTAGTAGAAGAGATTAGCATAAGCGAGTCTTCATTGCCAAGCATAAAGGAAAGAGGCTTACCTGTACCTTGTGGGCTGTCCACCTCCACCTCAGCCTTCCCCTGTTAGTCACCCTGTCCCTCAGCCTCCAAGGCTGAGTGAGCCTGTCTGTGTATTTTTGGTTGGCCATTCCAAGTCCTGTGTGGACACTCCCTTTGCTTGCTCTTGCCAGAGCCCATTTTTAATTTCACTGGAAAAGTATTCAGCTCTCTCTCCGTCTCTCTCTCGCAGTACCATTATCTATTCCCTTTTGACTTGCTTTTACCTCCAGAGGTCCCCTCTCGTATTGGGCGCATTCGCCTCAAGGCCTTGGTAAACCAAGAAACCACGTACCTGATACGTCTTTGGTGAGTCCAACTCAGCCAGTGGTGGTTCCAAGTCTAAAACCAGCCTTAACCTTGCTGTTTCCTAAACACTCTTCAAACAGCAATCCCCTTCCCTTGGGGTTTTACTCTAATACCACGTGAGAGTTCACTGGACCCTTTTCCTGCTGTATTTATTCTCTAAGAATGACTCTCTATGTAGGATTATATAAACCACAACTATTACCCAACCTTATTTGATTTGAAACTCTGGCGCTAGGGCAATCCACAGATTTCCAGTCCTCTCACGCAAAAGGGCCAATTCAGCGCTCGAGATGAAGTGAAAGACCTTCAAGGCGCTGGCACCTGCGCTTCCTGGGAATCTTCAGAATCTCATCCAGTCGCGGGGTCCCAGGACGAGCCCCCAAGTTTACTGGCATGGAAATTAAATCGACTTGACTCAATAGTTAGCAAGAGCAAAGCAAGGGTCTTCATTAAAAATTTTGCAAGATTGACCCATTACACTAAGTCAGATGCCTCAATGCAATAAGTACCCAAACATTTACACAGACACCTGCCTTATAGCGTTCCTTATCACACTCTCAAGGGCAGAGACTGGGGAAACTCAAGTTGTTATCCTCTCATCCCCTGGTGCTAGACATAACAGTTATTCAGCTTTCGCTGAGTTCGACTATCGCAAGGTCGAGTTGAATGCTTACAGAAAACAAACAGAGATAAGCGAACTGCAACCCTTCATCAAAGCATCGTTTACAAAGCTCAGCACAGCATTGATTTAAACAAAGCATTCTCTTTAAACTTTACAGTAAATGGATAATTAATTTCACAGTAAATGGATAATTTTCTATTGCAGTCACAGTGTGTTCCTAGAGAGTCATAGGGTGTCACATTTTTTCCCAGAGAGAGTTACCGTGAGTCAGAGTGTCAAAGTCTGTCTCAGAGTGTCAGAGAGTATCCAAGTGTTTCACGGTGGGTCTTAGAGAGGGTCTCAGTGTGTCAAAGAGAATGTCAGAGAGTGTCACAGTATATCAGAGAGATACAGGGAATATCACAGTGTTAGAGAATGTTGCAGTGTGTCAGATAATGTCACAGTGTATCTCTGAGACAGTCCGAGAGTGTCAAAGTTTATCAGAGAGTGGCACAGTATGTCTCAGACAGTGCCAGAGAAAGTCACAGTGGATGTCAGAGAGTGTCAGAGAAAATCAGAGAGTGTCACAGTGTGTTACAGAGAGTGTCAAAGAGGGTCAGAGAGTGTCACAGTGTGTCTCAGAGTGTCACAGTGTGTCTCAGGGAGTGTCACAGTGTGTCTCGGGGAGTGTCAGAGAGAGTCAGGGAGTGTCACAGTGTGTCTCTGCCTCTCAGAGAGTGTTACCGTATGTCTCAGAGAGCGTCAGACATTATTATAGTGTCTTAGAGAGAGATACAGTATGTCTCTGAGAGTGTCCGAAAGTGTCACAGTGACTTAAGGAGTGTCACAGTGTGTCAGAAAGTGTCACAGTGTCTCGGTGGATGTCACAGTCTGTCAGAAAGTGTCACAGTGTGTCAGAGAGAGAGAGGCAAAGAGTGTCACAGAGTGTTGCATACAGAGTCAAAAAGTAACACAGTGTGTCACAGTCTGTCAGAGAGTGTCACAGTGTTTCTCAGAGAGTGACAGAGAGAGTCAGAGAGTGGCACAGTGTGTCTCAGAGAGAGTCAGTGAGTGTCAAAGTAAGTCTCAGAGGGTGTCAGAGAGAGTAATAAAAGTGGCACAGTGTATCGCAGCCTGTCAGAGAGTGTCACAGAAAGTTTCAGAAAGTGTCAGAGAGTCAGAGAGGGTTTCAGAGAGGGTCAGAGTATGTCACAGTGTGCCTCCGAGAGTGTCACAATGTATCAGAGAGTGTCAGTGTCTCACAGCCGGTCAGAGAGTGTCAGTGAGAGTCAGAGAGTGTTACACTGTGTCTCAGACAGTGTCAGTGAGAGAGAGCGAGTGTCACAGTCTGTCAGAAAGTGTCACAGTGTGTCACAGAGAGTGTCAGAGAGAGTCTGAGTGTGTCACCGTGTATTTCAGAGTGTACCAGAGAGTCAGAGATTATCATAGTGTGTCTCAGAGAGAGTCAGAGAGTGCCACAGGGTTTTTCAAAGAGTGTCAGAGAGAGTCAAAGAGTGCCACAGTGTGTTTCAGAGAGGGTCAGAGTATGTCACAGAGTGCCTCCGAGAGTGTCACAATGTATCAGAGAGTGTCACAGTGTCTCGCAGCTGGTCAGAGAGAGTCAGAGAGTGTCACAGTGTGTCTCAGACAGTGACAGTGAGAGTTAGAGAGTTTCACAGTGTGTCACAGAGAGTGTCAGAGAGAGAGTCAGGGAGTGTCAGAGTGTGTCTTTGAGACTGTCAGAGAGAGTCAGAGAGTGCCACAGTGTGTTACAGAGTGTGTCAGAGAGGGTTAGAGTGTGTCACAGAATGTCTGAGAGAGTGTCACAGTGTATCAGAAAGTGTCACAGTGTCTCAAAGTTGGTCAGAGAGTGTCAGAGAGAGTCGGAGAGTGTCACCGTGTATTTCAGAGTGTACCAGAGAGTCAGAGATTACCATAGTATGTCTCAGGGAGAGTCAGAGAGTGTCAAAGTGGGTCTCAGAGAGTGTCAGAGAGAGTCATAAAGGGTCACAGTTTGTCGCAGTCTGTCAGAGAGTGTCAGAGATTGCCACAGCGTGATTTAGAGAGTGCCAGGGAGGGTCAGAGTACGTCACAGTTTGTCTCAGAGAGTGTCACAGTGTATCAGAATGTGTCCCAGTATCTCACAGCCGGTCAGAGAGTGTCAGAGAGAGTCGGAGAGTGTCACAGTGTGTCTCAGACAGTGTCAGTGAGAGACAGAGTGACACAGTCTGTCAGAGAGAGCGACAGTGTGATGCAGAGAGTGTCAGAGAGGGTCTGAGTTTGTCACAGTTTGTCCCAGATACAGTCACAGTGTATCAGAGTGTGTCCCAGTGTCTCAAAGTCGGTCAGAGGGTGCCAGAGAGAGTCAGAGAGTGTCACAGTGCGTCTCTGAGAGTGTCAGAGAGAGTCAGTGTCACAGTGTGTAACAGTCTGTCAGAGAGTGGTACAGTGTGCCTCAGAGAGTGTCACAGTCTGTCAGAGAGAGTCACAGTCTGTCAGAGAGAGTCACAGTGTCTCTGAGAGTGCCACAGTGTCTCAGAGAGTGTCACAGTGTGTCTCAGAGTGTCAGAGTGTCACAGTGTGTCATAGATTGTCACACTGTGTCAGAGAGAGTCAGAGAGTGTCAGAATGTGTCAGAGAGTGTCACACTGTCTCAAAGAGAGATAGAAAGTATCACTGTGTGTCTGAGAGATTTTCAGAGAGTGTAATAGAGTGTCACAGTGTATGACAGTCTGTCAGAGAGTGTCACAGTCTGACTCAGATAGTGTCAGAGAGTGGCAGAGTGTCAGAGAGAGTCAGAGAGTGTCACAGTGTGTCTCAGAAAGAGGCAGAGATTGCCACAGAGTGTCTCATACAGAGTCAACAAGTGTAACTGTGTGTTAGAGAGTGGCACAGTATGTCTCAGAGAGTGTCAGCGAGTGCCACGTGGGTCTCAGAGTGTCAGAGAGAGTCAAAAAGTGTCACACTGTGTCACAGTCTATCAGAGATGTCACAGTGTTTCAGAGAGTTTCAGAGAGAGTCACAGTCTGTCACAGAGATTGTCAAACAGGGTCAGAGTGTGTCACAGGGTGTCTCAGAGAGTGTCACAGTGAGTCTCACAGAGTGTCAGAAAGTGTCACAGTGTCTCAGTGGATGTCATAGTGTGCTGGAGATTGTCACAATGTGTCAGACAGACAGTCAGGGAGTGTCACAGTGTGTCTCAGAGAGAGTCAGAGAGTGTCAGTGTGTCTCAGAGTGTGTCAGAGAATGTCAGCAATTGTCACAGTGTGTCACAGTCTGTCAGAGAGTGTCACAGTTAGCCTCAGACAGTGTGACAGTCTGATTCAGAGAGTGTCACAGTGTGTCACAGTCTGTCCGAGAGTGTCACAGTGTTTCATTGTCGGTCAGAGAGTGTCACAGTGTGTCTCACTGTCTCACAATCTCTCAGAGAGAGACGGAAAGTGTCAATGTGTGTCTCAGAGAGTGCCACAGTGTGTGTCAGACAGTGTCAGAGAGAGTCAGAGAGTGTCACAGTATGTCTCAGAGTGTCAGAGAATGTCAGAGATTGTCACATTGTGTCACAGTCTGTCAGAGAGTGTCACAGTGTGCCTCGGAGAGTGTCACAGTGTGCCTCAGAGAGTGTCAGAGAGTGTCACAGTGTATCTCAAAGAGTGTCATAGAATGTCAGAGATTGTCACAGTGTGTCACAGTCTGTCAGAGAGTGTCACAGTGTGTCACAGTCTGTCAGAGAGTGTCACAGTGTGCCTCGGAGAGTGTCACAGTGTGCCTCAGAGAGTGTCAGAGAGTGTCACAGTGTATCTCAAAGAGTGTCATAAAATGTCAGAGATTGTCACAGTGTGTCACAGTCAGTTTCAGAGAGTGTCAGAGGGTGTCGCAGTGAGTCACAGTCAGTCGGAGGGTGTCACAGTGTGTCTCACTGTCTCACAATCGGTCAGAGAGAGACAAAACGTGTCACAGTATGTCTCACAGAATGTCAGAGAATGTCAAAGATTGCCACAGTGTGTCACAGTCAGTCAGAGAGTGTCACAGTGTGCCTCAGATAGTGTCACAGTCAGTTTCAGAGAGTGTCAGAGGGTGTCGCAGTGAGTCACAGTCAGTCGGAGAGTGTCACAGTGTGTCTCACTGTCTCACAATCGGTCAGAGAGAGACAAAACGTGTCACAGTATGTCTCACAGAGTGTCAGAGAATGTCAACGATTGCCACAGTGTGTCACAGTCTGTCAGAGAGTGTCACAGTGTGCCTCAGAGAGTGTCACAGTCAGTTTCAGAGAGTGTCAGAGGGTGTCGCAGTGAGTCACTGTCAGACAGAGAGTGTTGCAGTGTGTCACAGTCCATCAGAGCATGTCGCAGTGTTCTCAGGCAGTGTCAGAGAGTGTCCGAGAGTGTCACAGCATGTCTCAGAGATTTTCAGAGAGTGTCGCAGAGTGACACAGACCGTCAAAGAGAGAGTCACAGTGTGTCTCAGAGAATTGCAGAGAGTGTCGCAGTGTGTCTCAGAGAGTGTCAGAGAGAGTTACAGTGTAACAGTGAGTCTGAGAATGTCAGAGATTGTCACAGTCTGTCACAGTCTGTCAGAGAGTGTCACAGTGTGCCTCAGAGAGTATCACAGTGTGCCTCAGAGAGTGTCACAGTGTGCCTCAGAGAGTGTCAGAGAGTGTCACAGTGTATCTCAGAGACTGTCATAGAATGTCAGAGATTCTCACAGTGTGTCACAGTCTGTCAGAGAGTGTCACAGTGTGCCTTAGAGAGTGTCACAGTCAGTTTCAGAGAGTGTCAGAGGGTGTCGCAGTGAGTCAGAAAATGTCATAGTGGGTGTCAGAGAAAGTCAGAGAGTGTCAAAGAGGGTCAGAGTGTGACATAGTGTGTCTCAGAGAGTGTCACAGTGTGTCTCAGGGATTGTCAGAGAGAGTCATGGAGTGCCACAGTGTGTCACAGTCTGTCAGAGAGTATCACAGTCTGTCTCAGAGAGCGTCCGAGATTATCAAAGTGTCTTAGACAGGGATACCATATGTCGCTGAGAGTGTCAGACAGTGTCACAATGTCTTAAAGAGTGTCACTGTGTTTCAGAGAGAAAGAGTCACAGAGTATCAGAATGTGTCAGAGAGTGTCGCAGTATGTCTCAGAGAGTGTCAGAGAGGATCAGAGAGAGGTAAAAAGTGCCAAGGTGTATCACAGCCTGTCAGAGAGTGTCACAGTCTGTCTCAGATAGTGGTAGAGAGTGTCAGTGAGTGTCACATGTGTCTCGGACAGTGTCAGGAAGTGTCAGAGAGTTTCAGTATGTCTCACAGAGTGTCAGAGAATGTCAACGATTGCCACAGTGTGTCACAGTCAGTCAGAGAGTGCCACAGTGTGCCTCAGACAGTGTCACAGTCAGTTTCAGAGAGTGTCAGAGGGTGTCGCAGTGAGTCACAGTCAGTCGGAGAGTGTCACAGTGTGTCTCACTGTCTCACAATCGGTCAGAGAGAGACAAAACGTGTCACAGTATGTCTTACAGAGTGTCAGAGAATGTCAACAATTGCCACAGTGTGTCACAGTCTGTCAGAGAGTGTCACAGTGTGCCTCAGAGAGTGTCACAGTCAGTTTCAGAGAGTGTCAGAGGGTGTCGCAGTGAGTCGCTGTCAGACAGAGAGTGTTGCAGTGTGTCACAGTCCATCAGAGCATGTCGCAGTGTTCTCAGGCAGTGTCAGAGAGTGTCCAAGAGTGTCACTGCATGTCTCAGAGATTTTCAGAGAGTGTCGAAGAGTGACACAGACCGTCAGAGAGAGTGTCGCAGTGCGTCTCAGAGAGTGTCAGAGAGAGTTACAGTGTAACAGTGAGTCAGAGAATGTCAGAGATTGTCACAGTCTGTCACAGTGTGCCTCAGTCACAGTGGGTGCCAGAGAGTTTCAGAGAAAGTCAGAAACTTTCACAGTGTGTTACAGAGAGTGTCAAAGAGGGTCAGAGTGTGTCAAGGTGTGTCTCAGAGAGTGCAACAGTGTGCCTCAGAGAGTTTTAAAGAGGGTCAGAATGTGTCACAGTGCGTCTCAGAGAGTGGCACAATGTGTCACCGAGAAAGAGAGAGTCACAATGTTTCTCAGAGAGAGTCAGAGAGTGTCACAATGTGTCTCAGAGAGAGTCACAGACAGTCACAGTGTTTCTCAGAGAGTGTCAGAGAGTGTCAAAAAGTGTCACACTGAGTCACACTCTATCAGAGAGGGTCTCAGTGTGTTTCAGAGAGAGTCACACTCTGTCTCAGAGTCTCAAAGAGGGTCAAAGTGTGTCACAGTGAGTCTTAGAGAGTGTCAAACTGTGTCAGTGTCGGTCAGAGAGTGTCACAGTTTGTTTCAGAGGGTGTCTTACAGTCGGTCAGAGAGCCAGAGAGTATCACAGTGTGCCTCAGAGAGTGTCACAGTGTGTCTCAGAGCGTGCCAGAGAATGTCAGAGATTGTCACAGTCAGTCAGAGAGTGTCACAGTGTGTCACAGAGCGTGTCACAGTGTGTCTCAGAGCGTGTCAGAGAATGTCAGAGATTGTCACAGTCAGTCAGAGAGAGTCACAGTGAGTCTCAGAGACTGTCAGAGAGTGTCGCAGAGTGTCACTGTCGGTCAGAGAGTGTCAGTTTGTTTCAGACAGTGTCAGAGATCTCCGAGAGTGTCACAGCATGTCTCAGAGATTGTCAGAGTGTGTCGCAGTGTGTCACAGTGTGTCTCAGTGAGTGTCAGAGAGAGTTAGAGAGTGTCACATTGAGTCAGAGAATGTCACAGTGTGTCTCAGAGACAGTGAGAGAGTGTCAAGGTTTATCAGAGAGTGGCACAGTATGTCTCATACAGTGTCAGAGAGTGTCACAGTGTTACTCAGAGAGTGTCACAATGTGACTCAGGGAGTGTCACAGTGTGTCTCAGGGAGTTTCAGAGAGAGTGAGGGAGTGTCACCGTGTGTCACAGTCAGTCTGAGAGTATCACAGTATGTCTCAGAGAGATTCAGAGATTATCACAGTGTCTTCGAGAGGGATACAGTATGTCTCTGACAGTGTCAGAAGGTGTCACTGTGTCTAAAAGAGTGTAACAGTGTGTCAGAGATTCTTACATTATGGCTCACAGAGTGTCAGAGAGTTTCACAGTGTGTCTCAGTGAGACTCACAGAGTGTCAGTGTCGATCTGAGAGTATCACAGTGTGTCTCAGCGTCTCACAGTCGGTCAGGGAGTGTCAGAGAGAGTCAGGGAGTGTCACAGTGTGACTCAGACAGTGTCAAAGAGAGTCAGAGAGTGTCAGTGTGTCTCAGAGCGTACCAGAGAATGTCAGAGATTGTCACAGTCAGTCAGAGAGTGTCACAGTTTGTTTCAGAGAGTGTCTTACAGTCGATCAGAGACAGCCAGAGAGTATCACAGTGTGTCTCAGTGAGTGTCAGAGAGTGTCACAGTGTGTCTCAGAGAGTGTCACAGAGTATCACAGTGTGTCTCAGAGAGTGTCAGAGAGTATCACAGTGTGTCTCAGTGAGTGTCAGAGAGTGTCACAGTGTGTCTCAGAGAGTGTCAGAGAGTATCACAGTGTGTCTCAGAGCGTGTCAGAGAATGTCAGAGATTGACACAGTCATCATAGAGTGTCACAGTTTGTTTCAGAGAGGGTCACGGTCTGTTTCAGAGAGTGTCAGAAGTGTCGCAGTGTGTCACAGTCTGTCAGAGACTGTCAGTGATTGTCACAGTCAGACAGAGAGTGTCACAGTGTGTCTCAGAGAATGTCAGAGAGTGTCACAGTGTGTCTCAGAGAGTGTCCCAGTGTGTCACTTCGGTCAGAGAGTGTCATAGTTTGTTCCAGAGACTGTCAGAGATCTCCGAGAGTGTCATAACATGTCACAGAGATTGTCAGAGTGTGTCGCAGTGTCTCACAGTCTGTCAGAGAGAGTCACAGTGTGTCTCAGTGAATGTCAGAGAGAGTTATAGAGTGTCACATTGAGTCAGAGAATGTCACAGTGTGTCTCAGAGACAGTGAGAGCGTGTCAATGTTTATCAGACAGTGGCACAATATGTCTCAGACAGTGTCAGAGAAAGTCAGAGACTATCACAGCGTGTTACAGAGAGTGTCTCAGAGAGAGTTGTAGGGGGTAGTGTAATTTTTAAACGGTTAGCTGCCTTTTAGTCTTTTCTACCTTATAGTAAACACAAGCAGACACTCGAAACTGTTGCCGGACCTCCCCCATGTTTATATGAATGAAACAGTTGTAACAGCTTTCCTCGATAGTTGAGAAACCGCCCTTAACCACAGTTGTACAACATCATCCATATAAGGAAAGAACGGGGAGCTCGAACACTGATTGGCCAAGTGAATAACAAAATAATCGCAGGCACCAGAACCCAAATAAGGAAAACAGTGGGGAATCCTAGCACTCGTTGGTCAAGACAGCAGTAGGAGACCCAGCCCACATATACATGTATATAATGCGTGGAGATTACTATGCTTGTATGTGTATACCTTTGGGAACAACACCCGACTTTGTAAAGTTGAATGAAAAAGTTTTGGACAGACTCCTCCGTGTCTTTGTTCCTGGGAAGGGAAATAAAAAGTGCCGTAGATGGGGCCGGACAGCCACCTATCTCGCACAATTGGGGGCTCGTCCGGGATGAAATAATTATTGCCGGGGGGGTGGGGGACAGTCTCTTCGGCTCACGGATCAAGCCTGATTACAACAAATACGCGTCTAGTATATATTTATACTTCTCACTGATCAGCTTGGTCCGTCGGCCGTCGGCCAAGAGAGGATGTGACGCGGCTCATTTAAAAATAATTTTGAATCCTGGAAAAGGAACACACGGACGAGTGCTGGGACGACCGGTTAGTGACTATACACGGGGGTACACACATTTAAGAAGGCCAGATAACTCCGTGCACGGATCAATTTAAGAGATTCTTTTGTTCTTCCTTGTTGGCCATGTGGTTTTGACGGTCATCTGTGAAAACGCTTTGGGCGTTTAAGACCAGGACCGAAGATAAACCATGGGAAATTGTGGTTTTGACGGTCACCTGTGAAAACGCTTTGGGCGTTTAAGACCAGGACCGAAGATAGATCATGGGAAATCAGACTTCTAGATTTACTAAGGAAAAGTCAGGGAAGACTGCAAATGGGAAAGAAATACCCCCCCGATAGTCCATTAGGTCGGAAGTTAAGTCTATGGACGGACAGTAGTAGAACGAAGGACTTAAAGAAAGAGACCATGATAAAATATTGCTGTTTTATATGGACCAAAGAACCTATCCGCGCCCCCTCGGTAGTTTGGCCCGAGTATGGGTCTGATGAAGACTGGGTGTGTCAAATCCTAAATGTATATGTTAACAGAAAACAACCGTTTGACCCAGAGGAGAGCAAATACGCCGCCGCCTGGTTGGCGGGCGACGGCGAGAGTCCCACGCGTCTCTATCCTCTGATTCCCCAAACAGACCCGAGGAAGCCCCAGAAGTCTTGGGACATCCTCACCGACGGTTTGCCACCGTCTGCCCCGCCCCAGTATATACCACCCGCGCACGACCAGGCATCCAGCGCGGACCTCCCTCCTGCGACGGATAATTCCGAGTCCCAGCAGGCTACGACCAGTGAGGAAGGAACTGCTGGGGGGGGGGCACAGGAGGGGGCGCAGAACTCACCCCAGGCACTAGGAAATCAGTCCGACTCGAGATGCGGAAAGGTCGAGAAGAGGGATTGAGAGCTGGGAGGAGTGACAATATTGAACAGCTGAACCCCTTACGAGAGGTGCCGTTTGGGAACGAACGGACCGGGTTCGTAGTACAACCTTTAAATTCTGGGGATATCCGGCAACTCTGTAATGAACTACCCCGTCTCCTGGACGACCCCGTCAGTGTGGGAATACAACTGGACCAATTTCTGGGGCCCAGTATATACACATGGACTGAACTGCAGGCCATGATGGGAATACTATTTATTTCCGATGAAATTGTTATGATCCAGAATAGTGCAATGGCCATTTGGGATAGGGAGCATCAGGACGGCCCTCAGCGTGGAGTGCAGAAGTACCCCTTAGAGGACCCCCGGTGGGATCATAACGACGCGGGGGGACGAGCCAATATGACAGACCCCAGAAGCCTTATAATCAGGGGGATCCAAACCTGTGTGCCCAAAGAGCGGAATTTAGCGAAAGCATTCGAAGTTGGACAGAAAAAGGATGAATCCCCAAGTGAGTTTTTAGACCGTTTGCGGGAGTCCATGCGAAAGTATTCAGGTTTAGACCCCGATGGGGAAATAGGCAAGGGCATGCTTAAGGTGCACTTTGTGACTCAGTCATGGCCTGACATTCAGAAGAAATTACAGAAAGAGGAGGATTGGGCTGAAAAGGGTGTTGCAGAATTATTACGGGAAGAACAGAAGGTGTACGTTCAGAGGGATGTAATAAGGGAGAAACATAAGACAATAATGATGGTGGCAGCCGTACAGGAAGCTTGTACGTCCACCGGAATGGGGGAGGGAGGTTATGGGGTGGAAAGAGGAACGTCGAAGAAAAGTTGGAGAGGGAGAGAAGCGAGACGGGGCAGAAGTGAGAGAGGAGGATCTTATGGAATTGAGTGCCCTCAGAAGGCCGGATGTTACCATTGCGGGAAACTGGGACACTTCAAAAGGGATTGTCCCAAGTTTAAAAGGGAAAGAGAAGGGATGTATGAAATGGAGTGTGAACAAATGGATGAGGGAAGTCAGGGGAGGATCGGAACAGGGGCCTACCAAGAACCCCTGGTAAATTTACGGGTGGGCCCATTTAGACAAGATGTTACCTTCTTAGTTGACACAGGCGCCGGCAGGTCCTCAATTCCCCTCCATCCTAGGGGGGTTGGTTTCCAAGCTAAAGCATTAAACATTTCAGGAGTTAAGGGTGGGGTTTTTAATGCGAAAATATTCGAACCACAACCCTTGCGGCTGGAGGAGGAGGAGCTCCAGGTGGAACTCCTTCACCTCCCCCATCTTCCCTATGGGTTGTTGGGACGGGATTTGATAGTCCGTTTCGGATTACGAATAGAAGTGGGAGAAGAGGAAGAATTAGCCGTTACCATGTCATACCTTAGTGAGTCCCGATTGACAGAGATAGACCCTAGGGTTTGGGTCGCCAAAGGGAACCGGGGGGCACTCGCAATTCGACCTGTGGAGGTAAAATTAAAGCCCCAGAGACCCGACGTCAGAGTGCGCCAATACCCCATCTCTTGGGAAGGGAGGCAGGGCCTGAAGACAGTTATGGAAGACCTAATAAAAGATGGATTGGTAGAGCCCTGTATGTCACGATACAATTCCCCCATCCTGCCGGTCCGGAAGTCGGATGGGAGCTACCGAATGGTCCAAGACATAAGGGAAGTAAATAAAATTGTCCAAGTACGGCACCCTGTGGTACCGAACCCATACACTATTCTGGGGCGAATCCCCCCGGACCACGGCTGGTTTAGTGTTATAGACTTAAAGGATGCCTTCTGGGCGTGTCCCCTGGACAAGGACAGTAGGGATCTTTTTGCTTTTGAATGGGAGGATCCTGATACTGGCAGAAAACAGCAGTACAGGTGGACCGTACTCCCCCAAGGATTCACTGAGTCCCCGACTCTGTTCGGGCAGATTCTGGAACAATTATTGGAGGGACTAACCTTGTCCCCGGCCCTGAAGCTTATACAATACGTGGACGATCTCCTTTTATCCGGACCCGCGGAGGAGGACGTCCTACTTGGGACTAATGCCCTGTTAAATTACCTAGCTGTGAAGGGGTTACGAGTGAGTCAGAAGAAGCTCCAATATGTCGAGAAAGAGGTTAAGTACCTGGGACACTTGATAAGCCAGGGACAGAAACGAATAAGTCCGGAAAGAGTGCGGGCAATAATCGAACTAGGCCACCCAACGACCAAAAGGGAGTTGCAGAAGTTCTTGGGACTCTTAGGCTATTGTCGATTATGGATAGACGACTATGCCCCCATAACTAAAGACTTGTACCTAAAACTCATTGAGGAGGCACCCAACAGAATAAAATGGGAGGAGGAGGAGAAAAGGTTAATTGGAATCCTAAAAGGAAAATTGATGGCCGCACCTGTTTTAAGCTTGCCGGATTTTAGTAAGACATTTCGTCTCTTTGTGAACTCCAGAAAGGGAACCGCTCTTGGAGTATAGACCCAGGATTGGGGGGGAAAAAGGAAGCCCGTGGCTTTCCTGTCAAAAATTCTGGATCCAGTCTCCCTAGGGTGGCCGGAGTGTGTCCAAGCGGTGGCAGCCACGGCAAAGCTGGTAGAGGAAAGCAGGAAGTTGACTTTCGGGGCCCCCTTGACAGTCACTACTCCCCACCAGGTTAGAACTATCCTGAATCAGAAGCCCGGGAGGTGGCTGACTGACTCGAGGATTCTGAAATATGAAGCCATATTGTTAGACGGAGCAGACCTCTGAATAGAAGTCAGGGGCTGCCAGAACCCGGCGGACTTTCTTTGGAAAGGGGAAGGGGAGGAGGAACTGGAACACTGCTGTTCAGACATAATAGAGTACCAGAGTAAAGTGAGGAAAGATCTGAGGGATAGATGCAGGAAGGCGGTGGTTCATTGACGGGTCCTCTCGAGCGATAGATGAGAAGAGACACAACGGTTATGCAGTCATTAGTGAGACTGGTTGGGAATTAGTGGAAAGTGGACGGCTACCGAATGCCTGGTCGGCACAAACGTGCGAATTGTACGCCTTGCACCGGGCTCTGAGGAATTTAAAGGGAATAGCCGGGACAATCTACACTGACTCTAAGTATGCCTTTGGGGTAGTACACACCTTTGGGAAGATCTGGAAAGAAAGGGGAATGATAAATAGTAGAGGAAAGGAGTTGGTCCACGAGGAACTAGTAGCCATGATCTTGGAGGATTTGTTGCTGCCACAAGAGATTGCTGTAGTACATGTGAAAGGACACCAGAAAGACGATAAAATAGAGACCCTGGGGAATCAATTGGCAGATGAACAGGCAAAATTGGCTGGGATGGGGAAGGAAGTAATAAACTGCCTGGTAAGGATTCCCCAGATATCCGAAATTACCGAAGTGCCCAAGTTTACTGACAAAGAAGAAACTCTTCTTGCGTCTCTGGGGGGTACAAAGGATAGGGAAGGCAAGTGGACCTTACCCGATGGCTGCCAGCTACTAAATCGACCGTTGACGCGGGACATTATTGCCCGTCTACACCAAGGGGGTCACTGGGGCGCCCAGGCACTGTGTGATGCCTTCCTGCGCCAATATGCTCACCCTGGTCTGTACACGTTCGCCAAGCAGGTCACAGGAGATTGCATAACATGTCGAAAGATTAACAAAAGGGGGCTTCGGCAGCATGCAAGCCAAGGGGGTAGGAGTCCGGCCTATAGGCCGTTTGAGTATGTCCAGGTAGATTACACTGAGCTCCCCCCCATAGGTCGCCTGAAGTATCTATTAGTAGTGGTAGATCACCTGACAGGATGGGTGGAAGCTTTCCCCACTACCACGGCAACGGCAACTCAGGTTAGCAAGATTCTACTCGAGCAAATCATCCCACGATTTGGGCTACCCCGCGCTATTGACTCTAACCAGGGGAGCCCTTCACCTCGACTGTCCTCCAGAATGTAGTGCAAGCAATGGGGATTGACTGGCATTTGCACACTCCCTGGCATCCCCCCTCCTCGGGCAAGGTCGAAAGAATGAACCAGACAATCAAAAAGCAGCTAACCAAACTCACTAATGAAATCGGCCTGCCTTGGACCAAATGCCTACCCCTTGCCCTATTGCAAATTCGCACCCAGCCAAGGCGGGATTTGGGCGTCTCCCCTTTCGAAATGCTGTTTGGCCTCACCTTCCATGGGCCGAAGGGGGAACCTCCTGTATTCGAGTCTCGGGATATGTTTGTGCAAAAATATGTGGTGGCTCTGGGGTCTGCTCTATCTCGTTTACGCCAACAGGGACTTTTGGCACAGACGCCGCCCCTCGAGTTTGCGGTGCACACCGTCAAGCCGAGTCAGTGGGTCCTGATTAAAAGCTGGAACCAACGTACCCTCGAACCAACTTGGGACGGTCCCTTCCTGGTACTTTTGACGACCGAAACGTCTGTCCGTACGGCCGAAAAGGGCTGGACACATTACACTCGAGTCAAGGGACCAGTGCCACAACCGACGGAGGATGCACGAACCTCTCTGACAAAGGCATCTAAGGAACAGAGACCCTGAGAACGAACTAATCGGACTTTGGCGAGTCGAAAGGAACTGTGCCCTCTGGCTACGGGTGTCGCGACAAAATGCGGTCAATCGTATTGTGAACTTGCTATGCCATTATCCTTGGGCTGGGTCATAGTGTGCGTGTTACCCAATTTGGCCTCTGGAAAAAACAAGCAGAGGACCGTCAGTGGTTCTCCATCTCCGTGCTTGCCAACCAATCAACACAGACATTTAGCTTAGACCTATGTGGGTTGGTGCCCTGTAGGACTAAAAGGGAACGGAATCAAACTAAGTGGAATCTAGAGAGAGAAAGTGGATTCCAGGGTCAGGCGTTAGTATTACAATTGCATGGTAGGGAAGGCCTAAATAGGCCTCCAGCCCCCGGGGTCCAGGCTATGGTGTCAGTTGTCCGTGATCCCATCACCCCTGGACGGGAATGTGGGCAGAATCAGTGAAATCCGCACTATCTGACCATAAAGAACTTGGAAAAGAACGGGGCGAGCCTTAATAGAACAATACTGGGTATTAGAGTTGGGGGCCAGGCATGATGGGGGGGGGGGGGGGATGCAGCTGTGCTACACGTATATCACGGTCATTGAAGCTGAGTCTGGGGGCTCATCCACCACTGATAAGCAGGAAAAGATTAGAATAATTGAGGTGACGGATTTGGAAAAGAACTTTGAAATAGAAACGGGATACGGGGAGGCGAATGCCTGGATGGAATGGGTCAAATATACTGTGAGTAGCATGAACAAGAGTGATTGCTACGCATGCACGAGTGCCCGCCCTAACCCTCAGGTGGTCCCATTCCCGCTGGGATGGGAGAAACACCCACGAGCCATGGACTGCATGATAAGGCTGTACCAGGACCGAGAGGCCTGGAACGACCCCACTTGTCGACCCTTGAGTTTAAAGTTTCCCCCCGTCAGGTCTGAGGGGGCGCCCCGCCCGCCATCATTCTCAGGGGTAACGGGTACGCACCAGGCCTGCGTCTCTCGGACGGGACTACAGTGGGACAACGATGTGGGGACATTTGACAAGTGCAGCGGATCAATTCGGCTGGTCAATGAAACTACCGGGGGCGGGAATTACTCCCACATTCATGTGCCTAGGGCAGACCTCTGGTGGTACTGTGGTGGGAGGGTTCTGCGACCGACCCTGCCCCAAAAATGGACGGGCACTTGTGCAATCGTTCAATTGGCCATCCCATTCACCCTGGTATTCGAAAAACAAGAGCGACCCCGTTCTAGTGGAAGAACTGAGAGAGCTTTGGAGACCTCTTTCGATGATAACATATATTTAGATGCCATAGGGGTCCCCAGGGGGTGTTCCTGACGAATACAAGGCTAGGACACAGATAGCGGCGGGTTTTGAGTCGTCACTGTTCTGGTGGGTGACCATCAATAAGAACGTGCATTGGATTAATTATATTTACTACAATCAGCAGAGGTTCATTAATTATACCCGGGATGCAGTTAAAGGAATAGCAGAACAACTGGACGCCACTAGTAGGATGGCGTGAGAAAATAGGTTGGCCTTAGACATGATGTTGGCAGAGAAGGGGGGTGTTTGTGTCATGATAGGCACTCAATGCTGCACTTTCATCCCCAACAACACAGCCCCTGATGGGTCCATCACCCGCGCCCTGGATGGACTCAACACATTGGCGGACGAACTGGCCGAAAACTCGGGCATCGACTCTGGCCTCACGGACTGGTTGGAAGCTTGGTTCGGTAAATGGACGGGGGTGGTCGTTCCCTTTCTTGTCTCATGTATATTGGTGGCAGGGGTACTCACTGCCCTTGGGTGTTGCGTTATTCCCTGTGTCCGGGGATTAACTCAACGACTGATCGAAACCGCCCTTACTAAGAAGGATGTTCCCTATGGGCAGGTTGAACGAATAAATCTCGAGATGGAACAACGTGAATCCCTATTGGGCGGGGGTAGTATTAGAGACGGGCAGTTTGATGAACAAGCTCGGGAGTTATTAAATGCGCTGGAGAAGAAACTTACGGTTGAAAAATTACAGGCCGTAAGAAAAGACACGGGGGATTTGTAGGGGGTAGTGTAATTTTTAAACGGTTAGCTGCCTTTTCGTCTTTTCTACCTTATAGTAAACACAAGCAGACACTCGAAACTGTTGCCGGACCTCCCCCACGTTTATATGAATGAAACAATTGTAACAGCTTTCCTCGATATTTGAGAGACCGCCCTTAACCACAGTTGTACAACATCAGCCATATAAGGAAAGAACGGGGAGCTCGAACACTGATTGGCCAAGTGAATAACAAAATAATCGCAGGCACCAGAACCCAAATAAGGAAAACAGTGGGGAATCCTAGCACTCGTTGTTCAAGACAGCAGTAGGAGACCCAGCCCACATATACGTGTATATAATGCGAGAGATTACTATGCTTGTGTGTGTGTACCTTTGGGAACAACACCCGACTTTGCAAAGTTGAATGAAAAGGTTTTGGACAGACTCCTCCGTGTCTTTGTTCCTGGGAAGGGAAATAAAAAGTGCCGTAGATGGGGCTGGACAGCCACTTATCTCGCACAATGGTTTTGGCTGGTATAAAACTGGACCAATCCCCAGGTCGAGATTGAGTTACATCTGCCGTTGGAGACAAGGGATGAAAGGCGCTGATGCAAACTTTTAAATAGAATCTGGTCACAGGTAAGGTGCCTGAAGACTGGAAATCACCCTTTATACGAAGGGTTGTAGAGATAGAGCAGGGAACTATAGACTAGTGTGTGTCAAATCGGTGTTAGAGAAAATTTTGCAAAAAATAGGTGGTGGTGGAAGGCTGTTTGTGTGACTGGAGACCAGTGTCCCCTAATGTACCACAATGATCAGCACTGTCTCCCTTATTATTTATGGTATTTATAAATGATGTAGGTGTGAATGTGGAGGGAGGGGTGGCAGCGTGATAAGTAAGTCTGTGTTTGACACAAATATTGGCTGGGTGTTTGGCAGTGAGGAGGAAGTTCTTATGTTACAGGAAGATACAGATGGAATGGTCAGATGGGTGGATCATTGGCAGATAGGACGTAACCCTGATAAATATGAGATGATGCACTTTGGAGGAAGGAACCAGAGAGGAGAGTACACAATGAATGGCAGCACACCAGGAAGCTCAGATGGTGCTTCTCCACACATCCGTGAATGTAACGGGGGAGTATCAAAGATTACGTAAGAAATCATTGTAAAAAGTAGGCATACCCTTTATCGAGTCATAGATTACAAGAGCTATGTAGCACTTTGGTAAGGTCAAGATGGAATACTATTTGAGGTTCTAGGAGCAACATTACAGGCAGGATGTGATTGTTCTGGAGGGGGCACAGAGATTCACCAGAATGTTCCCAAGACGGAGCATATCAGCTAAGGAGAGAGGTTTCATAAGCTCCATTTGTTTACTTTGGAGCAGAAAAGGCTTTGGGGGACGTGATCCAGGATAAGATTACGAGGGTCATGGACAGGGTGCTTAGACAGCAGCTGTTCCTTTTAGCAAAGAGCCAAGAACAGGCGAACACACTTTTAAAGGGAAGGATTTGACATTTCGAGAGGAGTCAGGGATTGTTTTTCACCAAAAGGGGTATGGGGTCCGGAATGTACCTCCTGAGGATGTGGTGGGGGTTGTTATCACAGATCGCGTCACAATCATTAAAAAGTATTTGGATGAGCAATTGACGTGTCAAACCATTCATGGCAATGGGACTGATGTAGTAAATTTGGAATAACATAGATCGTGCTGTAATTTTGATACTACACAGGCTCTGCTTCTGTGATTGTATGGCTGTGGAAGGTCAATCATTGAACAGCGTAAGACAGGAAGTAATAGGTTTCAGAGCAGTACATTAAACAAACATGAAACTTAAAAGTTTCTCAAAGTACAATATACCAAGGTGAAATGTTGGCAAAGATAATTGTAGCTTCATTACAGTCCAAAACCAGCAAATGGTGAACAGGAAAATGGCAGACTATGAAGCAACTAATTCAGTTCTGCCTTCATGAATGAAGAAAAATAAAAACTTCCAAGCAATTCTAGGTCGACTGAGAAAAAGCAGGAAATACAATCATATCCGTAAATAAACAGTTTTGAAGAAAATATTTGGTCTGAAATCTGATAAATCCCCATGGCCTGATAATCTTTATCTATGATTCCTGAAGGAGGTGCCATGTTAATAATGAATACTTTGCTTGCTGTCTTCCAAATTCCTAATGCCTGAATTGACAGATTTGAGAGCAGCAAATATAACCCCAGTATTTCTCAAGGAGGCAGGGAGAAAGCAAGGAATTACAGTCTGCCTAGTGCCAAAGAAGCAATCAGGATAATACAAGAGTCTATTAGAAATAATGCTTTGTCAGGGAACGTTGAGAATTAAATTAATTTGAAAGCAATGAACATGGATCAAGTCAATGCCAAACTATTAAAGGTGAATCATATCTGAGAAACCGACTGCGAAATAAATTATGGCGAAGCAATGGCTGCAGGTAATTTGGATTTTCAGAAACTTTTTGATGAAGTCCCAAGTCTAGTGTTGTGAAAATGCTACTCCTCTAACAAGGTCATGCTGTCCTTGTTTTTTTTTTCAAAGGTGTCTTAAAAGCCGTGAATCCGAAATATCTTGGTTTGACTGCTCTAAAATAAAAGCACGTACAATAAGGAGCAAGCTATGCTAGATCTGGTCCTGTGTAATGAGACAGGAATAATTAATAACCTCATAGTTAGAATCAACTTGGAAGGAATGATCACAGTATGGTTGAATTTAAAATACAGATGGAGAGTGTGGAGATAAAATCGAATACCAAGGTACTGTGCTTAAACAGGGAGACGACTTTAGAATGTGAGTGGACTTGGCTAAAGTCGACTGAAAAATAATACTTTATAGAGAGAGTTGACTAGCAGTGTAGGATTTTCAAAGACATTTTTTTAAAAGTCCTTCGCAAAAGTATATTCACTGAAAAGGAAATACTCTAAGAAAAGGGGTAATCTCTATGGGGTGTCGAAGCAATAATCGAGGCTACCAAATTTAAAGAGAAGGCATGTAAAGTGGCCAAGAACAGCAGGAACTTAGAAGATTGGAAAAAACATTAAAGGTCAACAGAAAGGCATGAAAAGAGTTATAAAGAAAATTAGGATAGAACACAAGAAAATAACTAGCACAGAATATGAAAATAGATTGCAGATGATTCCCTAAATATATAAAATGGAAATGAGTGGCCAACGTCAAGGTTGGACCTTTAGAGGATGAGAAGGCGCATTTAGTGATAAGATGTGATGAAATGACCGAGGCATTTAAGCACGTATTTTGTGGAAGACACTAATAACATGCCAGTAATTGAAAGCATATGAGGGTAGATGAGGACATGTGCATACTCATTATTCCGGAGGAGGTAGTTTTGGGTAAACTAACGGATCTAAAGGCAGACAAGTCCCCGAATGAAATGCATCCAGGGTACTAAAAAAGATAGCGGGAGAAGTCTAAAGTGCAATTGTGGTATTTCTTATTTAAATTTAATGAACAATGAGGCAGTCCCAGCAGATTGGAAAACAGCAAATGAGACGCCACAGTTTAAAAAAAGGCTGGCAGATAAAAGATGGGGAATTATAAACCAGTTAACTTAATCTGTGTAATGGGAATGATGTTTGAGTGTATTGTCAAGGGAGAAATAGCACGGCATTTTGATAGAAATCGACCCATTGCGCAGACACAGCATAGTTTCCTGAAGGGCAAGTCTGTTGGAAATTTACGAAGAAATTATGAGCAAGGTAGACAACGAGGCCCCAGTGAATGTGGTGTATCTAGGTTTCCAAATGGTCTTCGACAAGGTGCCGCACAATAGACTGCTGCAGAATGTGGAAATAGACCCAGAGGAAGGTCCGTGGATATACAGGAGCAGCCATTCATGCAGATATCCCATAAAACACAGCAGTTATTGTTTCTGTTCAAAAAGAAGGACTCGGAGGAAGATGAACCGCCCATAGTTGAAAAAATCTGCCAAGGATACTAATCAATCGCAAATTAATGAGCATTAGTATGTGCCCAGATTTAGGGTGGATATTTCAGGGAACATGAGAAGAAGCTGGGCATGAATTTCAGCTGTGCTTCCTGAATTACCCGCAGAAACCCCAGCCATTACTGCTCCATCCTCTTCCAGGTTGTCCGTCTCCAATTACGGAGTACATTCACTCACGTTATGGTTCCTATCTGAGGCTTTTTGATCAGGTCTACCTTTCCTGCACTCGCAAAAAGCTGTGTTTTGTGCTGCCACTTTGCCTCTGGTGTCAGTGTGACTGGGCCTCTCCATTAATGTTGTTTTTACACCTCCCTCTCACATCTCATTCTGGAAAGTTTCCTTCTTGGAGTAAACCTTATTGAAATCACCACTCCCCTCCCTCCCCTTTGCACTGAATTCATACTGTGAGCCAAATTTCAACAGGTATACTCAGCCTTCATCTCACTCTGCTAAAGGCAACTGCATGCTTACCGTGTCGTATAATAATTCCCTTTCTTACTTGGATTTGGCCAGAGATACGCTTTCAGTGTAGGGATCATCACGCTCTTTCGACAAAGGAATTCAAGAGTTTAACTTCCTAATGGCACTGGGAAGGGTTTCACACTTTCTTTGTATTGTTACATTGAGAAAAAACAAATCACAGTATGAAGTTTTGTCTATTTTGTTTACTTGTTATTTTTTAATATTGTTTCAAACTTGCAGTGCCTACGATTAAATGCTTGTTCTTGAAGTTGGTATTAGATGGAGTGGAGGAGGTTGAAAAGTGACGTTATAGAAGTTTATAAAATCATAAGAGGCATGGATTGAATAGAGAGCCAAGACATTCTCGCCCGGAGAGTGGGGTTGTTCACACATAGAGTACATCGCTTTAAGGTGAAAGGGAGATTTAAAAGGGCCAATGGTGAATCTTTTTCACATGCAGGGTGATGTGTGTATGGAATGAGCTGCAAGAGGAAGAGTGGTAGATGAAAGTACAGCTGCAACATTTAAAAGACATTTGGACAAACACATAAATGGGAAACGTTTAGAGGCATATGGGACACGTGAAAGCAGATGGGACTAGTTTAGTTAAGCATGGACAAATTGGGCCAAAGGGTCTGTTTGTGCGTGATATGACTATATGAATCTAGAAAGCGAGGAAAAGGGGAACAAAAGATATGATGTAAGTAAATTGGCAAGAAATATAAAAACAAGCATCACAAAATTTTCACGAACAAGGTTTTTTGACAAACAGATAAGAGTAAGGATGGACCGGTCAGCAGTAATCATAGCTGTTTGTTTTTTAAAACGTGGTTAATGAATGGTTGATGGTACCGTGTGAAAGATTCCATAACTCTCTGGATTGCAGGGGTATTCCAGCGAAACTGGAGAACCTCCAATGTGGCGACTGCCTTCAAGAAAGGAGCGAGAAAGAAAGCAGGAAACATTTAGCCTCACCATTATTGCTGGGAATCTGCGAGAGTCCATTATTATGGCAAGAATTGAAGGGCATTCAGAAAAGCTTCACGCAGAGTCAGCATGGTTTTGTGAATGGGAAACTATATTTTGCCTGCAAAGTTATCCCTGAAAATGTAACAAGCGGACTTGATGAAGGGGAACTGGTACACATGCGGCTTACCAGAAATCTTCCACAAGGTATCACAAAATAAAGGTCCTAACTCAAGACTGAAGCTCGTAGTGTTATGGTCAACACATTAGCATGGGATGACGGGTGGTTAACATGTAGAAATCAGAGAGTCAGGATTAAAGGATCGTTATGATAACGACATATCTACTGGGGTATCACGCATACCAGTCCGATGGCATCAGTTATTTTCAGTCCATTCTGACAGCCTGACGGCGAGAGCTGAATGCAGTATATATCTGAGTTGGAGGATGACACTGCGAACCAAAAGGCATGTTGTTATTTAATGAAGAAGACTCCCAACAAAGGAGCAGTAAAAAGGGATTGGAGTGTTCCTGTGTATGAAACATAAAGTCAGCGTAGTGATGCAGCAAATAACTAGATTGATACAGTACGCAGGTTCCTGGGATGAAAGGGTTGAATTATTGAATACATCTAAAACGGTGAGGCGATTATTCATTGTGCTTGAATGAGCGTGATATTACTAAAACGGAAATGATACATAAGTTGATTGACAAGGTAGATGCTGAGAATGTGTTTCCAAACCTGGGCAGAATCTCGAACTCAGGGACAGAATAAGGGATATCGATTTCAAACCAAGATACAAAGAAATGTCTTCTTTCAGAAAGTCATTAAGTCTGAATTTCACTCACCCAGAGAGTTGTGGAGGCTGGGTCACTGTTTTTACAGATGGGCTGGATTGTTTTTTGTCACGTCAGCGAGTTGAGAGATATGAGGGGTTAGCAGGAAAGTAGAGTTGAGCCCTAGAGGTTGAGAGAACGTCACCTTCATGGTGACCTTTGTCAGTGTGGGGGAATTGAACTTGCGCTATTGGCCACCCTCTGCATCACAAACCAGCCGTTCAGCCAACTGAGTGGAAGCCTGTGTAACTGTTTCAGACAGAAACACTCACAGACAAAGGGCAAGATAAACTTTCATAACAAGGAAAAAGGTACAATTCAGGTAACGGTAAAGGTACTTGCTGAGGATAAAAATGTTCTCTGCTGGAAATGGTGGAAACAAGTGTTTAGACGCTATCCTGAGCTGAATGCAATAAGGTGGCACAAGCAAAATAACCAGAATAATAATTGCGTTTAGATATTGACAGCTATTAAATAACAGTATATTTCTGATTGGTCTGTGTGACGCATGCTTACTATAGCATGAAAATAGAAAGTTGATGGGAAATATTGGGAGGAGAGTCCATCCCCGTGGGAAATGACTCAGGAACACATGCTTGAAGAAACCCAGGATAAAAATGCCTGAGTGTCGTCTGGTCAGTGACAGGAAGCTTGGGGGCTGAATGACTGAAAGTTCCTGTAACATGGAGCTCAGGAGACAGTTAAATCATCCCCGATCTTATTAAATAGTAGAGCAAGTTTCAAGGATTGAATGCCCTCATGATGGATTTCAATTTCGTGTGCATGTAATTTTAATTTTAAAAACACACTATTCCTTCCCCTCATGTTTTCCACACTGTGGCACTGTCATTCTCCTGAAACTGGGACACTTGGTATGTTATCTGGAACATTCCATAACCAGCATTCTCCAGTGCATTCTATAAATGTGTGGGGTTATCACAAAGGCTAGAGAGAGAGAGAGAGAGAGGAGGGGGAGGTGTTGCCTGTAGCAATGAGAATGTTGGAGCATGAGCCTTGTTCGGGGGTAGGTGCTATAACAGATATACAGTGAGTGTGAGGGAGCAGAGAGAAAGGGGACCCTTATCCTGACAGAGCGGGGAATGTTATTGATACTTGTCCTGTATTGCTGGACATTTCTTCAGACCACAGATACTGCACTGAGCAGGGTGGTTGAGCTCAGACCATGCTTGGTGGGTCTGGTGGTGTGGGTCCCTTTGAGAAGAGAATGGTCCCCCTCTCTACTACCCCATCCACCAGTAGCTCAATGACACTGTCGACAAACCCGTAGTGTAATTGCCCCTTATGGATGGATAGAGCTCTTAAAGATGGTGGAATCCAGGGTTATGCGGATTAGGCAGGAACAAGATACTGATTGTGGATGATCAGCCATGTTCATAATGAATTTTGGTCCTGGCTCGAAGGGCCGAATGGCCTACTCCTGCACCTATTGTATACTGTCTATTATCAATCGTCTTATCTGCCTTGCTCGGGCTAAACTGGGCAGGGCAGCTCTGAACTGAGAAAGCTAAATTATTTGCCCACTGGCATTTAGTTTTGGCATCAGTGCCAGGGATCACGGAATACCCAGTGATTTCCGGCGATGCTGAGTACCTGCAGCCATGATGGGAGGGAGAATCTGGCCGGCATTGAATGACAAGGGCACCATGCGGTGGAGTGGGTAGTTAATGAGGTGAATTCGATAAGATAGCACCAGGAACCTAGCTGAGTCTCAGGCAGACAATCCCTCTGTTACTAAACGAAAATGATGCTGAGACAAATTAGTGTTAGATTCAGCCCAGAGTCGAAGACTCTGCAGACCACACTCCCAGGTACAAAGCTGCAGAACAAAACTCTCCATAATCTGAACCCACACCAATATCCCATTCACCCATCATTCCTGGTAATGTTGGCGTATGTCGCCAGATGCTATCGACATGTCTACATTTAGAATTCTGAAACCTGTGAACATATCTTTCCTTGACATTGTTTCTCAAACTCCCCCTCTCTGTCTATATCTCAAACTACTTTCATTTGCAGTCATACAATCCTACTGCACGGAGACAGGCCCTTCAGCCAGAACTGGTCCATTCTGACCATAATGTCAGTCCACATTCACTCCATGTTCCTGCACTTGACCCATATCCTTCTCAGCCTTTCTTATCCATGAGTTTTTCGAACAAAATGCAGCGATATTGAGTAATATCAAGAAAGGTCTCAAGAAATAATTCGCTGAATCTACCATTCATCTCACCAGGGTGCTCAGTTTGCACATAAACAGTTTGACTGCAGCTTAGAACCAAGAAGGAGGAGGAAACACTGGTGGGAGATGTAGATGGAAGTCAATACTGCAGGGAAAACTTCGTTTATGTTATAAACAGGAAATAAAATACCCAAGAATTTGTAGGAAATACCCAACGGTCTGGTTGCATCTGCATTGATAAAGTAGAAAAGTGTGGCCCCCGAAGAGCACAAGCAGGTCAGGCAGAATCCAAGGAGCAGGAAAGCCTATGTTTCGGTCATACACCCTTCATCAGGAATTCACTTCAGAATTCACTGCATTTGCAGTCGTCACTTTTTCTCAATCCTTTGTCGGAAGAGGGAAGAGTCATTTTTTTCAAATCTGGAGAGTCTTCATCAGAACAGTACTGGTTACCGATCTCCAGTGTATACAGTTCTTTGTTTTATTTTAGATCGCCAACTCTCTTGCATGCTGCAGTATTAATGGAACACATTATCTGGAAAGGACGGGAAGGGATGAGGGCAGATATGCAGGCAATGTGTCAGTCACAACTTAAGGCCCTGTCCATTAGAATGTGAATCCTGGGATGAAGGTAAAGGAGGGCTTGTCAGAGGCACCACGCTGGAATTCAACATCATCTGAACAGATGTGACAGATCCAGAGAAAGTGGGAGAAATCAGCTATCTCCCTGATGGTCATTAGGGAGCAAACTGGCTAGCAATGTTGCCTTGCAACACCAATGACCAGGGTTTGATTCCACCCTTTGGTGACTGTGCAGTGTTTGCCATTTCTCCCCGTGTTTGTGTGGGTTTCCTTTGGGAGCTTGGTTTTCCTCCCACAGTCTAAAAATGCACAGGATCGGTTCAGTGGTCTCATTAAACTGTCCCACAGTATCCAGGGATATGCAGGTTAGGTGAATTGTTTAAGGGAATTGTAAAGTTACTGGGGTACAATTGTAGAGTATGGGTGTGTTGGTCAGCATGTTATCTGGAGGGCCATTGGGGACTCGATGGGCCAAATGGCCTGTTTCCACACTGCAGGGTTCCCATAGTTTCTATTTAGCTGTCTGTGTTTGAAACACTTCCCAGGATCCTCCCTACAAGTGCTGACCCAATTTGGCTCACAAAAATGTTACACCATCCGTTTGTCTTACATGAACTCCATCAGCCACTCCTCGGCCCTTTGGCACAACTTATCAGGGTCCCATTTTACTCTGAGTTAACCATCTTTACTGTCCACTACCTCACAATTTTGGTGTTATCTGTAAACTCACTAACCATTCTCTACTAATATTCACATCCAAATCATTTACATAAAAGACAAAATCCATTAGATCCTTGTGGTACATTGCTGGTCACAGGCCTCCAGTCCAAATAAAATATGCCGCACCAGCATTACCTTCATCTCTTACCTTTGAGTGAATTATCTACAACTCTCCCTGTATTCCATGTGATCTAACCATGTTTAACAGTTTACACACGGAACGTTTTTGAATGCCTTAATAAAGTCCATATTCTATTCCATAGTTATATTTTTGTTCCTTTATCAATCTTATTCATCACTTCTTCAATAAACTAAATCAAATTAATGAGACAAGATTTCCCACATGCAAAGTCATGTTGACTATCCCTAATCGGAATTTACCTTTCCAAACACAAGTAAATCCTGTCCCTCAGAATCCCTTCCAACAACTTACCCACCAATGACATCATGCCCACCGGTCTATAGTTTCCTCACTTTTCCTGACCAACTGTTCTGAAACAATGGCACAACCTTACCTGTGGCTGTCCATGATAAAAATATCTCAGCCAGATATCAAACAATGGCTTCCCTAGCTTCCCATCAGATTCTGGGGTACACCTGATCAGGTCATAGAACCCAGAACAGTGCAGCACAGTAGAGGCCCTTGAGCTGTTGATGTTGTGCCAGCAGTTTCTCCTATTCTAAGATCTCCTATTCTCCTATTCTATTCAATGTGCCCTTTATTGTACTAACTTCCAAGTGCCTATCCAAGAGTCACATAAAAGGTAGGAGGGAGTTATGCACCTTAATGCTTTTTAAGACGGCCAGCTCCTCATCATCTGTAACATAGACACTTTTCAAGATATCACCATTCATTTCCCGAAGTTCTCTCCCGTCCATATCCTACTCCACAGTAAATACTGATGCAAAATATTTATGTAGTATCTCACCAATCTCCTGTAATTCCACACATAGGTCACTTTGCTGATCTTTAAAGGGCCCTGTACTCTCCCTAGTTACTCTTTTGACCTCAATGTATTGGTAGATTCTCTTTGGATTGTCCCTTACCTTATTTTCGAAAGATGTCTTATGCCCCCAGTTTACCTCCTGATTTCCCTCTTGAGTATTAGCCTTCAGCCCTGGTACTTCATATGGATTCACTCGATCCCTACTGTCTGTACCTATCATATACTTCCGTCTTTTTCTTGAACAAAACCGCAATTCCACTCGCCATCCAGCATTCCCGACCAGCCTTGCAGTGCTCATGAACCCGAACATACTCAATCTAGACTCTGTAATCTCATTTGTGAAGGCCTCCCACTTTTCTGCCACAAGCTTCTCCCAAGCAGCTTTTGAAATTGCCATATAAAACATTCAAAGTTGGCCTGATTCAATTTAGAACTTTACCATTTATGTCAGGACGGTTCTTCTCCATAAGTATTTTAAAACTGGTAGTTTCTGAATAACAGGCTCAAGAAGATGAATGGTCTCCTGCTGTCCCTCTGGAACAGACTCAATAGGCTGAATGGCCTCCTCCTGACCCTCTGCAACAGACCCGAGAGGCTGAATGGTCTCCTCTCCCTCTGCAACAGACCCGAAAGGCTTTATAGCCTCTGACTGTCCATCTGTAACAGGGTCAAGAGGCTGAATGGTCTCCTCCTGTCCCTCTGTGACAGACTCATAGGGACAGAACTACCTTCTCCTGTTTCTGAGCAGCAGTCTAAATGCTCTGAATGATGTCACAAGGAGCAGCACTGCACAACGCCAATGGGCAATAAATAGTGTACACTGGTTTATTGTCTATGGAAGTGTCCCCACTGGTCACCTTATGCAGCTGGTCTGTTTATTTATCTTTATCGCCCTTTATAAACAGTATGTAATATAAACAATCCTGCAGTGTTCTTGCACTACTCCCATATACACGGAAGAAAGAATAAGAAGACTGAAAGATTTATGGTCCATCCCTAAGCAACGCCCATCTATTCCAAAGGTTACGCAAGTTAGGGGTTAACTGAGCCTGTTTGTTTAGTGACTGTGATTAATGCCTGTCTCCACGGATTGTCATTATCACAGTGGAGGGGTTCCACCTTTTAATGATAAATGGGTTCCCTTGAATGTGCTATTTCACAGTATGAGTGGGGGAGCAACACTGACAGCATTTACAGGGATCGGCAGCTCAAGAGATGCAGTGGGGAGAGATCAGAATCTGAGCACAAGTGTCTGGAATGTTCTAACAATGAATCAGATTCTGAGAACATTAGACTGGAATGTCTCAAGAATGGACAGGGGTTTAATTTGGGATGTTTGGATTCTTTCTCTATATTATGATCGAAGCCTATTATCGTGGCGGATCAAATTTGCAATTTACATTATTCAATATTTTTATTATCCAATCCTGGCTTTCGTTGGTGTCCCTGGTAAGTCTCAATGTTCAGTCATTAATTTTATAAATCATGATTGAGTGTAATACTGTCCTTTCATTGACTCTATTATCATTGTCGCTGTTAGTGTTCCTGCTGAGACGAAATCGAGATGTTCACTTTACAAACCACGATTAACTGCAGCAATGAACTTGTTAATTCACTCTCTCGCTCTTTGCTTCTGGCACTGTTACTCATGGGTCTCTACGTTGACCTGTCCAGTTTCAATTGTGAAACATGATTCATTGTTTCACTGCCCTTGCTGTTTAAATATTTAAAGCATTGAGGTCACTGCGTTCTGTTCTGGTTACAGGTTGCATTTCGTTCCTCTGACTACATCCCATCCCCGGCTAATACTGAGGCTGAAATACACTGGAATAGTCTACACAACTCCCCATGCTGGGCAGACAGTCCAGCTTACTGAGCAATACATTGGCACGGTCTGCACAGCTCCCTAAGCTGGGTAGATAGTTCAGCTTACTGAGCAATACACTGGTACAGTCTGCACAGCTCTGCATGCTGGGCAGATAGTTCATTTTACGAAGCAATACATTGGCATAGTCTGCACAGCTCCCCAGTGTGTCCCACTGCCCTGTCTTTTTCCACATATTTCACCAGTATGCCCTATTTCTGTCTTAATTATCTGGTTCTATCTTTAATGTGCATTTTTCTGTCCCTCAGTATCTTTCCATGGCTTTGAGTTTTGGCTCCCTAATGTCTGACATTGTGAAACTCAGAAACAATGAAATGGGGTGTGGGGGCTGTTGTTCACTTCCCCGTGTGTCCCATGTTCCTTGTTATATATGCAATCCTGGAGTGCTCCTGCACTACTCCCACACACATGGAAGAAAGAAAAATGGTTGACAATTTAATAATCATGTTGGACAGCAGGGATTCAGCAGTTTTGACTCACGTCTTTGAAACTTAGTCTGTGCCTGTCCACTGAACGCCTGTGTTTGCCCCTCTCAGCTGATCGTGTGGCCAGTAACACGAGGAAGGCCTCGAGTAATCTTGAAAAGGGGCAGGCATCGAACTTGCGTCGGAGGCTGAGGAGTGACCTTATAGAGGTTTGCAAAATTATAGTGGCATTGATAGAGTAAATAGACAAGTATTTTCCCTCGGATCAGGAAGTCCAGAAATAGAGGGCATAGGTTTAGGGTGAGAGGGGAAAGAGACCTAAGGGGCAACCTTTTCACACAGTGTAGTACGAGTATGGAATGAGCAGCCGGGGAGAGTGGTGGACGCTGGTAAAATTGCAACATTTAAGAGGCATTTGGATGTGTATATGAATAGGAAGGGTTTGGAGCGATAATCGGCTGGGTTATGGCAGGTAGGACTTGATTGGGTTGGGATCTCTCGTCCGCCAGGACGGGTTGGACCAAAAGGTCTGTTTCCATGCTGTACATCTCTGTGAAAATTAAATTAGATTACTTACAGTGTGGAAACAGGCCCTTCAGCCCAACCCTACGGGCAATTTAAGCATGACCAATTCACCCGACCTACATATCTTTGGACCGTGGGAAACACGGGGAGAACGTGCAAACTCCACACAGTCAGTCGCCTGAGGTAGGGAATTGAACCCAGATCTCTGGCGCTGTGAGGCAGCAGTGCTACCCACTGTGCCACCCACTCCGGCAGACTCCTGTGATTCAAAATTGAGTGGAACTGTTGGGGATGGTTTGTTGGAAGTTGTGCTGTGAGCTGCCCCAGACATTCAGGGAGTCCTCAGGATTTTGTGACCCAACTCTGGATGGAGCCTTGGAAATAAAACCTGTCTGATTCCAGAGTACAACACAGACAGACTTCAAACAAGACCTTCCCTGGTTTTGTTCCAGGGAGGTCACATCTTCGCAAAAATAATAGATTGCTTTGTGGAAGTGAAAATTGATAGTGAGGAAAAGGCTGTAGATGTTAAACAACGGACTTCGGTAAGGTATTTTTTGAGGTAAGCTGATGGAGAAGGTTAAGTTGCAAGGGGTCCAGGGTCTATACTAGCTAAATGAATGGAGAACAGGCTGAGCAGCAGCAGACAGTGAGCAGCAGTGAAAGGGACTTTCTCAAAATGAAGAACTGTTCTGGGTGGTGCTTCACAGGGTTTAGACTGGGATCGCTATTGTTTATGATACACATAAATGAACAAAAGGAAGGTAAAGGCGGTCTGATTAATAAGTTTGCAGATGGCACTACGATTGGTAGAGTAGCAGAAAGTGAAGGGGACTGTCAGAGAATGCAACAGAAAATAGATCGATTGGAGAGTTGTGCAGAGAAATGGCAAATAGAGTTCAATTTGGACAAATGTGAGATGATGCATTTTGGAAGATCCAATTCAAGAGTGAACTATAGGGTAAATGGAAAAAACCCTGGGCAAAATTGATGTACAGAAAGATCTGGGTGTTCAGATCCATTGTTCCTTAGAGGGGCAGGTCGATAGAGAGGTCAAGAATGCATACAACATACTTTGCTTCCACCATTTTAAGAAGGGCAGAAAAGAGAAAATGGCGAAGTACAGACCAGTTAACTTGTGATCCACAGGAGGGAATTTGTTGGAATCTATTGTGTACAAGACATGACAGGTCATGTTACAGTTGCGTACAGATTTGGTTCGACAACATTTCGAATAGTTCGTACAGTTCTGATCGCCACCTTACCGAAAGGTTGTGGATGCTTTGGAGAGGGTTCAGAGGAGTTTCATCAGGAAGTTTCCTGTTATTGGACAGAACTGGCTATAAAGAGAGGTTTGGTAGTTTAGGATTATTTTCATTAGACTGGCGGAAGTTTGGGGTCCTGATTGAGTTCGATAAAATCATACGAGGTATAGAAAAGATGGATAGCAAGATGCTTATTTCCAGAGTGGGGTACTCAATTTCTAGTGGTCAGGAATTCAAGATGAGAGGGAAAATGTTTTTGGGAGATATGTTCAGAAAGTGCATTACACAGTGTCTGGCAGATGCTTGAAACGCAATGCCAGCGGAGGTGTTAGACGTGGTCTTGATAGCGACATTTAATATGTATCTAGACAGATACATTAATGGGTAGGGAGCAGGGGGATACAGATTCTTCGAAAATAGGTGACATGTTTAGACAGAGGATCTGGATCGGTGCAGGCTTGGAAGGCCCTAAGGGCTGTTCTTGTGCTGTTTTTTTTTGTTCTTGGTAAATACTGGCGCAAAGTGTCTGTCCATATTTGAAAGGAAAATGAAAACAAGGCCAAATGTGGCACAGTGAATGTGTGGACAGGAAATTTTTTTCCGAGAACAGAAAATTGACTGGGAGACGAAAATGTTACATTATGTCTGCCTTCACGGAAGAAGATGCAGAACATATCCCAGAAATACCATAGAACTTTTGTAACTGAACACTAAAATCCTTCATACTCGTGCCGTGGTAGTATATGACAACATACCTGGATTGAGGATTGATAAGTCTGACAGACCAGATTTACTTCATACTGCAATTTCAGAGAAAGCAGCAATACACAGATGCATTGTATTGTGAATGACTGTATTTATCCGTATTCAATTTAAAAGGATATAAATACAAGCCAACGATTTAGGAATGGAAGAAGAGGGAGAGTGGAAAACCAAAGACCAGTTTAATTGTCATCCGCAGGAAGTAATCTTTTGCAATCTATCATAACGAATGTGATATTGGATACTGAGAAAGTAATAGCAAATTTCAAGAGAATGATTCTGCATTTATGAAAGGGAAGTTATAATTTACAAACGTTTTGTTTGAAGATATAGCTTGTAGCCCTAATCATAGAGAAGCAATGGATGTGATACAGTCAGATATTCAGGAGGATTTGTAATCAGCACATACAGTATGTTAGCAGAAACATTAAAGCAAAGGGTATTGGAAGAAACATATATAAACAGGGAAGGTAAAAGTTAAGTTTGCCTTCATTTAAATACAGACGATGAAGGGTCACCTATACTCAAAGCATTAACTTACTCTCTCTTTACGGATGTTGTCTGACTCACTGTGATGTCTAGCATGTGTTAGTTTCAGTACAGATTCTAGCTTTTGTAGTAATTTGTTCAGACGAGCAAGAAAAATATTCTGCACTAGTTACACAGAGTGCTGGTGAGACTGTACCTGGAGCATTGTATACAATTTTGATGTCTTGATCTAAATAAAATATACTGATCCCATATACTGAATGGACATTCTCAGATTAATATCTCAGATAGCAAGGTATTCTGCTGGCGAAAATTGGCCTGAGATCAAGGTGGAATTCTGTTTGTGAAGCTGGTAAAGGTTGATAGATTGATATATGAGAGCTTCATGTCTGTTTTACTTAGGATAAGGAGAATGTAGGGACAAAATTCGAGAAGATGGACTGAGAAGCTCTTGAACAGACTGATGAAAGATGTGTACAGGGATTGATAGTTTTGGGTGGTATAAAATTGGAAACGTCCCTCGGTCCAGATCAGTTACATCTCAGGCTGCTGCTGGAGACAAGGGATGAAAGGCGCTGATGAAAATGTTTAAATACAATCTGGTCACAGGTAATGTACCGAGGGCTGGAGAACACCCTTTATGGGAAGGGCTGTAGAGATTGACCAAGGAACTACAGACCAGTGAGAATCAAATCAGTGTTCGAGAAACTGTTGCAGAAAATGGGTGGTTGTCGAAGACTGTTTGTATGTCAGTGCTGTGTCACTTATTATTTGTGGTATTCATAAATGATATAGATGTGAATGTGAAGGGGCATGGGGTGAGTGTAATAATGAAGTTTGTGTCCGACACATAGATTACTCGGGTGGTTGGCAGTGAGGAGGAAGGTCTTACGTTACAGGAAGATGCAGACAGAATGGTGAGATGGGTAGATCAATGGCAGATGGAATGTAACCATGATAAATATGAGGTGATGCACTTTGGAAGAAGGAACCAGACAGGGGAGGACTCAATAAATGGCAGCAGACTCGCAAGTTCAGAAGGTGTTTCTCCACACATCCCTGAATGTGACGGGACTGGGAATCACAGTCTGCTTCGCACCAAAAAAAGCAATCAGGACAATACAAGTGTGTACTAGAAAGGACGCATTTTCAGGGAGCTTTGAAAATTACATTAATGATAAAGTAATTAACATAGATAAATTTATTAATTAATGAGACAAGAATAATTATTCACATCATAGTGAAGGAGTGATCACAGTATGGCTGAATTTAGAATCCAGATGGAGAGTGTGAAGTTAAAATCCAATAACAGGTTCCTGTGCTTCAGCAAGGGAGACTACAATAGAATGAGGGAGGAGTTGGCGAAAGTCGCCTCGAAACAAATACTGCATGATGGGAGAGTTGACAAGCAGTGGAGAATTTTCAAAGTAGATTTTTAATTTCCGTGGCAAAAGTACATTCTAGTGAAAAGGAAAGACTCTAAGAAAATGGGTAATCTGTCAATTGTGTCTATGAAAATAAGGGATGCCACCAAATTGGAAGAGAAGGAATATGAAGTGGCCAAGAACAGCAGAAAGCTAAAAGATTGGGGAAAACATTAAAGGTCAACAGAAAGCCACAAAACGAACTATAAAGAAAAGTATGATAGAACACGAGAGAAAAAACAAAACAGAATTAAATGTAATCTTTCCAAATCTGCTGATGGTACCAAACTGAGATTGTGAGTGGGTAGGGAGGATATAAAAAGGTTTCAAGGTCGTTGAGACAAGTGGACTAAATGATAAAATATGTGTCAGCTGCAGAACAATGTGGATAGATGTTGAATTGAGCAATTCGGTTGGAAAAATAGACGAACAGGGTAGCATTTCAAATTAATGTAAAAAGGTTGCTGCATGAAGATACTTATGTGTATACTTTTGTTGACTTCTACACCAAACTCCAAGTTCCATGCAGGGCAGTGAGTTCTGAAGCCAGAAGTCAATACTGGGATTGATAATGGCACCCTTACCAGTATACATAAACCCACCAAGTGCTGAGCTGTGTCATTGAAAAAGATCTCGATCTCCTTGTACACCATTCACAGAAAGCAACACTGCTGCAAAAGAAAGCAGGCAGGAAGATAAATGATGTGTTGACCTTCATTTCCGGGGGATTTGAGTCCAGTTGTGTCTTATTGCAGCTACACAGGGCCTTGGTGAGCTCCCATCTCGAACATTGTGCTTTATTCTGTGTAGTTTTGGTCTCCTTACCTAACAAGGGACAAACCTGATATTGAGGGAGAGCAGCAAAGGATGACCAGACTGATCTCGGGGATGACAGGCTTGTTGTGGGAGCAGAGTTTGATGTGACTGGGCCTGTATTCCGTGGAGTTTAGGAAAATGGGTGGAGATCTCAGTGAAATATATAAAACTCTGACAGGGTGCAACTGATTGTCAGCAGGGATGATAATTCCACTGGCTGGGACGTCTAAAACAAGGGTCACAGGATTAGGTACAGAAAAGCCACTCTGAAATGAGATGAGAATAAGTGTCTACACTCGCAGACTGGTGAACCTAGGGAATTCTGTCCCACATAACACTGCGTACTCTAAGGCACTGAATATAAATAAAGATTTCTAGACACTAAAGGGGTTAAGTTGCAGCAGGCTTTTGGTGTGAAGGTACAGGATCAACCATTGTTATATTGTATGGGCGAGCAAAATTGACGAAAGTTCCGACTTCATATTTTTCTGATATATGATCACTTCAAAGGATATACTGCACCGAGCGTTAGGGAAAAGTTAATTGAAAAATTGTTTGGCCAAAACCTAGAGTGGGGAAGGCCCAGTGTGTTGAAAAGCCGAATCATTTCGCGATGTTTCTGTGCAGTTTGTGGGAAAGCTCTGTTAATGTTGCCATAAGGTCTCAGATGTAAGGAAGGAGGTCACTGTAGTGTCGACAGGACTGTGCTTCCTATTCACTTTTCCGAGACAGAGGCTGGTGCCGGGTGTTATCTCATTTTTATCCTTTAAGACATCGGAGAAGTTTGATAGAACGGCCTTGCATGGCCACTTCAGAGACCATTGAAGAGTTTACCTCAAGTCTGTACGTCTGGAGTCACTATTTGGCTCGACTAGGAAAGCACTGGAGATTCTCTTCCTGAATGTACATTGTGGAAGGAAATTTACGTTGACAATGGACATGTGCTTCAAGGTCAATATTACTGACACCAGATTTTATATCTCGATATTTTATTAATTATATCTGACTTCCACCAACTACCAGAGCATTATTCTGGTCTGGATTAGTAATCCAGTGACATTTCCACAGCAACACCGTCTCCACATGGGAGCCTGTGCACATTATTTCCGTGCTGGTCGACAGCTCTGTCAAAGGAATTACCACCAATTTGATTATCGTGAAGGGACTGAGGGGGTGGCAATTGATCAGATTGTAATTATTCTCCTCTTAGGGGACGGAAAACTTTTGTGTAATTATCCGCATTGCCAGGGAAATCTCAGAGTTGGAACTGGAATGAAACGGCTTCCACAGAGACACGGCTTGTTGTGCAGCACAAGTCTTTTGTTCTATTGCAGGAATGGTGTCAGGGCCCATTCCCTTTGTCGTATCTCCTGTGTTCAGCTGTTTCTTCATGTTACGTGCAGCGAATCGAATTGTTTGAAGTCTGGTATCTGTGATTCTGTGGGGATGACCCTACCAACACTTCTGGGCTGAGGATGGGATATATACTGCATCATTGTCTTTTACACTGATGAGCAGGAAGGTTCAATTTTTTTCGCGGAATGGTAAAGCAATAGCCGAATGTTGTTGCTGCTGATGTGTTAGTCTCACAACCACAGTAATATTCTGGGGACCTGAGTTCGAATCCTGTTACAGTACACGATGGAATTCAAATCCAATAAATGTTTGGGATTAAGTGTCGAATGATGATATGTAATCAATTGCTGATTGTGGGAACAATCGATTTGGTTTATTCATGACCTTTAGGGAAGGAAACTGCCATCCATACCTGCTCCGGCCCACATGTAACTCCAGACACACAGCAATGTCATTGACTCTTAACAATCCTCTGGGCAATAAATGCTGACCTAGTCAGTAACGCCCTAATCCCAATGAACATTATTTTCAAATAATATTCGTGGAGTCCTTTTCTCTCGTTAGTTGTTCCATGATTCGACCATTTTTCTGACTGGATGTGGCAGGACGACAGAGCTTCGATCGGATATGTTGGCTTTGTAATCATGCTGCCCTCTCTATCAGATATTAGCCCCGCTGTTTGGAATGTAAGTACAGTAGTCAGTGTGATAGCTTTAACGTGTCATCAGTTTTAGGTACACATATTTCTGACATTGGTCTAGTCTATTCAATGAAACATTGATGCAATAATGGGAAATATTAGACTGGGCAAAACGTTACCGGTTGTAACTGAATACAATTCTCCTTCTATCCAACTGTGATCTACAATACCAAATGAATGAACAGGTTTGAGCTGCCCTGCAGTGCAATTCTACTGTCTATCCCCCAGTTCACACCAAGACCCATTCACCCATCACCCCGTGATTTACCCTGTTTACTAATGTGGTAACAATTCCATTTTAATATTCTCATTCCTCTGAGTTTTTGTCCATGGTGTCACATTTCTTACTTGTCGTGTTTTAGAAAAGCCCGAGTATTTTCCGTGGGGCAACACCGTTGCTCAGTGATTCGTGTTGCTGCCTCACAGCGCTGGGACCCAGGTCCGATTCCATCCTCTGGCAACTATCTTGCACATTCTCCCTGTGTCTGTGTGAGTTTTTTTTCCACAAGCTCCAGTTCCCACCCACAATCCAAAAATGTGCAGGTTACTGGCCTTGATGAACTGCCTATAGTGTTCAGGAATGTGCAGGTAAGGTCCATTAGGATAGGGGAATAGGTCTGGTTGGTTTAGTCTTCAGAGGATCAGTGTGGACTTGTTGGGCCGAAGGGCCTGTTTCCACACGGTAACGATTCCAATTCCATCCTGTTGTGCCACTTTCGGTTTTAAAATTGTAACTCTTTATCTCTGTTTCTCTCCATGGCCTTGATTAAGAACTTTGTGGTGTCAATCTTATGTAATTTCAGAACAAATGAATTTGTACATCTTGCGTTATTGTTTACTTCCCAGTGTATGGTGCTCCATGTTGGACAGGGTGTTTGAGCAACTTTGACACACGTCTTTCAAGCTGTTCAAAACCTGAAATTGCTGGATAGCTAGACATCACCTTCAACATATTGTCTAGTTTTCACCATTGTTAACAGCTAACCCGAGACTGCAACTTAAAAAAAACGGTTTTGCGATTTACACATGAAAGAAGTGACACTATCACTGTATTCTAATAGATGAAAGGCTGAACAGACAATCAATGTTTCAATGTATCATTTCAGTTACATCCCACTGGAAATTTCTGCTATAAATTCTGTGTTACGATCGAGCCCTCCAATGTCACCTGATGAGGGAGTGTCGCTCCGAAAGCTAGATTGCTTCCAATTAATCCTGTTGGACTATAACCTGGTGTTGTGTGATTTTTAACTTTGTACACCCCAGACCAACACCGGCATCTGCAAATCATGTCTATAATATAAGCCCTTCATCCCTGGAATACGTGAAGTGAAACATCTCTGAACTGCTTCCAATGTAATTATATCTTTACTCAGGTAAGGAGACAAAATAACAACCTCACACCCCAGATGAGGTCATTTATTATTTTCTCAGTGTTGTGAGACTTTGGAAATCTATTCCTGCAGAGGATTGGAGGCAGAGATATTGAATATTTTTGAGGCACAGACGGAAGGTTCTTAGATAATAATGGAGTCAAGGATTATGGGGCAGGAATGTGCAATATGGGGGAAATCATGGCAGTAGTACAAAATGATACTGATCCAAAACACCCAGGAACATAATGCAAAACAAATGTTAACGTATATTTTAAAAATGCAAAAGTGATAGAATATAGTTCCAAAGGACCATGGGGCTGCTCTGTCATGAGAGAGAGACCACTCGTGGTGGTTCAACATGAGGGTCAGCACACCTAAGGTGTCGGGGTGAGGTTGAGAGAGCGTCCTCTTCATATTAGCCTCTGTCAGTGTGGGAAATTGAACCTGCACTGGTGTCCTCCCTCTGCATCACAAATCAGCCATCCAGCCAAATGAGTGGGAGACTGTGTAACTGTTACAGACAGAAACAGCCACAGACAAAGGACAATAGAAACTTTCATAACAAGGGAAAAAGGTACAATTCAGATAACGGTCAAGATAACGGCGGAGGACAAAAATATTCTCGGCTCGAAATTGTATTTTATAATGAGACAAGTGTTTAGAAGCTGTCTTTGACTGAATAAAATAAGGTGAGACAAGTGAAATAACCAGGATACTAATTGTTATTGCTTACCGATAATCATAAGATAAGTGTAGATATTGGTCAGTCTGTGTAAAATGAGGTTATCATTACATAAAAGTATACAACTGATGGAATATATTGTTTGGAATGTCCGTCCCCGTGGGAAATGCCCTCGAAAAGGCGCTTGAAGAAAACGGGGTAAAAATGCCTGAATGTCGTCTCGTCAGTGACAGGAACCCAGGGGTTTGAATAACTGAAAGTTCCTACGACATGGAGCTGAGAAAACCATCAAATAAGCCGCAATCTTATTATATGCTAGAGCACATTTGAATGGGTGATTGTCCTCAAGATGGATTTTAATTGGATGTGATTTGAATAACATACATCTCTACTTTTTCCTATTATATGTTACGTACTGGTGCATTGACATTTTCCTGAAAACGTAAATTACTTGGAACATTTTCTGGAACATCCCATAATCGACATTCTCCACAATGTTCTATCACCGTGTGAGGGTATTGGAAAGGCGAGAGAGAAAGAGAGAAAGAGAAAAGGCGCTGCGTGCAGCAGTGAGAGTGATGGAGCATGAGCCTTGTTCGAGGGTAGATGCTATAACACATTTCAATAGTGTGCGGGAACAGAGAGAAGACGGTGACCCTTATCCTGGCAGAATGGGGAAAGTTATCGGTGCCTGTCCTGTACTGTTGGACATTTCTTCAGACCGCAGATCCTGCACTGAGCTGGGTGGTGAGCTGCCACCACTGTGCAGGGCAGCTCCAAACTGAGAAAGCTCAACCGTTTGCCAATTAGCCTTTTAAAGATGGTACCAGTGCCAGGGATCACATACTATCCATGGGGCATCCAAGCGATGGTGGTTACCTCTAGCCATAAAGGGTGGGAGAATTATAGGGACACCGTGGGGTGGGGTGGGTAGTGAATGAGGTGAGTTCGATAATGTAGCTCTAGGAAACTAACTCGGCCTCGTACAGGTGATTCTTCAGTCACACTCAATGAAAATGGCACTGAGATAAATTATTATTAGTTTCTGCCCAATGAGTTGAAGAATCTGCTGACTCCACTCCGTTACAAAGCTGAACAACAAATGATCACCCAAAACTTTCCATAATCCGAACTCACACCAATATCCCATTCACCCATCATTCCTGGGAATACTGGCTCACGTTGCATAATGCTGTCAAAATATCTTCATTTCAGCATTCTGAAACCTATGATCTTCCATGAAACTGTCTCTCAATCTCCCTTTCCCTTTTTTTCCCCAAAATTATTTTGTTCGTTGATATTTAAATTGATTCCCCCGCCATCTCTCTCTGGCAGTGATGTTCACACCCACAGCACCCTCTTGTCATGGCACAATGGACATATGGGGCTGTAAATGCATGTACGCTGCACATCCTGTCAATTCCAGCATGGGCTGCAAGATTCCTGACTCTGGGCAGTGATGCACCACAGTGTTACTGAGCAATGTACTGGGGTGGTGAAAACAGTTGCTTTGACGGTAACTGTTCCAGGTTTACAGATCCATTCACTGCAAATTTCTCCATACCGTACAGATGCCTTGTCCACGTCTATAAAGCAAGACACTGGTGTGGGCTGCATATCACCCCATACTGGACAGTGTTTCTGAATCAGTGCATCGGTATGTACTGTACTGCTCCACGTGTTGAACAGATCGCTCGTAGACTGGAGAGAACTGTGCTATATTCCATCCTGGACTGATTGCTGGGTTGTACTCAACCTGGTCTGCACAGTGCTCCATGTTGAATAGATATCTCATCTGGGCTTATACGGTCTGGGCTGGATCTGTGAGGTGGATTAACTATGCGATATAATTCTTGATAGAGTTATCACTCCTCCAGCATGGCGAATTCCGCTGTCCAATCCTGTGTTTCTGCAACATGTTGTTCATTAAGTAATTAGCCAATTAAAATGTGAATATCTGTCTTTTTTGTTATGCAACTGAACACACACATCTCAAAATATATGCTGAAGGTAGTCTTGACCAGAACATTTTCTTATTTTAAATAAAAATGTGAGGTGCTGTGTTTTAGATGAAATTCACTTGGTTAAAATATTCGACATGAAGCAAAACACAATTCATTCAACCACTGTCAACAAAACACAAAAAATCGGAGTAAAAGATTGTTTACCTACTAAACAATAACTGTTCCTACATGGTAAAATCCTATAAGCACACACTTGTCAAAGAACAAATTCAGGAAACAGATTGTTTCACGTGTAGTTCTCCAATCCAGGAGGAAAGAATATCAAAAGACAATTCTGAGAGAAATCTCAGAGAGAGTGTAGCAGCTGGGAGAGATTTCCAGCCTTCCACTCCTGCTGAGACCCCAGCAATAACTGGGGGAAGGTAAAATGAAGAATCCTGGTTCTGTGACATCTTGACCGTCCCTCCAATGGACTAGGCCGCAGATGCAACGACCGCAAGGAATGGACAGTATCTACGCTGTTTATGTAACTGTAGGAGCCTCTCAGAAATGTCTAACCCCACCTAAGCCGTTAAATGATGGTAAGATAAATGTCAAAGTTAAATATAAATAACTAAAATGAAAGGATACAGCAGGCCTGGTTATCAAACACAGCCGGCCCTGGGAGCCCAACAATTCCGACCCTGCCAAAACATAGTAGGATCATCGAGCTAGTGGATAGAAAGCGTCAGCTCTCTGCCTCACCTATAACCTTACAAGTGGAGATGATGCTATTAGCCCAATAGTCAGCGATGTCAACATCCCAACCAGACCAAGTATTATTGTGACCTATAAGGATTGTAGTGAAAGAGTTGACTGGAGCAGTTTGTACAGTGACTGTGATTGATGTCAGTCACCGTGGATACTAACTGTGTCATTGAAGGCTTTCCCTCTTCTATTAGTAAGGGGCTTCCGTCAACCTGTTATTCCATAGTATCAGCGGCAGCGTCATCCTCAAGATGATTGGGCTCAGCAGCTACAGGGAGAGGGAGACGAAAAAAATCTTAGAACAACAGACTGGAATGATCCAACAATGGATCAGAATCTGAGAGCATTAGACTGGAATGTTCCAACAATGGATCAGAATCTGAGAGCATTAGACTGGAATGTTCCAACAATGGATCAGAATCTGAGAGCATTAGACTGGGATGTTCCAACAATGGATCAGAATCTGAGAGCATTAGACTGGAATGTTCCAACAATGGATAGTCGTTTATCCTTGGGTCTATACTTGGTTTCTCAGGATTGGGCATGGTTAGAATTGAGGATACTAGCTGTACTGATGATTATTCAGGCAGGTTGCCATCCTATCCTCGCTATTGTTGGTGTTCCTGGTCAGCGTATCTCTGTCAATTCTATCAGCGATGGTGAAGGTTATTGCTATTTCTGTTATTTATATTTAACAAATACATAGCCTGTTATCTTCAGTCACAAATTCCACTTCATTTCTATCGATTTCCGAATCATCACTCATAAACATCTAAGAAGGAACACGTCTGTTGAGACCCTTGAGTTTTCCTTTTGCCCTGAACTGCTTTATGTCTCTATATTGTCTCTGTTATCAATCCTGCCTACACCCACCACTATAATATCCCCAGTCTCCAGGTGTGCCTCAGTGCTGTTGCAAAATAAGCTATCATCTGCCCTCTTGTTAACTTCAGATTTCATGGCTTTTCTGACCACTCTTCCAGTTACAAATATTTTTACTACAATCTTGTACTTGTCTCTCCAGTTATTTCATAATAGGGACCTCATATCTGAATAATAATGTCACTTGCCGTGTTATGTCTCTGAACGCATTGTTTCAAATTCTACCAGAACCAATAATAGGACTTAAATTCAAATAGCAACAATTGGAAAGAAACCTCATTTTACAAACAGCAATGATAAACTATCAGGATTTCTTTTATTATTTCACTGATAGCATTTGGTAAAGAAACCAAGTGTGACAAAAAAAGGTTGAGTCCATATTGTCTTGACAAATGGTCTCGTGGTCAACCACAATTAGTGATGGATAACAAATGCTGCCCTTGCCAGTGATGCGGACATCTCGTGAAACAACAGAATTAAAGTTGAATTAAACCAAGGAACTGTGGATGATGGAGATCTGAAATAAAATTCCCCAGCGTCAGAAAATATTGGAGAATCTCAGCAAGTATGGCAGCCTCTGTCAGGAGAAAAACAGATAAATTTCCAAATCTAGTGACCCTATATCACAACTGAAAGCAACTGGGAAGTAATGTTATTTATATCAGGGACGGTCGGATGTGTGAGGGGGAAGTTAGTTGAATGGATGTAGAAATGCCCGGCGAGAAAGAGAGAGAGAGAGAGAAAGGAAAAGCAAACATAGGAACTGCTGATGATGAACCAGAAGGAAAATAACATGGGAGCTTATTCTAACATTTCCCCTTTTCCCATATTCCTGAATATCATGTGAATTTAGATGTGTCCCTGTTTACATTGAGTTATATTCCCTCTGTCTTTCTTCTCTGAGTGTGATGATCAACTCCATCGGCAATACTGGTGCCGCCCTTATAGTTGCTGAGATACAAAGGAACGGAATGTCACATTGTCAACTGATTTTTTTGGAGAAGGGAACTGTAACTGTAGGGTTGTGCAGAGATGGAACTGTTTTTTCCTGCTAAGAACAGAAACATTTTCAACACTGAATGGGTGCACCGTGTGTGTGGGGATTTGGCTTGCTCCAGTAATTACAGAGTAAAGAGACGTTCTGTGGACACTTTTCACTGCTTTGTGTTATCAGCTGCTGCGTCCACTCAGAGAGACCCAAGGGTATTGTGACCCCACTCGGGACGAGATATGAGCACTGCATTTACAGAGTGTTCTGGGTTCATGATAAACACATGGAATCGTGGCTACACAGAAGGGAAGCTCCGTACATCGAGAGGACCAGGGCACTGCATGATCCTCCCAGGAATTTCCAGAACCATTTGGCTAAACTGGACCCATTCCAAGTGTAAAATGTGAAACCAGCGTCTTTCAAACAATGAGGTGGTCACTGAGCTGTGTCCCCTCCTTCAAACTCACAGCAGGGACAGGACTGTGCTGACATTTACCATGAAGTGAACTGGAATGATTCTGGAACTTTATAGGCAGAGTGGGTGACATATCCATCACGATGAAGTGTATTTGATTGAGTCTGGTGCTTTCCAGGCAGGAGTGAGTAACATATCCAGAGCGCAGTCCTCTGATATATCACAAGCTGATAGAAGCCCATCTGCCTGCTGAGAGGATTACATTGGTTCTGTCTCCACAGAAGAAGGTGCAGAAACTAACTTTCAGAAATAGTAGGGATCAGGGGCCCTGGTGAAAATGAGGGGCGGCACGAAATTAGAATTAATGAAGAGTATGTCTTTGAAAATCTAATCGAATAGAAGACTGGCATGTTTCTGGAACTGATGAGCTACATCCCCTAGTATGGAGGAGGTGGCAACAGAGCTAGTGAAAGAATTGCTGACTATTCGTCAAAGCTGGTTAGATTCTGGAAAGGATCCTGCAGACTGTAAAACAGCAATTGCAAACCGAAACATTTTAAACAGGACGGAGAGGGCAAACAGAAAACGAGATAGCTTGATGTCAGCTGTGAGAAAAACATTGTAACCTTTTATAAGGAATGTGACAACTAGACATTTGGAAAGTAATGATATGATTTGGCAGAGTTAGCCTAGATTCAGGAAAGGGAAATGATCTTTGATAAACCTGCTGTAGATTGTGGAGATTGTCCATTGTGACATCGAAAAGTGACAACTAGTGGGAGTAGAGCATTTGAATTTTCAGAAAACATTTGACACAGTTGAATACTGGTGAGTGGGGAATGTTAGAGTCCATGGGTAGGTAGGGGTGGAACACACAGAATGGATCCAAAATTGGATAATGTGCAAAACGAAGAGAGTAGTGTTTTTCTGTGGGTGGAAGGCTTGTGGGGTATCAGAAGGATCTGTGCTTGGGCAATAGCTATTCGCAAGGTATAACATGATTCAGGTGGGAACAACAAATGTAATGATTCTCATTTAAGTTTATTAAATGGTGAGAGGTTGGGAAGTTCTGTTGTTGAAATGGACCTGGATGTCCTTGGTTATAAGTCACTTACAGAATTCAGATGGGACAGTAAATAATTATAACCGTAAATGATATCTGGTCTTTCATGCAAAGTACTTGAAGCACTACAGCAAATATACCTTACTCAGTGGTAGTGTTTTGTTGAAAGAGCATTTGGGGTATTATGTACAGACTGAGCCTACTTCATAAATAATGATCCTGGCGTGATGGTATCATCACGAGAGAGAGCGGTAACTATGTAGTTAACCTGTAGCATTTTGAGAGAATACAACGGTGAAACTTGACGGTTACGGACAGACACTCATTTTGTCCCAAGCAGCCAATGATAAGGTGAGAAAATTCGTACTTTTCGTAGGATGCTCGATTCCCAATAGTTTACGTGTCAGTGCATAGACCTCATTTCGATTAACAGAGAGGTACAGGCTCCGAAAGAACTTTGAACACTGTGCAGTTAACGTGTGACCCTCCACTCAACGTTACATTGTCCATAATCCTGTCAGCAGCCACAATACCTTCATTCTGAAACAGTTAGCCATTCCCCAACAGCTTCTGATTTCCAGAGAGAACATAGGTCTGCTCTCGCAGCGACGAAGCTGCTTTTGAGACTTTATTTTTACAAAGGCTTCATTCCCACTGCCAGAAAGGCATGTGAACATAACCGTGATGCACTACGAGTAATGAAGCCACCAGGAATACCATGGAACAGTCCATCTGTGCAGTTCCTGCTCCTTTTGTTTGTTATGCTGAAGAATCTCTGACATTTTCCTGTTCCTGGGTTAGTGCGTGAGAAGGTGAATGGCCTCCTCCTGTTCCTTTGTAAGCGACTCTAGGTGTGAAATGGTCACTTGCTGATCCCGTGTAAAAGATGTGTGGGAGTGAGCAGATTCCTTGTCTTCCTGTGTAAAGGCAGGAGAGATTGAATGGGCTATCCCTCTTCTTGTCAAGTAGCTTTGATGGGCCGAATGATTTTCCCATATTCCTGTGAAGCCAAATTGAGGTACTGAGTAAACGCCTCCTTTTACTGTGGAAATGAGCAGCGCTATTTCATGAATGTTACCGACAGTTGAACAGCACAAGATTGAACGTTGTCTAAGTCTTGTTGCACATGGACACAGACTGCATCAGGAGGTCAAGGATGACGAAGTTTTCTGAGTATTGTGTAACGTACAGTAAATATCCCCACTTCTGATCGATGTAAGCTCAATGGGATGAATGGCCTCCTTCCTCACAGCAGGGATTCCCTGCTGACAACTGGGGATGCCTGGGCTGAGGTAGCTACCCTGAGGATCTCCTGCAGAGATGTCCCACGGCTAGGATGATTGATGCCCACCGATGATAAACATGTTCCATTGTGCTGTGGATGATTCCAAACACTGGAGAGTTTGCAATGGACTCTGATGAAGTGTAATTTTGCTCAGGCTTCTTGATGTTAAAAACTGCCTTGATATCAGGGCCAGTCGCTCTATTGCTCATATCAATAGGGCATCGTATAGGAACAGTCAGTGATTTCTTCAAACAGGGGTTAGCGAATGTCAGGAATTCTCTACTCCAGAGAGTCAAGGGAGCTATAGCAGTAAGTGGCCTCCAACTGTATCTGTCTAGCAGGTTGGTGAGTCTGAAAGAACATCAGAACAGGAGCAGGGTTATATCGTTAGACACTATGAACATTCTCCAGGCACTACGATTGTGGCAGATCAGGTTGTGGTCTCAGCCTCACTTTCCTGTCTGTATCCAATCATCTGTGACTCACTTCTCTGTCAAATATTTAACTAACTGAGCTGTGGATAAATGTGAACAAAGAGGCACCACATACCTCTGGAGAAGAGAATTCCCACTCAAATGGTCCTTTTAGAATTTCTCCTCATCTCCCTTATAGTGTCATGCAGCACGGAGACCTGTCCACATAACTCAGACATCCCAATCTGATCTAGTCCTACTTGCCAGGATTAGGCCCATATTCTTCTAAATCCTTCCTATTAATATGCATACCCAGATGCCTTTTAAATGTTGTAACTGTACCAGCCTCCATCACTTTCTCTGAGAGCTCATTCCATACACACTACACAACCTGAAAACATTGACCCTTTCCTATTTTTCTCCTGTCACCTAAAGCCTATTTCCTATAGCTTTGGAGTCCCCTGACGTGGGAAAAAATACCTTGGCTATTCAGATTATCCACGTTCCTCAGGATTTTATAAACCTCTATAATGTCACGTCTCAGCCTCCGATGCTCCAGAGTAAACAAGCCCCAGTCTGTCCAGCCTCTCCCTGTAGCCTAATCCCTCCATGCCTGGCAATAACCTTGTACATCTTTTCTGTGCCCTCTCAAGTTTAACAACATCCTTCCTGTCGGAGAGCGAACTGAATTAAACACAGTATTCTAAATCTGGCCTCAGCAACATCCTGCCCAGTCGCAACATGCTCTCCCAACTCGCATACTCAAAGTACTGATCAATGAAAGCAAGCATATGAAACCCCGCCTTCACCACCCTGTCTACTGCGACTTCACTTTCAAGGATCTATAATTGTGGGCTCTTTTGTTCAATTACGCTCCCCATGACCTCACCATTAATTGTATATGTCTTGCCCTATTTTACCTTACCAAATGCAATACTTCACATTTATCTAAGTTTAACTCCATCTATCACTCCTAAGCCCATGGCCCATCTGACCAAGGTCTCATTGTACTCTGAGGTAAAACTTGCTGGCCACTGCACCTCCAATTTTAATGTCATATATAAACATAATAAACGGGCAAATATTCACATTCAAATTATTTATATAAATAATGAAAAGCAGTGGATTCAGTACGGCTCTTTGTGGCACATCTCTGATCATAGACCTCCAGTCTGAAAAAACAGTTCTTTGCCACCTCTGTCTCCTACCTTCACTCTAATTTTGTCGTCAATTGGCTAGCTTATCTTGGATCTATTTATGACCTAACCGTACTAACTTGTCTGCCATGTGGGATCCTGTCGACTGCCTTGCTAAATCTATATGGACAGCGTCGACCACACTGTCAACTTCAATCTTCTTTGTCACCTCTTCACAAAATGCAATCAACTTTGTTAGAAATGATTCCCGATGCACAAAGCCATGTTGACTATCCTTCATCCGTTGCATTTGCAAATACATGGAAATCCTGCCCCTCTCAATTCTCTCCAACAATATGACCACCAATGACGTTAGGCTCACTGATCTATAGTTCAGGTCACTATTCCATTTCCTCTTCCCACGCTTCCGCTGCTCAGTGCAAATGTTAATGTAACCGGGTTGGTGATATGATCAAGAATATTGGTCTCACACTGTGTGAGGATTAGGAACGAATCAGGCAGGATTCTTTAATCTGCTAAAATTAACAAGTTTATGACCGAAACAAAGTTACTCAAACTAAGATGGAAAGATGAATGACAAATAGTTTGACTACAGCAAATCTGTGCGTCGATCTTTCCCTCTCTAAAAATACAAACACATGCACAACGGATGACAAACGGAAAAATATAATCTCTGCAGAACGTTAACTTGAAAGAACTGTGCCCAAATATTAATTGAACTCATGACGAAAAGAAACATGAGTGATAGTTCCAAACATCATTCAGCTTATGAAGCTGCTCTGCTCTTACAAGCTACTATTAATGGATAACTTCCTGGAACAGGTGGATTTAGTTGGATTGCCTTTACTTCAGGCAGTGGGGCGATTCCAATCAATCCTCGACAGGAATCCTCCATGAGTGGTAAAGACGACTAAGAAGTTTTCAGCTCACACACCTTGCTGGGAAGAGGAACAGCGAGATAGAGGGAGCAACAGGCTGTTACTTCTCAGGAAGGATGCATTTCCTCCCTCTCTGAGTTGAATCACACAATAACGTTATCCGGCCCCAAACTGAACCAAATGAAGTCTGTTTGAACAGTGTCTGAACTGTACGACTCCATCACATTCCCTGCTCCACGTAGGTACCTAACTGCTGCTGTTGGAGGCCTAGCCATTTCTTTTGAAACAAATAACGCCACTAGGCCTCAAAGGCCTCCGCTTCTTCCTTTCCCGCCGAACCAACCAGTACCCTTCCACTGACACCCTCGTTCGACTGACTGAACTGTTCCTCATTCCAACCAACTTGTCTTTCCAATCCTCCCACTTTCTCCAAATCAAAGGAGTAGCCATGGGCACTCGCATGGGCCCCAGGTATGCCTGCCTCTTCAACGGATATGTGAAAGATTCCAGCTACACTGGCATCACCCCCTCCCCCCACCTTTTCCTCCGCTACATCGACGACTGTATCGGCGCTACCTCGTGCTCCCACGAAGATGTTGAACAGTTCGTCCACTTTCCAAACACCTTCCACCCCAACCTCAAATTTACCTGGACCGTCGCAGACTCCTCCCTCTCCTTCCGAGACCTCTCCATTTCTATCTCGGACGACCGACTCAACACGGATGTTGACTATAAACCGACTGCATCCCACAGCTACCTAGATTACAACTCCTCCCACCCTGCCCCTGTAAAAACACCATCCCATATTCCCAATTTCTTCGCCTTCGCCGCATCTGCTCCCAGGAGGACCAATTCCAATACCAAACAACCCAGATGGCCTCCTTCTTCAAAGACCGCAATTTCCCCTCAGACGTGATTGACGATGCTCTCCACCACATTTCCCCCACTTCCCGCTCCTCCGCCCTTGAACGCCGCCCCTCCAATTGCCATCAGGACAGAGCCCCACTGGTCCTCACCTACCACCCCAACAACCTCAAGATATATTGTATCATCCTTCGTCATTTCCGCAAACTCCAAACAGACCCCACCACCAGGGATATATTTTCCTCCCCTCCCCTACCAGTGTTCCGGAAAGATCACTCCCTCCGCGACTCCCTCGTCAGTTCCACACCCCCCACCAACCCAACCTGCATTCCATGCACCTTCCCCTGCCACCGCAACAAATGCAAACTTGCGCCAACTCCTCTCCCCTCTCTTCCCTCCAAGGCCCCAAGGGATCCTCTCGTATCCATCACAAATACACCTGCACCTGCACACACCTCATTTACTGCATCCGCTGCACCCAATGTGGCCTCCTTTACATTGGGGAGACAGGTTGCCTACTTGCAGAACATTTCAGAGAACATCTCTGGGATACCCGCACCAACCAACCCAACCGCCCCGTGGCTGAACACTTTAACTCCCCCTCCCACTCCGCCAAGGACATTCAGGTCCTTGGCCTCCTCCATCGCCAGACGATAGCAACACGGCGCCTGGAGGAAGAGCGCCTCATCTTTCGCCTAGGAACCCTCCAACTAGAAGAGATGAATGTTGATTTCTCCTTTTTTCTCATTTTCCCTCTCCCACCTTTTCTTAGTCCCAACCGTCGGACTCAGCACCGACTTCTTGACCTGCAATCTTCTTCCCGATCTGTCCGCCCCCACCCCGTCTCCGGCCTATCACCCTCACCTGAACCTCCTTCCACCGATCCCATTCACAACGCCCTCCCCCAAGTCCCTCCTCCCTACCTTTTATCTTAGCCTGCTTGACACACCCTCCTCATGCCTGAAACGTCGATTCTCCTGCTCATTGGATACTGCCTGACCTGCTTCGCTTTTCCAGCAAAAGGTATTTTTCCTGTCGTAAGGGAGTCCAGAACTAGACAGCATAGGTTTCGGGTGAGAAGAGAAGTATATAAAAGAGACCTCACAGGCAACTTTTTCATGCAGAGGGTGGTACGTGTATGGAATGGTTCATGAGAGCAAGTAGTGGAAGCTAGTACAACTGCAACATTTGAAAGGCATCTGCATGGGTATATCAGTAGGAGGGCTTTGGAGCGATATGGAATGTGGGACTAGTTTGGGTTGGGATATGTGGTCAGTATGGAGTTAGACCGAGATGTCTGTTTCCATGCTGTACATCACTCGGACTCTAGGACTCTATGGCCCAGTCTTCACTGTTCACTAGGGATGAGAAAACTACAGACAGTACAACTCTGAGGAAATAGGAACATCCTTACCTCAATCTTAAATGGGGAAACATTTAATAGTAAAAGTGTATGAACCTCACAGCAAGTTGGCTTCCATTTTTTTTAAATTGAGGGCACAACCAATAGGAAAGACATAGACCATTCAGCCCCTCAAACCTATCCCACATTCCCATTGGCTACATTTAGTAAAGTATTTATCAAACGCAGCCTCCACTGCTCCCTTGGTTAGCCATTTCAGATAGCGTAAACCATAAAGCGTATTAAATTGGTGAAGAACTAGACTGTTTCAGTCAACAAGTCTGATCTGCTGTTCAATAAAGGCTGACATGTTTCTCAACAAATTTATCCCGATTTCTCACTGTTATCTTGATCCATGTATCAATCAGAATATATCTGTCTGTGTCTGTGCTCTATGTCTGTATGCATGTGTGTGTTTCAGCTTATTGGAAGGAGGCAGAGGGTAGTGGAGGAAAGGTGACTTTTGGACTGGAGGCCTGTGACCAGTGGCATTCCAAAGCGATTGCTGCTGGATCCACTTTTGCTTGTCACTTACATCAATTATTTAGATGAGAAATATACAAAGTATGGTGAGCAAATTTACAGACGACAAAAAGATTAGTTATATAGTGAAAGGTGAAGAAGATTACATAAGATTACAACGAGATTATGTTTAATTGCTCAATGTATCATAGAAATGTACAGCACAGAAACAAGGTCTGGTCAAACTCAGATGTTGCAAGTTAACTTAGTTTCATTTTTCAGCATTTGTACCATATCGCTCTTAACCCTTCCAATTCATGTCCCCATCCAGATGCGTTTTAAATGATGCAATTGTACCATCCTCCACCACTTCGTCTGGCAGCTCGTTGCATACATATACCAACTTCTGTATGAAAATGGTCCCCTTAGTTCCCTTTTATATCTTGTACATCTCATCTTAAATCTATTTCCCCTCGTTTTGGACTTCCCTACACTGGGTGAAAGACCCTGAATATTCACCTTATCCATTGTCTTCACGATTTTACGAAACTCTAGAATGTGCAAAATTGACTCCAATCAACACGAATGGCTGTGTTTTCAGTAAACCTGGCCTAAATTTTGAAATTCAATACTGACTCCTCTTCGTTCTTCATCACATCAGAATTCTAAATTAATTTTAACAACTTGTTCAGCCACATTATGAAACACCTCTGTGGGATTTGAATAAAAACTTATGGGCTCAGAGGTAGACATACTACCACCATTTGGCAACAATTCCTGAAGCTGCAACATTATTCTTCTGTGTGTTTGTTCATCAGACACTTTGGAAATACTGTGGCATACTTCTGTGACAGTCAGGTCTTGAATCCAGACATTCTGGTCCAGAGTGAGAGACACTACCACGCAAGTTCATGTATTGGAATCTAACCCAGAGCTCTGGCACAGAGGCATGGGCGTTACTCACTATACAAGTCTTAAACCATGCCCAGATTTTGGGTCACATTTTAAATGTCAGCTTTCAGCTCGGTGTGGATTCATTAAAATTTTGTTCACTTCACTGACTCACACAGTTAAATGAATTACATTGTTAAACATGTGAAATGTACTCACTTCAACTCTAGATTGTTGAGTTTATGTGTGCTGCCTTCGAGATAAACTATGAAGATCTTTAATTGCTTGGCTATGGTTTACACCTTAAGTGGCTATTATCTGACATCTGCAATATGAGGGAGAAAGCATCCTGCAAACATACTCTGCACTATAAAGGATCAGGAATAGATATTTATTACTGAACACCAGAGTCGAAGAAAGAGCATACTTTCTCGTCAAAAACACCAATCACTCTTTCCTGCTTCTAATGTGCGGCTGCTCTCTTCTTAAAACCACGAAGGAATCCAAGGCAGCTGATTAATGTCCAGCCTTTCTTCCCAGTACTGTCAGTCACTGGACTGAGGAGTGGCAGATGGAGTTTAATTTCAATAATTACAATGTATCACAATTTGAGAAAACAAACAAGGAGAGGACATCTACAATTAAATGCCGGGCCATTGGTAGTATTGTAGAACAGAGATATCTAGGTTTCTGTTTTTTTTTTAAGTTTACACCATGTGTAGGCACGGTGGTTATGAAGGCGTTTGGTTTGCTAGCCTTCATTGCTCAGACCTTTGAGTACAGGAGCTGGAACATTATCTTCAGGTTGCACTGGACATTCGTGAGGTCTCTCCTGAAGTATTGTGTAGTTATGGTCACCCAGTAACATTGAGGATATTATTAAACTGGGGAGGGTTCAGGAAGGATTTTTCAGTCTGTTGTTGGGAATGGAGTGTTTAAGCACAGGTTCGATGGACTGTGACCTTTGCCACTGCAGCGTCGAAGGTTTAGGCATTATCAAACTTGAAGAGGTTTATAAAACATTTAGGGGTATCGATAATGTTGAATGGAAGGTGCCCTTTCCTTACAGTGGTGGATATCAAGACTAGGGGGTAATTTTAAGATGACAGGAGAAAGGTTTACAGAAGACAAAGTGTCATAAAGCTACCCAGCTCTACCCAACCTGTTCCTGCCAAACAGATGACCTACATTAGTGTAGTTCCATTTGCCAGCATTTGGCCTATATCCCCCTAAACACTTCCTATTCACGTGCCCGTCCAGATGCCTTTTAAATGTTGTCATTGTCCCAGCTTGCTCAACTTCGTCTGGCAGCTCGTTATATTTTAAGCACCCTCTCTTTGAAAGCGTTGCCCCTTACATCCCTTTTAAGTCTTGCCCCTCTGAACTTCAACCTACGTCCTCTAGCTTTGGAGCATGCTACCCTGGAGAAAAGACCTTGGCTATTGACACTACCCATTCCCCTTGTGAGTATATAAACCTCTGTGATCACAATTCAACCGCTGATGCGCCAGGGAAAATAATCCCGGCATATTAAGCCTCTCCAACCCTGGCAATATCTTTGTAAATCTTTTCTGAATTCTTTCACGATTCACACACCTTTCCTCGAATAACGGGGCCATAATTGCACGAAATATTAAATAGTGGCCTAACCAATGTCCTGTACAGCTGCAAAATGACCTTCCAACTCCTACATTCAATGCACTGTCCAACAACCACAAGCATATCAAACACCTCAAAGTTGGTGAGAAGATTTGTTGCTCGGATGCTCGTTGTTGTGGTTCTGTTCGCCGAGCTGGGAATTTGTGTTGCAGACGTTTCATCCCCTGTCTAGGTGACATCCTCAGTGCTTGGAAGCCTCCTGTGAAGCGCTTCTGTGATCTTTCCTCCGACATTTATAGTGGTTTGAATCTGCCGCTTCCACTTGTCATATCCAGCTGTCCGTTGCAGTGGCCGGCATATTGGGTCCAGGTCGATGTGCTTGTTGATTGAGTCTGTGGACGAGTGCCATGCATCTAGGAATTCCCTGGCTGTTCTCTGTTCGGCTTGTCCTATAATAGTAGAATTGTCCCAGTCGAACTGATGTTGCTTGTCATCTGCGTGTGTGGCGACTAAGGATAGCTGGTCGTGTCGTTTCGTGGCTCGTTGGTGTTCATGGATGAAGATCGTTAGCTGTCTTCCTGTTTGTCCTATGTAGTGTTTTGTGCAGTGCTTGCATGGGATTTTGTACACTACATAATTGAGTCAGAGTTCTGGGTGGAGTACAATTTGTACGAAGCACCAAGGGGAGTTGTCTTGAGCAGTATGTCAATAGTCCGACGAGAGAAGTGACCATATTGGACCTGGTACTGGGAACGAGCCAGGACAAGTGGTAGAAGTTGCGTTGGGGGATTTCTTTTGGAACAGTGACCACAATTCCGTAAGTTTCAGAATACTTGTAAATAAAGAAGAGAGTGGTCCTCAGGGAAGTGTACTAAACTGGGTCAAAGCCAATTATTTCAAAATTAGTCAGGAGCTGGGAAATGTGGATTGGGGACAACTATTTGAAGGGAAGTCCACATTTTGAAATGTGGGAGGCTTTCAAAGATAGGCTAATGATAGTATAGGATAGGCATGTCCAGTTGAAGGCAAAGGATAGGAAGGGCAAGATTCGTGAACCGTGGATGACATCAGAAATTGTACGACTAGCCAAGAGGAAAAGGGAGCGTACATAAGATCTAGGCATCTGAGAACAGAACGGGTCCTGGAGGAATATCAGAAGCGTAGGATAATTCTTAAACAAGGAATCAAGAGGCCGAAAAGGGGTAATGAAATAGCTTTTGCAAGCAGTATTAAAGAAAATCCCAAAGCATTTTGTTCTTATGCAAGAAGCAAGTGGGTAACTAGAGAAAGGATTAGTCCACGAAAAAACAATGAAGGAAGGCTGTGTGCTGAACCTGAGATTGTTCATTGAGGAGAGGAACATGATGAATCTTGAGAATAGAGATAGACGTTTGATTAGTCTCGATCACGTTGGCATAAGTAGGGAAGATGTGTTGGTTATGCTATAGGCTATTAAGGTGGACAAATCCCCAGGGCCAGATGGGATCTGTCCCAGGTCATTGAGGGAGGCGAGAGAGGAAATAACTGAGGCCCAGAAAGATATCTTTGTGGCATCCTTTAATACAAGCGTGGTGCCAGAGGACTAGAGAGTAGATTAAGTTGTTCCCCTGTGTAAGAAGGGTAATAGAGATATTCTGGGTAACTACAGACCAGTGAACCTGACGTCAGTTGTTGGGAATGTGCTGGAGAGAGTACTAAGAGATAGGATCTATTTATATTTCGTAAAGAATGAGCTTAACAGTGATAGGCAACATGGTTTTGTGCAGGCGAGACTGTGCCTTACCAACTAAATGGATTTCTTCGAGAAAGTAACCAAGTTGTTCGATGAAGGAAGAGCTGTTGATGGCATATACATGGAGTTTAGTAAGGCGTTTGGTAAAGTTCCCCATTGTAGACTAATGGAGAAAGTGAAGTCACATGGTGTGCAGCTAGGTGGAAAAAGAACTGGTTGAGCAACAGGAGACAGAGAGTAGTAGTTGAAGGGAATTTCTCGAAATGGAGAAAGGTGACCAGCGGTGTTCCACATGAGGTCAGTGCTGGGACCATGTTGTTTGTAATATGCATAAATGATCCAGAAGAGGGCATGATCATCAGGTTTGCAGATGACACAAAGATTAGCAGAAAACATAAGAGACTGTCAGAGAATACAGGAGGATATAAATAGACTGGAGAGTTGGGCAGAAAAGTGGCAGATAAAGTTCATTCCAGGTAAATGTGAGGAAATGCATTTTGGCAAGTCTAATTCTAGAGCGAATTATACAATGAATGGAAGAGCCTTGGGAAACTTTGATGGGTAGAGAGATCTGGGAAAGCAGGTCCATTGTACCCTGAACGTTTCTGCACAGGTGGATAGAGTGGTCAAGAAGGCATATAGTACGCTTGCCTTCATTGGACCGGATATTGAGTATAAGAGCTGGAAAGTCATGTTAAAATTTTACAAGACATTGGTTCGGCCGCATTTAGAATATTGTGTACATTTCTGGCCGCCACAATACCAAAAGGATGTGGACGCTTTGGAGAGGGTTTAGAGAAGGTTTACGAGGATGTTGCCTAGTATGAGAGGTGCTAGCTATGAAGAGAGGTTTAGTAGGTTAGGTTTTTGTTCACTAGAAAAAAAAAGAGAGTGAGGGGTGGACCTGATTGAGGTTTACAAAATCGTGAAGGGCATAGACAGGCTGGATAGAGACAAGCTTTTTTCCCAGGGTGAAGGATTCAATCAACAGAGGTCATGCTTTCAAGATGAGAGGTGGAAAGTTTAAGTGGGATACACGCGGCAAGTACTTCACACCGAGGGCGTTTGGAACGTATTGCCAGCAGAGGTGGTAGAGGCAGGCACGGTAGATTAAGTTAAGATGCGTCTGGATAGATGCATGAGTTGGTGGGGAGCAGAGGGATACAAATGTTTAGAAATTGACTGACAGGTTTGGACAGTACATTTGGATCGGCTCAGGCTTGAAGGGCCGAAGGGACTGTTCCTGGGCTGCAAATTTTCTTTGTTCTTCTTCTTTGTTCTTTTTAAGTGTGCGTGTGTGGGGAGTGTGGGTGTCTGTGTGTTTGGGGGGGGGGGGGGGAGGGTGGGTGTCTTCGTCGGTGGGAAGTGTGGCTGTCTGTGTCTTTGTGCGTGTGTCGGTATGTGTGTTTGTCTCTCTGTCTGTCTGTGTGTTTCTGTGTCTGTCTGTGTGTGTGTTTCTGCGTCTGTGTGTGTGTGTTTCTGCGTCTATGTGTGTGCATGTGTGTGTCTGTGTTGAAAGAGTGTGGTGCTGAAAAACCGCAACCTTTCAGGCAGAATCCTAGGAGCAGCAGAGTTGAAATATCGAGCATAATCCCTTCATTAGGAAAGAGGCTTTTGGGCCAAGGGGACTGTGGGATAAATGTGAGGGGGTGGTGCTGGGGGCAAGGTAGCTGGGAAGGTGTTTCAGAGTCTCCACACGAGGCATCCCGGTCCTCTCGGGCTCATACCAGTGTCTTCCCCACATGAGGGGGGAGGGTAGGGAACGGATATCGGGCACTCCACCACCCAGCTTGGCCCTTTCTGTCCTATTCCAGGCTGTTTCTAATGGAATGGGAGAAAGGGAGGGAGGGAGAGTGGGAGTGGGTACCCCTGCTGTTAGTCTGGTGCAGGTGGGGTGGTTTCCAGAGGGATTCAGTACACAGTGTTGTATTCATGCAGTGTTATTTGTATGGGAAGTAAAGTGGAGCGAGAGAGAGGGAAAGAGAGAGAGAGAGAGAGAGAGAGAGAGAGAGAGAGAGAGACTGCATGCAGTCGTGAGAGTGGTGGAGCATGAGCCTTGTTCGGGGGTAGGCGCTATAACAGATATACAGTGGGTTTGCGGGAGCAGAGAATATGGTGAGCCTTATCCTGATTGTTGTGGTTCTGTTCGCCGAGCTGGGAAGTTGAGTTGGTCCTGATAGAACGGGGAAGGTTATTGATGCTTGTTCTTTATTGCTGGACATTTCTTCAGATTGCAGATACTGCACTGAGCTGGGTGGTGAGCTCAGACCATGCTCACACCAATATCCTGTTCACCCATCATTCCTGGGAACATTGACTCATGGTGCAAGATACGTTAGAAATTTCTTCATTTCAGCATTCTGGAACCATGCACACATCCTTCCATGACACTATCTCTCAATCTCACTCACTCTGTCTATTCCACAAACCCCTCCCATTTGTTGATACCTTGAACTGATTTCCCCTCCATCTCTCTCTGGCAGTGATGTTCACACCCACAGCACCCCCATGTCATGGCACAAGGAAGATATGGAGCTGTAATTGGATGGGAGCTGCACCTTCTGCCACTTCCAGCATGGGCTGCAAGTTACCCCTCACTGGGCAGTGATCTCACACAGTGTTACGGAGCAATGTACTAGGGTGATGGACACAATTCCACACCCTGGTCACAGAGCTTATCTGGGTTTATAGATCAATGCACTGCTATAATGTGCTCAGTGTACCGCTCTGGACTGATTGCAGGGTGGTGTTCAGCAGTACACTAGCCTGGTCTGCACAGTGCTACATGCTGAACTGATATCTCCTCTGGGTTTATAGTGTCTGGTCTGGTTCTGTGAAGTGGATTGAGAATGTGATACAAGTGATCCTTTCAGTTGATATGGTAATGCCTTTATTTTTGTTCGCAATCATGTGATTGGACCCTCCAAATTCTGACTCCGCCAGCCAGTCCCATTTATCAGTCTAACTCCAGAGTTCAGCAACGTGTTGTCCCATGAGTAATTGTCCAGTTTCAATGTGAATAACTATTCTGTCTATTTCCCGGGCCTTTGGCCTTTCTCATCCTGGAGCATCGGAATTCACCACAATGAACCTCAGTAAGGTCACTCCTGAGAACCAACGCTCCAGGGAACATATCCACAGCCCATTCATACTCTCCATATCGCTCAACATCACTCGCCACCACCACCCTGCACAACTCTGTCAATATACTTGGAAATCTTTCTGCATGCTTTCAAGTTCAACAACATCTTTCCTGTAGCAGTGAGAACAGAATTAAAGGCAGTATTACAGAAGTGACTAAAACTAGCGAAAGTGAGTATTGCAGATGTGAGAGATTAGAGTCGAGAGTGTGAAAATGTTGAAGTTTCCAGCTCCTCGAATGCTGCCTGACCCGCTATGTTTTTCCTGCACCACTCTTTGAACCCAGTATATATCCCAGATGGCCTCCTTCTTCAAAGACAGCAATTTACCCTCCCGCATGGTCGACAATGCCATCCAGTGCATCTCATCCACTTCCCATACCTCCGCCTTCGAATCCCACCCCTCCAAACTCAACAGGAAAAGAACACCCCGTTCCTTACCTTCCATCCCACCAAACCTCCAGATACAACGCATTATCCTCCCCCATGTGCGCCACCTACAGACAGACCCCACTCCCATGGATATATTCCCCCTTTCCCACCCTGATCTGCTTTCCATAAAGAACATTCCCATCGTGACTCCTTTGTTAGGTCCACACCACCCACCAACACAGCATTCACTCCTGGGACTTTCCACTGCCACCGTATGAATTGGAAAACCAGGACCCTAACCTTTGTCCGAGACCCCAAAGGATCCTTCCACATCCTTCAGAGTTTTACCTGCACTTACACAAGTCACCTAGAGTATCCATTGCTCCTGTTGTCTCCTCGACATTGGGGAGATAGAATGCCAACGTGTGGAACACTTCAGGGAATATCTCTGGGACAAACAAACCTCACCACCCCGTGGCTGAACACTTTAACTCCCCCTCCCATTCCGCCATAGACATTCACGTTCTGGGCATCCTTCACCACCGAACCTGAACCATCCAATGCCTGGTGGAAGAAATACTGATCTTCTGCCTTGGGACGCTTGAACCACATTGGGTCAATGTGGATTTCACCAGTTTATTCATTTCCCCTCCCCCCACCTTATCCCAGATATACCCTACCAATACAGCACCCATGACCCGTCTTACCTGTACATCTTCGTTCTCCCCATCCACTCCACCTTCCTCTCCGACATTTTACCTCCAACACCAACTTCATCGCCCTATCACACTCTCAGCTACCTTCCCCTAGCACCATCCCATTCCCATTTATCTCTCAGTACCCTTGGGCCACAAACAGCATTCCTGATGAAAAGGTTACACAAGAAATGCCGATGCTCCTCCAATGCTGCTTTTCCAGCACCACGTTCTCGACTGTGATCTCCAGCATCTGCAATCCTAATTTTGTCCCTTGAGTTAATGCATCCCGTAATTTCCCCACCAGATATCTTAGTTAGCTTTTCTGTTAATATTCTCCTTTCCCTTTCTCCTTTATAAACAGAGCGGGACATATACAGCCCCGCAGTGCGCTGGCAATTCTCCCACATACAATGAAAAAGTTTTTATAAATTGCAAGATTTATAGACCATTCATCAGTAACCCTCATCCATTCCATTCAGATTGAGTAAATATTCCCTTTTATTGTGATGTGAAATGTTATGTAAGGAAAGGGTTAATTGAACTTATTTGTTTAGTGACTTTGATTAATGGCAGTCACCGTGTTTTGTAATTATCACAGTGGAGAGTTTCCATCTTTTAATGATCAATGGGCTCCATTCAATGTGTTATGCCATAGTATGAGCAGAAGCATCACCAACAGCACTAATAGGGATCAGCAGCTCCAGAGAGAAGGGGGAGGAGAGATCATTATCTGAGGACGTTAGATTTGAAGGTTACAACAATGGATCAGAATCTGAGAGCATTATACTGGAATGTTCCAACAATGGATCAGAATCTGAGGACATTAGACTGGAATGTTCCAACAATGGATCAGAATCTGAGAAGTTTGGACTGGAACGTTACAACAATGGACAGGAGTTTATTCTATTATGTTTGGTTTCTTTCTACAAATTATTATTGGTTGTCATTGAATTCGCAGATTTATTGTGCTCTTTGCATTATTCAACATTTTTATTATCCTCTCCTGTCTACCGTTGGTGTTCCTGGTAAGTCTCACTGTCCAGATATGTTTTCCTTTAAACTAATTACGACTGCATTACTGTTCTTTCATATAGTCTTCACTTCTTGTCACTATTATTGTTCATGTTGAGACTCTGAATCCAGATATCCATTCTGCAGATCATGTCTAACTGCATCAGTGAACTTGTTCAATTACTTACAAATCCTTGATTCTGGCAGTGTTACTCATGGGTCTCTATGTTGACCTACTCAGTTTCAGATGTGAACCATTGTCTCACTGTCCTTGTTATTTAAATATTGGGAGCGTGGAGGTCATTGTCGTCTATTCTGTTTACAAACTCCGTTTCCTTCCTGGGACTCCATCTCATCCCTGGCCAATATTTTTATTCATTCATTTCTTGGACTTGGGTGTCGCTGGCTGGCCAGCATTGATAGCCTCCCTCTATTTGCCCTTGAGAAGGTAGTGGTGAGCTGCCTTCTTGAATCGCTGCAGTTCACTTGCTGTCGGTTGACCCATAATGCTGGTAGGGATGGAATTCCAGGATTTTGACCCAACGACTGTGAAGAAACAATAGTATATTTCCAAGTCAGGGTAGTGAGTGGCTTGGAGGGGAACTTGCAGGTGGTGTTTTAACCAGACGAATCACAACATTTGTCATCCCTTTAGCCATGAGCTGATTCCTGACACCATGCCCTGACCATTATTAACTTTAACTATTCACTGTTCCAGAATATACTTCACTGGCATAACCCCTCTGCTGTTTAAACCTTGAGCTGTGTAACACAGACTTAATGATAACAACAATCTGCTGCTGACACTCTCGGGTTGAAACCTGCAGAAATCTGATTCGAACTCAGATCAAATTTCCATCCATCTGACATTCTTGTGCACGATGATCGATATACTATTGTGTCTGGCAATGCCTTTATTTTACTATTCTCAAGTACTTTAACTCATCTGTCCATGAAACTTCCCTCAGTCCCTCTGTGTGGATTATCCAAATCCCTGCCAGTTGTTCATATTTAACCTGGTTTCCTTTAAGTATAGTTTTTAATACTCCTCATGCTGGACAGATAATCCAGTCTACTGAGCAATGCACTAGCATAGTCTGCACAGCTCTCCATGTTGGCCTGTCATCTTGTCACAGCGTATGTTGTTTGGAGTGTTCCGTGAAACCGATTCAGAATTTGATGAAACAATCCATTTCAGCTGATCCAAAAATACCTTTATTCAATGATCTCGTTCTTGTAATTTTGCTCTCAATGTGATCAATTCTCCAGTTAGTCCCACAACCCAGCCTTTTCCTCCATATTTCCACAACATGGTCTCAGTTAGTTAATTGTCTGTTTCTGCCTTTAATGTGAATCTCTCTATCCCCCTGTATCTTTCCCTAGCCTTGGGCTTTGACTCTCTAGTGTGTTGAGTGATGGCATTGTGAAGTTCAAAAGCAATGAAATGGTGTGTGTCAGGCTGTTGTTCATTTCCCCGTGTGTCCCATGTGGTGCTCCACGGATGGGGGGTGGGAGGTGGGAAAGAAGTAGAGAGTGTGTGTCAGCCTGTTATTCACTTCCATGTGGTGTGTGTGTGTGTGTGTGTGTGTGTGTGTGTGTGTGTGTGTGTGTCTGTGTGTGTGTGTGTGTGTGTGTGTATCAGTCGGTTGTTCATTTCCCCGTGTGTCCCATGTGGTGTTCCATATTGGAAAGGTGTGTGTGTGTGTGTGTGTGTGTGTGTGTGTGTGTGTGTGTGTGTGTGTGTGTGTGTGTGTGTGTGTGTGTATCCGTCGGTTGTTCATTTCCCCGTGTGTCCCATGTGGTGCTCCATGTTGGAAAGGTGTGTTTGTGTGTGTGTGTATCCGTCGGTTGTTCATTTCCCCGTGTGTCCCATGTGGTGCTCCATGTTGGACAGGGGTGACTGCACCTTTGCCTCATGTCTGTGAAAGATGCTCTGTGCCTGCCCACTGAGCGTCTGACCTCTGTATTTGTCCCTTTGAGCTGATTGTGTGGTCAGTAACATGAGGAATCCCCTTGAGTATTATTGTAAAAGACCAGGTTTCGAACATCTGTGGCAATGCTCTCACTTTTAAAAAAAGTTTATTTTCTCCTTTTCTTTAAAGAGAGATCTTAAAGGCCGAACTTCCTACTGCAAACGACTGAAATAAATAACTTAGGAGGCTTTTGGGGTTTTTTTAAATAAATCGTGATAACAATGGCCAGCTCCGACAGACCAGACTTTCCAGGTTTGCTGAGCTGTAACAATCACCAGATTCCTGGGGTGGAAGAAAGGTTGGATGCTTCAGTAAATGATCCCTAGCTGTATTATCTCTGAAATCTGTCTTGATGCTGTTTCCTCCTGGATTGGATGTGTCTTTTTGCCAAGGGACGAGTTTATGGGATGTTAGGACATTGAAACTCTTCATTATTGGAAAGTACTGTATCTAATATTCTGTTAAGATTTCCAATAGTTAAGTTATTCTAAACATCTCTTCTTTTTGTATGTATTTTTATTATGGTGTTTAAATAAATTGTGTTTTGGTTTAGGTTGAGTGGTTTGACCAGCCACATCACATCTGAAGCACCCATTTCACATCTACCTTTACTAAAAGGTAGTGGGGCGACAGCACCAGCGACCCAAGTTCAATTCCCACTGATGACTTTGTGGAGTTTGCACATTCTCTCTGTATCTGCGTGGGTTTCCTCTGGGTTCTGTGGTTTCCTCCCACAATCCAACGAAGTTTAGGTCAGGTGAATTGTCCATGCTAAATTGCCCATAGTGTTAGGTGCATTAGTCAGGGGTAAATATGGGTAGGGGAGAGGGGCTGTGTAGTTACGTCTTCGGTGGGTCAGTGCGGACTTGTTGGTCTGTATGGCCTGTTTCCATACTGTTGGGAATCTAACCTAAGACAACGTTGGCGTCCAGGCTACCATCTTAAAGCATTTTAAGGCAGTCTGGTCTGTTCCATAGCACAGTGGGAACACTTGTCCAGTTCAAAATCGATAATTCCAAATTGGGTTCAGGATTAGAATCCCTACAGGGTGGAAGCAGACCATTTGGCCAAACAAGTTCACACCAACCCTCCGAAGAGTAAATTACCCAGACGCGTTCCCCTCCACTATTACTCCATATTTACCCCTGACTAGTGCAAATAACCTACACATCACTGCACGTTACGGGCAATTTAACATGGCCATTTCGCCTAAACTAGATATATTTGTACTGTAGGAGCAAATTGGAGCACCTGGAGGAAACCCACGTAGGGATGGGGAGAATGTGCAGAGGGAGATTGATGGGCTCAAAGGCAGCATTTTGTAGTTGTTAGTATCTTTTGTTGTGGGTGATGAATTTGGTTGGTTTGTACAATGTTTTGTGTAGTAATGGCTATTTCTGTCACTAAGAGTTCTCTGGGTGAGGACAAAGTGAAGTTGGAGATTTTACAAAAGGTGAGCAAGGCAAAGCTTTTAGGATTGGCAGACAAGCTGGAGTTGGTTTTGTGTTTATCTGTGAGAAAAAGACATAATTACAGCTGTAGCTTTACATTTAAATTTTTGCGGAAAGATCATCAGAATCTTTGGAAATAGCTTGAATTCATTTGCAGATTGAGCAGCTTGGACACAAAAAGGAATTGAGACCGTTTGAAGTATGATTTAAAGTAGAATTAAAATAAGAGGAAGAAGAAAGACAGAAAAAGAATGAAGAAAAGCAGGAAGAGAAAGTTTCAACTTCAAACGTTAGCAATTTGAGAGGATAGTCGACTTAGCAGGGTGGAGATGAAGGGAGATGGTAGGCTGGATGAGGAGGATAGTGAGGATGAACAACTCTATGGTAGCCAAAGGCCTGAGGGGGATCTGTTTAAATATGTACAGACATTGTCTAAATTTGATGAAAAGGATGCAGAAGTCTTTTTAATTTCATTTGAGAAAGTGACTAAACGGATGCACTGACCACTGACCAAGTGGGTTGAGTTAATCCAAACAAAGCTGGTCGGTATTATGAGTGAGGTATGTGTATCCCTATTGGAAGAGGTATCTGGAGAGTATGAGAAGGTGAAGACAGACATTTGAAGGGCATATGAACTTGTTCCAGAAGCCCACTGACAGTGATTTAGAATGTAAAATTGTGTCCCTGATTAAATGTACATTGAGTTTGAAAGGATTAACCAAAGTAATTTTGAAAGGTGAATCAGGGTATTAAAAACAGAGCAACCTATGATACTCTGAGACAGACTCATACTCTGGAGGAGTTCAAAAAGTCACTTCCTGCAGTCGTGTGAACGCGTGGGGAAGAGCGGAGAGTTGAAATGGCACAATTCGAATCTGAAATGACTGATGATCATCAGTTGGTCCATAAATCAAAGTTTGGCTTTTGGGAGGACTTGAGGAGAATGTGCAAGATGTTAAAATATACACCTATGTGCAAGATTTAGTGGCATAGGCCAGGATCAGCAGGTAAAGAGGCTACAGCATTAAGATGTACAGGAAGATGTAAATCCTTTAAGCTGAGACATGGGGAGATATGTCATTGAGAAGGACTTTATTAGAGATGAGAAGTGCTCCAATACGTAAATTTGTTTGGAGTGTCTGGTGACACCATCAATTGTAAAATATTTCACAATTGGGAAGGAGGCCTTGAGCTTGGTGTTGATGTGACAATATTTCAGCATCTAATGTGTCAATACCGTGTCAAGACAAATATATATACTGATCATAACGCCTGAACGATTTTGGACAAATTTAGGGAGAATACTTCCTTACCATTCAGACAGAGGTTATTATTGTTGCCATTCAACTTGGAAGTTATACAAGTGACCGGACGAGAACCCGTACTTGCTGACAAGTTGTCGAAACTTAGATGAAGAAAAACTGAGGCATTCAGTCGCAGAAGTAAACTGACTGAAATACAATAGAGTTGTGAATGTTAGCACCCTTAGTGTCAATGTAATATATATGTATTGCAGTCTATTGGAACAATAAGAATAAAGGGTTTAAATGAGGCCGTCATTGTATATTGATGTTTCTTTTTTCACTTTAAAAAGGTTATTTTCTCTTGTGTTTTTTTTTGAAGAGAGGTCTTTAAAGCAGCGATGCCGAACTGTCACCTGAAAACAGCTTAGGTAAATAACTGAGAAGGCATTTAGGTTTTATTAAAGCGTTATGAACAATGGAAGGGGAGTGGCCAGGTTTTCTCGTTTTGTTTTTAGCTGCAGCATTCAGAAGTTGCGTGGGATCCCAGAAGGGTTGGAAGTTTCAATTCATGATCCCCAGCTGCTATTCTCTCTGAAAACTCACATAAAGTTGCTTCCTCCTGGATTGGAGAACTGCACATTAGATTCTGTGTTTGAATTTACCTTTTTGCCAAGGGGTGTGTTTATGGGATGTTCCTGTATTAGCGCAGTTAATTAGTAGAAGGCACTGTATCTAATGGTAACATAGATATTCCAGTATAGAAGCTATCCCAGATTGTTCTTCTCTTTGATTGTGTCTTAATTGAGGCTTTTGAATGGATTGCATTTTGCCTAACGTTGAGTGGGGTGACCAGTTGCAACACATCTGGAACACACAGTTAACATCTACATTTAAAATAAGGGAAAGTTAGGTTCCAGGCTGCCTGCTTAAAATATTTTGACGGGGTCTGGTCAGGTCCATACCACTTGTAGCTGAGGGGATTCTGACTGTCTCCTGCTATTGCAAAGTTAGTGGAAGTGTTGGGGATGGTTTTCTGGAGGTTGTGCTATGAGCTGCCTCAGACATTCATGGAGACCTAAGGATTTGGTGACCCACCTCTGGATGGAGAATGGGGTCTGTCGTTACAGCATCTGGGTCTGTGACATGAACAGCAAATGGAGCAGAGGCTGAAGAGAGGGGAGGCTCTGAAACCACGGTGTGAATGTGTCTGGGGAAAGGGACCTACTGGATCCACCCCGTGTTTTCCAGGAACAGCTTGCAAAGTTCCACTTAACCCTGGAGCAGAATGTGAGGGGACCCTGACTGAATAAGGAGCTGATCACAGAATGGTGTCATCTCCTTCAACAGGACCTGCAGCTTCACACCAGGGTGAGGATGGTGCTGCCAGTGACAGTTAGAGTCACTGTTTCATACAGCTTCTATGATCTGGAACTTTCCAGGCCGGAGTGGGTGGCATGTGCATTATCTCCCGGTGGCACAGTGGTTAGCAGTGCTGCCTCATAACGCCAGAGACAGGGGTTCAATTCCCGCCTCAGGTGAATTACTATGTGGTGTTTGCACATCCTTCGCGTGTCTGTGTGGGTTTTCTCTGGTTTCCTCCCACAGTCCAAAAATGTGCAGGTTAGGTGAATTGGCCATGCTAAATTACCCGTAGTGTGAGTTGAAGGGGTAAATATACGGGAATGGGTCTGAGTAGGTGGCGGGTCGGTGTGGACTTGATGGGCCAAAGGGCCTGTTTGCACACTGTAAGTAATTTAATGTCACCATTTGGTGATGGAGGGTATATATTTTGGATGAGGTGAATGTTTTATCTCTCAGCAGAGAGTTGCCAGGTGTATCCATGTTTTCTCAGTATTGCAGGATTCCTAATGATGTACATGGCTCTATGGGCTTCCCATGTTAATGAGGAGAGTTCGAGGAACTGAAGGAGCTCTCACTTCATTAATGTTAGAGTGCCCATGTACAGTACATCATGTTGGTGAATACTCACTGTCCTGGCAGCAGCCACTGCATCTTATTTCAGAAGCAGTCAGCCATTCCCATCGTCTTTGCGTCTCCATTCGGAAAGAAAGGATTTTGATAGCCTTTGATAGACGTCTCAAAACAACCTCCCCTCACCACTCCCACTACCAACAAACCACATCAAAATATCCCTGGTGTTCTGAGAGTAGTAGGACCACTGGGAATGTCAGGGAGCAGACCATCAGGGAGATTGAGCAATACTTCCCATGTCTGAATGGGTTAGAGTAAACCCTCCAGAACACACTGTCTCTCTATATTGAGTAATCCATCTCCATTTCAGTAACATACTGCCTTCCATTCTTCCAGAAAAAAGCTGGCAGGTTATACATTCCATTATATTCCACGTGGCAAAGTATTATTCATTGACTTTACCTGTCCATATCAATTTGCAGACTCTCCACATTCTCTTGATAGTTTCACGTCTTGTTTACCTCAGTGTCAATACCAAACTTAGTAGCAGTACATCTGTTCTATCATCCTGATCACTGATATCGCTTGAAAACAGTTAAGGACCCAGCACTGGTTACGTTCTGTCAAACTGTTTAAGACTGATTTGTCCAGAATGCCTGCGTCCTGATAGATAACCAGTCGTCCCCCGTTCCTGTGGATCACAGTCGAAGGACTGAATAAGAAAGAGGAACAATCCAGCCCCTCAAGTCTGTTCCACCATTGAGTACAACATGGCTGATGTAATCGCCGGCTCAGGTCCATTCCCTGCCTGCTCTCCAAATCCCTTCATTTACTCAATGTCCCAGCATCCCCTGCACACTGGGACAGTGAGCTACACAGATCCACAATCCATTGAGAGAAGTAAGTTCTCCTCACCCCTGTTTTAAATCTGCTCTGCCAAATCCTAAAACTATGACCTCTTGTTCTAGTTTGCTCCAGATGAGGAAATTTCCACTCCACACCGACATTGTGAATCGCCTTTAACATCCTCCAGGCCTCAATGAGGTCTCCTCTCATTCTTCTGAACCTAGTGTGCATTAGCCTGATCTGCTCGAACTCGCTTCAAAAGACAAATTCATCTCTGGAATCAATCTAAAGTACTTATTCTGAACTGCCTTCTTTGTAACAACATCACTCCTGCGTCAGGACAACAAACCTGATCACAGTACGTCAGTTACAGTCTCACTAATATCTTGCAGAATTGCAGTATTTCTTCCCTCCATTTATACTCTATTCTTTTACAAGTACTTGCTGAAATCGCACTTGCTTTTCTTATTCCCTGCTGTACCTGCATGTGAGTTTTCTGTGATCTGCACAAGGACACCCAGATGCCTCTGCAAGTAAGCGCTCTGAAGTTTCTCTCCATTTCCATAACATGTTGGATTCCTCTGATCAAAATGGTTAATCCCATATTATCCACGTTAAATTTTAACCGCCAGATGTTGGCACATTCATCTAAACTGTTCATGCCCATTTGCAATTTTTCGACAACTTCATTACATCAACCTACTTTCCACTTGTTTTAGTGTCAGCTGAAAATGTGGCTGTAGTGTTTTCTCTCCTCTCATCCAAGCAATACAATGGATGGTAAATTGTTGGGTCATGTGGTCTGAACTCTATGGAATCTCAAAAGTTGCCAAACATGAACGAAACAACTATTCCATCTCTCTGCATGTTGTTGGCTCACCAGCCCTCTATCCAGGCGAATTATCTCCTCCCAAACCCATGTCCTATTTTACAGCTTAACGTTTTGTGCAGCGTTTAATCAATGCCTTTCCAAAGTCCAGGTCCTTCACTTCTCCAGGATCCGCATTGTCTACTTTGCATGTTACATCTTTAAAGAATTCGAGCAAACAAATGCTTTAAAAAATGCTGATTCTGATGTATACTGGTTTTACTTTGCAAATCCCCTGTTATTAATTAATTAATAATGGAATCTCACAATTTCCCTTAATTCACAACAGAATGCTCACGACCTTTTGTTGACAGGTGAAGGTGATTATCCTAATTCCTAACTTTTCTACACACTCTACGTTCCCTTTCCCATGTTCCTCTGAAACAGGTACAAATCTTTAAAAGATCTGCTCCAATCGCTGTGTAATAGACATGAGTGTCTGAATGGATTCACTCAGTTCCTGGTTTATACGCTCAGTGGGCTGAATATCCCCATGGTGTTCCTACATTATAGTTTCGATGGCTGGAATGTCCTGATTTACAGGTTCAAGATCTGCTTCTCCTCCTCCTGATAATATGTCAGAAGGCTGAGATATTGTGAAATCTTCCTGTTGCTGTGCAACATTTTGAGGGGCTCAAAGGTCTCTTCATATTCCTTCAAAACAGGCTCGAGATACTGAACAATCACCTCCTGCATCCCTGAAATGGGATCGAAGGAGTGAATTGTCTTCTTCTGTTCCCGGACACCAGACTCATGGGTGAATTACCTACAAATTTCCATTACATGTCTCAAATAATTTGATCTCCTTCTTTAATTCTCATGCTGAATGGCCTCCTGTTATTCTAGTGTACCAATCTCTTCAAGTTCCTGTGTTAGAGACTTGAGGAGGCTGGATAGACTGATCCTGTTGCTGGATAAAAGTATACTGGTGACTCATGGCCCTCTCTGCATGCAGTGTTATACACTCGAGGGGCGGACTGGCCTCCTCCTGCAACTGTATATCAGGATTCAGGGGCTGAATAACCAAGTTCTGTTCTGGTGTAACAGGATCGAAGTCCTGAATACCCTTCTGCTGTTCCTGTGTTACAGGCTGGAGAAATGGAATTGGCTATGTAATTGTCTTCTGTTGCTGACTCTTTCTGGTGTTCTATTTAAAAATAAGGCCACTTTTCATTCTTTTAAACTCTACTGCGTATTGGATCAACCTGATGGTCCTTTCCATGTAAGTTAACCGCTTCATTGCAGGAATCAGATGGAGGAAGCATTTCTGATCTGCTTCCAATATAGCAATATCCTTTCTTCAGTGAGGAGACTAAATCTGTGCACACTACTCTAGATGTGATCTGATTATGATCCTGTACAGTAACAGCAACACTTTACCAGTCTGCTGTAAGGTTCCCAGCCAGGTTAGAGCACGCTCAGCTGTCTGGGGGAATGCATAGCATTGTTGAAAGATCATTGTCCTTCTCTACCCCACCAGCATAACGGGAGATCTGGTGAAAATGTCATAATAATACTTGAGAAGACTGAATAACGTGACGAGATTACCTCAATGTCAAATAGCCTTCACCAAATATCTCACCTGAATCTACCATTGATCTCCCAAGAGGCCACATCGCTCAGATTCCACACAATCTACTAAGGTGAAGCTTAGAAACAGCAAGGAGAAGCAAAGATTGATGGAAGTTATATGTCAAAGTGAAAGTTGCAATACAAATGTTGGGTATGTTATAAAACAGGAAATAAGATACCCAGGTTTGTTGGTACTGCAATAATAATAAACAGTTTCAAACTACATCTAAACTGTGGTAACCCACGTGAATAATAACACTGAGAAAATTGATTTCATTAACGCCTTTGAGATGGTTTCCTTTAACAGTATATTGATCACTGAAGTAGAAGTGAGCCTGTTTTGAAATTGATGCTATGTGCTCAGAAGAGCCAATTGAAAATCCTGCTGAAAAGGAGGTTTCGGGAATAGTAATAACAACATATTGAATTTTAAATGACGTCTGAATACAAAACAGTTGTTTTTGAAATTGTAGTTATAAATCTGAGTCATGCAATTCACGAAAGTATGAGTTTAAAATTAGATTCAGTGAATTGGAGAAGTACATGAAAAAGATTTACTGGAAGACAGGTAATGGTTGTTGTTTAAACAAACACTTTAAAATGTACAATACACACATGTCCACCATAGTTCAAACAGCAAAGGGGTAAGGTGACTTAAAAATAGTTTACAAAAGAAGCTAAAGATTGCATTAGGTCAAAGGAAGAAGCTCCAGAAATTGTCAGATATTGTTGTAAGTCATGGATTCAGTGACATTTGAGGACCAATGAACTCATAATGAAATAATAAAAAGGAATGCAAACTAACAAGAAACATTAGAATAACCAAATGCTTCTCGCGATACTTGATAGGAAAGTGAAGGCAAGGACACGTGTGGAATGGGGAATATCCACACAATAAAATTTCTTGCAGAGAACTTGGAAATTACAGAGAAGCTAAACAGTTACTTTCATAGAACATAGAACATAGAACAATACAGCACAGAACAGGACCTTCGGCCCACGATGTTGTGCCGAACTTCTAACCTAGATTAAGCACCCATCCATGTAGCTATCCAAATGCCGCTTAAAGGTCGCCAATGATTCTGACTCTACTACTCCCACGGGCAGCACATTCCATGCCCCCACCACTCTCTGGGTAAAGAACCCACCCCTGACATCTCCCCTATACCTTCCACCCTTCACCTTAAATTTATGCCCCCTTGTAACACTCTGTTGTACCCGGGGAAAAAGTTTCTGACTGTCTACTCTATCTATTCCTCTGATCATCTTATAAACCTCTATCAAGTCACCCCTCATCCTTTGCCGTTCCAACGAGAAAAGGCCGAGAACTCTCAACCTATCCTCGTATGACCTACTCTCCATTCCAGGCAACATCCTGGTAAATCTTCTCTGCACCCTCTCCAAAGCTTCCACATCTTTCCTAAAGTGAGGCGACCAGAACTGCACACAGTACTCCAACTGTGGCCTAACCAAAGTCCTGTACAGCTGCAACATCACTTCACGACTCTTGAATTCAATCCCTCTGCTAATGAACGATAATACTCCATAGGCCTTCTTACAAACTCTATCCACCTGAGTGGCAACCTTCAAAGATCTATGTACATAGACCCCAAGATCCCTCTGTTCCTCCACCTGACTAAGAACCCTACCATTAACCCTGTATTCCGCATTCTTATTTGTTCTTCCAAAATGGACAACCTCACATTTGGCAGGGTTGAACTCCATCTGCCACTCCTCAGCCCAGCTCTGCATCATACCTAAGTCCCTCTGCAGCCGACAACAGCCCTCCTCACTGTCCACAACTCCACCTATCTTCGTATCATCTGCAAATTTACTGACCCACCCTTCGACTCCCTCATCTAAGTCATTAATAAAAATTATAAACAGCAGAGGACCCAGAACTGAACTCTGCGGAACTCCACTTGTAACTGGGCTCCAGGCTGAATATTTACCATCTACCACCACTCTCTGCCTTCGACCGGTTAGCCAGTTTTCTATCCAATTGGCCAAATTTCCCTCTATCCCATGCCTCCTGACTTTCCACATAAGCCTACCATGGGGAACCTTATCAAATGCCTTACTAAAATCCATGTATACTACATCCACTGCTCTACCCTCATCCACATGCTTGGTCACCTCCTCGAAGAATTCAATAAGACTTGTAAGGCAAGACCTACCCTTCACAAATCCGTGCTGGCTGTCCCTAATCAAGCAGTGTCTTTCCAGATACTCGTAAATCCTATCCTTCAGTACCCTTTCCATTACTTTGCCGACCACAGAAGTAAGACTAACTGGCCTGTAATTCCCGGGGTTATCCCTATTCCCTTTTTTGAACAGGGGCACAACATTCGCTACTCTCCAGTCCCCTGGTACCACCCCCGTTGCCAGTGAAGACGAGAAGATCATTGCCAACGGCACTGCAATTTCCTCTCTTGCTTCCCACATAATCCTAGGATATATCCCGTCAGGCCCGGGGGGCACCTCTATCCTCAAGTTGTTCAGAATGTCCAACACATCTTCCTTCCTAACAGGTATCTCTTCTAGCTTATCAGTCCGTTTCACACTCTCTTCTTCAACAATACGGTCCCTCTCGTTCGTAAATACTGAAGAGAAGTACTTGTTCAAGACCTCTCCGATCTCTTCCGACTCAATACACAGTCTCCCACTACTGTCCTTGATCGGACCTACCCTCGTTCTCGTCATTATTTCATGCCAATCTTATTAGAGGCAAGATTAACTGATGGTGAAATTCAGTTTTTGTTCTCCAGTGATTGCCAAAATGAAAGGAGATTGCAGTGAAGCTTAGAAAGTTCACACAGAGAGACGGACTGACACAGGGGCATGGAAAATTGCTGCCAGGCAAGGTTAGGGAGAATCCCAAGATGTTGTCCACGTATATCAATCAGAACAGAATAACCAGGATACAACTGGGGCCCATTAGAGACCAAGGGAGCACTCTGTGTGTGAAGCTGGAGAACATTGATCGATTGTTACATGAAAGCTCCACATCTGTTTTACTTGGAGAAGGAGGATGCAGGGACAGAATTTTTAAAAAATGGGTTGGGAAGCTCATGACCAGACTGATATAAGATGGGAGCAGGGATTGGAGGCTTTGGTTGGTGTAAAATTGGACTGATTGCTATGTCTGGATAAGTTGCATTACAGGCTGCTGTTAGAGACAAAGGACAAAAGGCGCTGACTCAATTTTTTAAAGTCGAATCTGGCTACAGGGAAGTTGGAGTTGCCAGATGACTGGAGAACAACGAATATGGTCCCACTTTACAGGAAGGAATGTGGAAATAGCCTGACTGTTAACCAGTCAGTATTAGATCCGTGTTAGGGCAAGTACTGGAGAAAATAGGAAAGGTAAAAAATTATCTTTATTTGCAGAGACAAGGTTTGATCAGGGGGAGTCAGCATGACATCATAGGAGGGAAGTCATACCAAGTGAATGTTATTGTTTGTTTTCGAGCATGTTGTTCTTATGTTTTTTTCAGCAAGACCTTTGACCAAGCCCCACATGTAAAACTGATTTTAAAAAGTCATGAAATTAAGGGTTACTTAGTGAGTTTCTCGCAGGAGACTGAGGGTGGTGGAGGAAGGCTATTTGTGTGTCTGGAAACCAGTGTCCCCTCTGATGTACCACAGGTATCAGTGCAGTGTATCTTATTATTTGTGGTATTCATAAATGATCTAGATGTGAACGTGTTGAGGGGTTGTGGTGAGGGAGTGTGCTAATTAAGTTTGTATTTGACACAAAGTTTGGCCGGGTGGCAGTGAGGAGGAAGGCCTTACGTTACAGGAAGATTCAGATGGAACGGTCAGATGGAATATAACCCTGATAAACATGTGGTGAAGAAATGGGGTTATACAATGAATGCCAGCACATTAAGAAGCTGAGAGGGTGTTCCTCCACAGATCCCTGAATGTGACGGCACAGGGTAATAGGTTAGGGAAAAAATGAGAACCGCAGATGTTTGAGATCAGAGTCAAGAAGTGGAGTTCTGGTAAAGCACAGTCGGTCAGGCAGCATGCAAGGAGCAGGAGAGTCGATGTTTCGAGCATAAGCTTTTTATCAGGATTGGTGGCCACATTCCTGATGAAAAGCATATTCTCAAAAAGTCGACTTTCCTGCTTCTCGGAAGCTGGCTGTTCTGCTGTGTTTTTCCAGCAATATTCTTTTTGACTGAAAATATGTTAGTTAATAAGGCAGAGGAAAACGAAGGCAGAGCCTTCATTCACCGACGTATAGACTGTCAGAGTCTATGGTTAGGCCATGTTAGAACACTGTACTTAGTTCTGGGAGCCATATTGCAGGAAGGAAGTGATTGTAGTGGAGGTGTGCAGAGGAGATTCACCAGGATGCTCCCTGGGATGAAGCATATCAACTATGGAGAGAGGCTGGATAAGCTCGGGTTGTTTGCTTTGGAGCAGAGAAGGCTGAGGGAGAGGTGACTCTCAAGGATAAGATTACGAGGGGGATTTCCGGAAAGATGTTTGATGAAGTCCCAAACCCAGTGTTCAAAATCATATCTTATGGGATTGTGGCAAATATTTGGACATGGTGACGGAATGGGACAGCTGGCAGGAAATAGTGAGTAAAAGTTTTTGATTTTGATTTTATGACCAGGTGTATTTTCCAGAATAAATAGAATAAAACACAGTGAAATGCTTTCACTTGTTGTCACAAAGTGGTGCCATTTTGGATAATTGAAGACAATGGAATTAACAGAGGATACAGCCTGAAGAGAGTTTATGGGTTGTGAGACAGCTCCTCAGCATCGACCACCCCGGCAACCCAACCTCTCCATGACAGCTTCATCCCCATCTACATCAGACCCCAGCAACATCGAAGTTGCTGATCCTCAGGCACAATCTTTGCCACTGGGCAGATACTCCTCCATCACCAGCTCATTGCCCCCTGTGCCAGGCCATTCCAATGTCAGAGACATGTCTCTTGCTGCTGGGCCCACCTCATCGATGTTACTATCATGTCCTTCTACTATCCGCTTCATACAACCAGTGCAGGGCCCAAACAACAACATGTCTCCAATCTTCAGGCATCACCTTTTGCTACTGGGCCCTATCTCACTCACGTTGATTCTGCTGGTGTTGCAGCTGCCAATTCCAGGTCATGTGCTTGCTCCAGAAAAGTAAGGACTCACTCTCCTCCGCATTGGGCTTAGCTTTAGTTCCAAACACTGGGTCCAGCTTGAGGTCAGTAAATTACAAAAAGAAAGTTGGAAGAGAAAATAAGTAAAAGAAAGCAGGTCAGCAAAGGAGGCCTTGGACTGGAAAAACAGGAATAAAATGATCATTTTATTGGAGATTGAAGGTTTGTGGAGTATCTCAGGATTATGTCCTTGGGTCTCAGCTATTCGCAAACACCTCAAACATTTGGTTGATGGAATCAATTGCAACATATCACAGTCTGCTGTCGGAGAAATGCATTGAGGAGATTCTCAGCCATGATAAGAACGTGGGACGTTCACTGCGTTGAATGACCTCCTCCTTTCTCAATGTTTCTATGTAGTCTGTGGATAAGCACTGTCAATGTTGTCACAAGCTCTCAGATGTTAGGAAGGAAGTCTCTGCAGTGTGGACAGGCCTGCATTTCCCTTTTCTAATGCAGAAGCTAATGCCGGGTGTTCTGAACGGATTTATCCTTTAAGAATTCGTAGCAGTTTGATACAATTGAGTGCCTTGCTGGGCCATTTCAGAGACCATTGAAGAGTACCTCCCATGTCTGTGTGTCTGGAGTCACTTTTCGGCCAGACCAGGAAAACCTGGGAGATTCACTTCCTGAAAGTACATTGTGGAAGCAAATTGGTGTTTATAATTGACATTAGCTTCAAGGTCATTATTACTGAATCAAGATTTTAGATCTCGATATTTTATTAATTGTTATTAACTTCCATCAGATGCCAGAGCATTAGCCTGGTCTGGATTAGAAATCCAGTGACATTTCCATCTCCACATAGTTACCTATCGCAAACCACACTGAGCAGTTCATTTCTGTGCTGCTAGACAACTCTGTCAAAAAGAACACCCAACAATTTGACCATCATTATGGAATTGAGGGGGTGATGGTGGTCATAATGTAATTATTCTCCTCTTAAGGGACTTGTCATAGTTGAGTAATTTTCCACATTGCCATATAGACGTCAGAGTTGGAACTGGAATGAAACAGCTTCCCCAGGGACACGGCTTGTTGTACATTGCCTTTGTCATATCTACTGTGTTCAGATGTTTCTTCATGTTACATAGAGCGAATCAGATTGCTTGAAAACTGCCATCTGTAATTCTGTGGGCATCCTGATGAGGTGAGGTAGATCATTGACTCAATACTTCTGGCTGAGTATGTCGCAGATAACTGGATGCATGTCTTTTGCACTGATGTACAGGGCTGTTCTATTATTAAGGAGGGGGACATGTGTTGGTTCCTCTCCTGCAGTGAGTTGTTTAATCCAATAATGGCTGGATCTGGCAGGACAGTAGAGCTTCGAACTGATCTGTTGGTCTTGCAATCATTCCGCCCTCCCTATCAGATGGTACTTCTCCTGTTTCGAATGTAAACAGTCAAGTGTGGTTGCTCTATGGTTTGTCATCAGTTTTAGGTACACATAGTTCTGCCCTGGCATGTTCACCACACTCGTCGCTGAAGCATAGATTCACTTATTGGTAATGGTAGACTGAGGGATAATCCCAGGCAAAAAGTTACAGATTATGGTTGAATAAAATTTTGCTCTTGTTGCTGTTGTGGTCAACAGCATCACATGGAACACACAGGTTGAGCTGCAATATCTCCAATACAGTCCAGCTGCCTGTCCCCCAGTTCGCACCTAGTCCCACTCACTCATCAGCCATGTACTCAGTGACCTACTCTGGTTTCTGATGTGGCACACTTCCAATGTTATATTCTCATTCTACTGAGGGTCTCTCCATGGTGTCACACTTACAATTTGTCTCATCGCCCAACACTCGTTAACAGAATCATCTGAATTATTTCCTTTCCAGTATGTGCTACCTTCTGTGTTTAGAACGAATCATGTCCCTCTGTTTCTCTCCCTGACTAACAGTGAGAACTCTGTAGATTCAGTGATGCCAGCTTTAAGTCATTTCAGCGACACTGAAATTGTGCATCTTGTGTTATCTTTCACTTCCCGGTATATGCGCTCCAGGTTGAACAGGGCGTTTGAGCCAAGTTGACACATGTCTTTGAAACGTGGTGAAAAGCATAAATTGCTAGAGAAATTAAGCAGATCTGGCAGCATCCGTGGAGTGAAAGCAGACTTGATCATTTGGGTGCCGTGACCATTATTCAAGGCTCACAGTTTCTTTTTTGTTCTCGTTTCAGAATTATTTGTTTAATTGAAAATGTGTTTTTTTTTCATTTCTGGAGAAACACAGCAGATCTGGCAGCATCTGTTGAGAGAGAGAAACACAGTTAGCGTTTCAAGTCCAGTGTGACCCCTCTTCAGAACCGAAAAGGATTGGAAAATGGGCTTTTAAATCCCTTGACCAAGGTAGAGGAGGGGTGACGGGAAACAAGATGGTGTGGAGGAGCAATGCCACTGACAAGTTGACTTTTATTTCTGGTAAAAGAGAATCAAATGTAAAATAAGTATTAATTAGATTGTGAAGAGGGATATGGGTTCCTTAATTAAGTGCAAGACAAACGATTCACAAATAGGGCAAGTTCATTGGGAGACCACGAGAAAGAATGTGTGAAGAATGGAGAACACCCATAATACAGTCAGGCTGTGGAAGTACGGAATTGAATAAAAAACTCCTTCAGGATAGAACGTACCAAGGTCTAAAGTGAGGTGTTACTCGAGGTTGAGTTGTGCTTCATTGGAGCATTACAGCAGCTCAGGATTGAATTGTCAGCATGAGAGCAAGGTGCGTTATTAAAATGGGAAGCAATGAGAAGGTCAGGGTTATTCCCACAGACACGGTGGGAGTGTTCCTCAAAACAGTTTCTGTTTGGTCTCTCCAATGTAAAGGAGACTGCATTGTGAGCAGAAATGACAGGAGACTGGATTGAAAGAGTACAAATGAAATGCTGCTTCATCTGGAATGTGTGTATTGGGTTGTTATGAAATAACGAATGTGTCCGCATTCTTTTCAAATGTCCACATTTATTTCTTCTTATATATAGACCACCTAGTTCCACAGCTTGGAGAGAGGAAGTACTATAGGTGCGGGAGGCTAGAGTTAATAAACTTGGAGCTGAATAAACACAGCAGACCAGACAGAATAGAGGAGCAGCAAAGGCAATATTTTGATCTTGCACCTTTCGTCAGGACTGGTGAGTGGGAGGGGAGCCCAGAAATGGAGTGATGGGATATGGAATGGCGGCGGGTATGTATAGTGGTGGTAGGTACATGCAGGTATGAGGTTACTGTGATTGTTCAGTGGGAAGGATGGAGCAGATACAGGTGGGTCTGTTCAGGGAAAAGGGACATGGGATAAGGCTGTGGGTGGAGGGATTTTGAAGTGGCTTCTATCAATATTGAGGCCGTTGGGCTAGATTCAAAGGTAAACTCTCCTCTTCCCTCACCCCAATCCTGATGAAGTCTTTCAGCCTGAAACATTGGCTTTCCTGTTCCTAATATGCTGTCTCACTTGCGTTGCTTTTTCAGCTTCATATGTATTGGCGGTATAGTTGCACGTTGAGACCTTATCTGCAACAGATTTTATTGTGCTTGTTATGCATTCCTTTTTGTCTGTTTACTGACAAGCTTATCTCAACATTCTCACTGCAGGATCTAGGAAACATTCTTTGTGTCACTAATGCTCCTGTCTGCTTCGAACTGTTTCCTTTGTTTTAACCGTACTTTCATCTTTGCTGTTCGTAATGGCATTGTAAACGTAACTCTTGTTATGCTGTAGCTTAATCACACCATTTCCAATCTACTTCACAACTTCCTTGTTCTTTTACTCCACACATCTTTTCATAAACCCATAGATCCAGTAAGTCCTTCTATAATTTCCTGTCTTCTGTGTCCCTCTCTCCTTAAACGGGGAGGTTACATTTACCAGTCCTCCCTCACTCCAAAGTTTCCTGAAAGATCACCAGCAATGCCTCCACAATCACCTTCGATATCTGTTTAGAACTACGAGCTGTTGTCCAACTGGTCTCGCTGATTGATTCAACTTCACCTTCCCCAGCACCTCCTCCTTACTGAGGTCAGTATACTCACCTCTATACCCTGACTGTCTTGAAGTTCTGGCATTTTCCTGGTGTCTTCCACCGTGAAGCCTGATGTAAAGTATCTATTCAATTCCTCTGCCATGCCATTGCTTTCCATAACTACTGAAGCCTCATTTTCCAACAGTCTTTTGTTTGTTTTTTACTCCCTGTCTCCCTTGTTATATATCTAAAAATCGCTTTCCTTATTCTTTTACACGATTAAGAAGCGTAATATCATATTTCACCCTCTCCTCTCATTTGCTGTTATTAGTTATCCATGATGGAACCTGTAGACTTCGTAATCCTTTGGATTCCCAATAAACTTCACCACATTGTGTGCATTTTCTTTTGTTTTTATGCTTTCCCTGAATTCATTTTGACTCACGGCTGACTTGTCTTCTGCTGAATATTTTTCTTCTTATTTGGGATGAATTTCTGATGTGCTGCTGAATTATCCCTAGAAACTCCTGTCATGCTGTTTCACCATCTTCCCGTGCTCAGCCTCCCTTCCGACTAACTGTGGCCAACTGCTCCTTCATGTTTTGTAGTCACATTACTCAATTATAAGACATCACATCCAAAAGTGAGCAATACCTGTAAACAGAAGGAGGGAAGTCTGAGGCATGGGACAGAAAGAATGAATGGAGATATAAAAATAGAGAATTCTACATGACTGATAGATATAGATGTACTTCTGTATTTGGATTGACAATACCTCTGTGATGTGGTCCTTTGTACAGTGTACGTGCAACAGAATAATATGTTGAAATGTCGGTCTGATGCCAGAACTTTTATCTCCAGCAATATAACAGGCAACAGCTGTTGCCAGAACCCAGCAGGCCAATGTATATGTTTCCCGGTAGAAAATTGATTAACTGAAATAAATTGGAACACAAGAAGCAGGAATTTATATCATACATCCTGATAAGAATTAGAGATTAGGTCTGGGAATGCAAGGAAGAGGCAGGAGGCAGAGTGTACGTTGAAAGAAGGGGAACATACCATTTCAGCTGAAGACTAAATAACATGTTAACGTTTTATAAATTTTGTACATCACATGCATCATTTTTGTTAACTATTTCGCTCTTGTTCATTCTGAATATGGTGCACACTTATGAACAGTCTTATGTATCTGCACGCACGCGTGCACGCACACACACACACAGAGAGACACACACACAGACACTCACACACACCCACTCACACAGACACACACAGACACGCACACACAGATGCACACCCACACACACAGACACACACTCGCACACAGACACACATACTCACTCACACACAGACAGACGCACACAGACACACACGCACTCACACAGACAGACACACACACAGGCACACACATACATTCACACGCACACACTCACACACACACAAGACACACACACTCTCTCTCACACACACACACACACTGATCAATCGTTGTTCGGCCATTCCATTTCAAATTGTCCTGTTTTATTTACATTGTCACTTGTAATTCCTTCTTCCGAATATATTCTGTTTCTTTCTCTAATCTGATTTTATTCTGTTTGTCAAGACGACATTGGGGACGGGGGGATGTCACTTTACTCCTCGTCAGTCTCCACAGTCACTGTCTTCTATTCATTTCTGTTTGTTAGCCCATTAAAATACATACTGTGTCTAACCCTTGAATCCCGATAAACAGGTCACTTTTTTTTAGATTACGTATAGCATGGAAACAGGCCCTTCGGCCCAACAACTCCACACCAACCCTCCGAAGAGTAACCCACCTAGACCCATTCCCCTACCCTCTATTCATCCCTGACATTATGGGCAGTTTAGAATGGCCAATTCAGTTAACCTGCATATCTTTGGACTATGGGAGGAAACCGTAGCACCCGGAGGAAACACATGCAGACACGGGGGGAATGTGCAAACGTCACACAGACAGTTGCCCAAGGTTGTTCAGTAAACAAAACATGTACTTTTGTGCTAAGGCTACAACAAATCTATAAAAAGAAAAGGCATACAAACTGTGCAATAAGATGTTTGCACCTTTGCAAGGAAATTATTGACTTACATTGTGGAAACGATAATTAACTGAAAAAAAGATATGAGAGTATAATCCAGAGAAATCTGGAGTTCAGCTAGAGAATAACAAGCAATTACATTTAAACCTGAGGATTATAGACGAACATTTATTATGTCCTGAAAAAAGATGGTGATTTTGTGAGAAATTGCATTTTCCCCATGATATGCAATTCCCAGTAGTTCACGTACCAGTGTGGAGACCCCATGTTGGTTGAGAGGGAGCTCCAGGCTCTGAATGAATTCTCACCGTCTCAATGTGCAGTTGGTGTGTGTCTCTGCACTGTTCATAAATCTATCAGCAGCCTTAATGCCTCACTCCTGAAATAGTTCGCCATTCCCACCAGCTTCTGACCTCTATAGGAGTACAATAATGTCTTCTTGGAGACAGAAGGCAATTCCTTGAGACTTGGCACAAACCATTCACGTTCAGCAAACCAAGTTAAAGTGACACATATGTACC